>NC_077231.1:296241019-296541019 GCF_027887165.1 Monodelphis domestica | reverse complement strand
TGAGGAATACCATTTTGACCAAGGCTTAGATCAAGGGGTAGATGACAAGCTCCTCGTATTCACAGCTGACACAGAGCTTGGGAGGGAAGCTAATGTCCCGGATGACTAAGGATCCCCAAAGATCAGAGCAGATTGAATGTGATGAAGTTTGCTAGGGGGTAAATAACCAGCAGCTAAACTAACAGCTTTATAGCTAAAGGATGGAGAGGGGAGGGAATATGGCTAGATGGCAGTTTGTATAAAAAAGATCTGGCTTTTTCACTGATTGGAAAGTTGTTAGGAATCAACAGTGTGCTAAGATTGCTTAGGCTTCATTGAGGACAAACATATTCTATGCTTAGGGTAGGAGGAGATGGGAAGAAGGCTGGATCATCCCATGCCCTGATCAGATCTAGAATGTTGGGTTGTGTTCTTGTTTCCATATTTTAGGAGTCAAGAAGACCTCAGTTGAAATCTGGTCTCAGTCTCTTACTATGTGACCCTGGACAAGTCACTTAACCCGCTTTGTGTCAGTTTTCTCATCTATGAAATGAACTGGAGAAGGAAATAGCAAACCATTCCAGGGTCTTTGCCAAGAAAACCCCCAATAGAGTCACAAAGAGTCAGACATAACTGAAATATGTCAACTTTATGGAACTCATTAGTCTCACTAATTGGGACCTAGCTGTATAGCACAAAGACTAGAAATTAAGGAGATGCTTGTCATTTGTCCACTATAGTACCATCAACCTGCCTTTGGCTTCTCCAAAAATTTTTAAAAGAGTAAAAGGGTCCTGAGACAAAAAAGTTTGAGAACCATTGATGTAAAGGAAAGATCACTCATCTAGGTGGGTTCAAGTACTGGCTCTGTGATTTACTAGCCTGTATGAGTCTTAGTGTTCTCATTTGCAAAGAGGTAAGTGAAGTCATCAAGTTCTACCCTGGCATTTTATAGATGAGGAAATTGAGGCTAAGTGACTTATCCAAGACGACGTATGTCATTTGGGAGCTGGGATTTGAACCCAGGTCAAGGTCCTCTGGATCCAAATCCACTCGTCTTTATAATATCCCCAGTTAAATTTTAATCAGAGGATGGTGTCATTAAGAATTTAATTACAGCAATCCACATTTTGTATTGAATCCACAGACATCCTTGTTAGAGCAAACACAGCTGGGAACTAAGCCTTGCTGGGACGCCGCAGTCCTGGTCCAAACCCTTTATCACTCATTGGCAATAACTTTGTCATCAGTGACTTTCCCTGGGCCATTCGTTGGTAGTCTTGGTCCGTGCCCAGCCGTCCTGGAGCAGACGGAGTGTAAGTCGTCCAGTGGTCAGCTAATGTGGGGCCAAGTAAGCTAGAGGGTTCTCAAAGTGGGAAAAACGCTGAGCAAACAGTGAAATGTTTGAACATCCTTTTTGAACGATCTCCTGCCGGCCTGGTAAGGAAACACCACCTTCCGGTTCCAGATGGGAGGAAGAGGCAATTGCACCGGGACGTGGTGACTTTCCAAGGCAATCTCTGACGATCTGTTTATCATCAAGCACGAAGAATTCCCACCTGTTATTTGAGAAGATGGGGGGGGGGGTGGCAGGTCTGCCCAAGAGCTGAGACTCAGGGATTGGTACCCCAGGCATAGGGTCAAGGATGGCAGGAATTATATTTGTTCTGTAAACAACATTCAATCAGAATTAAGACGTGGTATTTCACCTTCTAAGAGGACAAGACAAATACCAGGATTATTTGTCTGGCCTTTTTAAAAAAACAACATTTAAACACGACAATAGATTTATGTTCAAGAACACTCCATGTAGGGGGCAGCTGGGTGGCTCAGGGGATGGAGAGCCAGGATTAGAGACAGGAGGTCCTAGGTTCAAATCTGATCTCAGATACTTCCCAGCTGTGTGACCCTGGGCAAGTCACTTGACTCCCCATTGCCTAGCCCTTACCAGTCTTCTGCCTTGGAACCAATACATAGCATTAATTCCAAGACAGAAGGTGAGGGTTTAAAAAAAACCAAAACTCCTTTAGAGATGACTCATTGATGGTATTGAGTTCATAAGAATGGAGGGTGTTGGGGCAGCTAGGTGGTTCAGGGGATAGAGAGCCAGACCTAGAGATGAGAGGTCCTGGGTTCAAATTTGGCCTCAGAATCTTCCTATCCGGGTAACTCTGGCCAAGACAGAATTGGCTGAAGGAGGTTACAGTGTGGGAGGGCGATTCACGCACTCCTATGGGCTGGAGGCTGGCTCTATTTCCTCTCTGTCCAAGAAGCCCAGCTCTACTGCCTTCCGTTTTGTGCTACACTCAGAGAAGGGATGATAAGTGGATCTATGGTTCATGGGAAAAGAAAATATTTGTATTCTCGCGCTGGCAGGGAGGAGTAAATGAAGTGAAGGATGCAACTTGCAAGGGAAGGACTTCTGAGGAGAGAAGGTAAAGCTGTCAAGTGTCTGCCACGAGATGCTCCAGATGCTGCGTTTTGATAGGTTGGGCTTAGCAGGAGCAATGAGGTTAAAGAACCATCTCTAGAGAAACATGGTTTGGAGATGCGGCAAATTCCTGATGGAGAGAGGGAAATGAGAGGGACCGAAAGGGACAGACAGACAGACGGATTCTGGTCTGGGGGTGGGGGGCCCTTGGGGGGGACACACACAGGGATAGAGACAGAGAAAGACAGAGAGACACAGAGAGACAGAGAAAACCAGAGATAAATACAGAGACAGACACAGAGAGGGAGGAAAAGAGGGAGAGGAGAGAAGGAGGAAGAGAGAGAAAGGTGATGGCAGAGACAGAGAGACATGCAGAGATACAGAGACAGGGAGAGACACAGATAGAAAGACAGTGGGAGGAAGACTAAGAGAGTAATGGAGGGAGGGAGAGGAAGAAGAACTGGAAAGAGTAGGGGGAGGGAGAGGAGATGGAGAGGAAAGCATAGGGAATATTCCAAGGAATCTCAGCCAGGATGCCTCAAGGGAACCATGGGAAAAGGAGGGAGCACAAATTCCAGGACGACTAAATTCCATCAGGGCTAAAAGACCAAAAATTTATTTTAAAAAGGAGGGGGGTCGTGGTAAAAAATGTGTGAGTCATTTCAGTATTGATATTTATTTTTCTACTAGAGGTCATTCTAGGGGAGGACAAAGGAAGAGAGGAGTGTGAAGAGGTCAATCTGATTCCAAGAATGAGACATCTAAAATTCTTCACTCAAGGAGGTTTGAGGGGAAATACAACTCTAACATTTCTTTCCCAGAGGACAAATCTATTTCACTGAATGTCTATGATGATGTTTTACTTCTCTTTTCTCTAAATGTGTCATTTGATATTTTTTCTGCCTTTCCCTGGGACAATGCTTTCCCCAAAGTTTATTCTTTCCCTCTCTCCCAGGGGCTTAGCAGTCAGGACTGTGATCGGTCAGATAGATACTGATAAAGGAATAGATGGGTAGAATGTCAAAGATGTCCTAATGCCTACCTTATCTTCCTTCCTTCCTTCCTTCCTTCCTTCCTTCCTTCCTTCCTTCCTTCCTTCCTTCCTTCCTTCCTTCCTTCCTTCCTTCCTTCCTTCCTTCCTTCCTTCCTTCCTTCCTTCCTTCCTTCTTTCCTTCCTTCCTTCCTTCCTTCCTTCCTTCCTTCCTTCCTTCTTTCCTTCCTTCCTTCCTTCCTTCTTTCCTTCCTTCCTTCCTTCCTTCCTTCCTTCCTTCCTTCCTTCCTTCCTTCCTTCCTTCCTTCCTTCCTTCCTTCCTTCCTTCCTTCCTTCCTTCCTTCCTCCCCCATCCCTACCCCTCTATTTCTTTCTTTCTGCCTCAAATAGCTTCAAATTATCCATTTTGGGACAGTTAACTTGTCATTTGACTTAACTCTTATGACTTAAAAAAAAAAAGGTTATCTAAGGGAGGAGGCAGTTAGATGGCTAAGTGGATAGAGAACCAGACCTAGAGTCTGAAGGTCCTGGGTTCCAATTTGGCCTCAGACACTTCCCAGCTGTGTGACTCTGGGCAAGTCACTTCCTCCCCATTCCCTAGCCCTTACTGATCTTCTGTCTTAGAAAGAATAGTAAGTATTGACTCTAAGATGGAAAATAAGGGTTTGAAAAAATAATGAAAGGTTACCTCTGCCTTTAGCCTACTCCCCAGTGAGTTTACATCATAGTGTATAAACTTCCTGCCCCCATCATCTTCCTATTTTCCATATCAACAATATTGGAATTGGATTTCTCTTAGGCTCTCTCAGCACGTGCTCTGCCAGCACTAAAGATAATACTAACAGTAATGACAGCTAGCATTTGTATAGAGCTTTTAAGCTTGACAAAGTCTTTCATGTATAAAAATATAGATATAGATATAGATATCCAGTTGTCACAACAGTGCTCTGCCATACTATTTTTTCCAGAACAGGTGCTGTCATTTTTCCAAATGAGAAAACAAAGATCAAAATAGAGTAAATGATTTCTCCAGGGTGGCACAGTTAATATGGCCTTTGGCAGGATTTGAACCCAAGTCTTCTTGCCTCCAAGTCTAGTGCTCCAGCTGCGAATTCACTTAGCTGTCTCAACATAACCTGGTGTAATTTGAAGGGCCCCATAAGGCTCTCCCTTCCTCTATTTCCCTTTCTTGGTCTAATCAGACCCCATCATTAGACAATCATTCTCTTGAGTCTTGAAGACCTCTTCAAAAGAGTCTGCTATAAAAATGCAACTAGCCCTGTGAAGGTTCAGCTGAAAATGCCTTAAGCTAGTTTTCAGCATATTTTATTGGGATTAATTGAATAAACCAAAGGTTCTTGGCCTTTTAGGCCCCAAGTCTGGTGGGATAGAGTCTTACCCCAAGAGGGAGAGTGGCAATAAAAAGAAAGCCAAATTCCCTGAAGATTTGCCTGGGGAAATAATGTCAACAGCATCCCTGGTTGATTATGGTAGAGATGAGCCCAGGGGACGGGGGCTAGTCTCAACCCAAGCATGGTAGAGATGATGCTAGGAGATAGGGGCATTCACAGGGTCACCAGAGCTTATTTGAAAATCTGTTTTGAAGATTATTTCACTTTATAAAATTTTTTAAAACTCTTACCTTCCATCTTAGAATCAATAACTGTACTGATTCCAAGGCAGAAGAGCAGTAAGAGCTAAGGCAATGGGAATGAAGTGACTTGCCCAGGGTCACACAGCTAGGATGTGTCTGAGGTCAGATTGGAACCCAGGACCTCCCATCTCCAGACCTGGCTCTTGGAATCCACTGAGCTACCTTATTGCCCAGCCTTAAACTCTTAAAAGGACCTTGGAGCCTCCAAGAGGATTTGTGTCTAATTCCTAGAAAAGGATCCTGTTTGGGGGGAAAGGGGGTAGTCAGTAAGATCAGGTCAGATGGTCATTGACAATGGTAAGACTCAAGTTTCCAGGGCAGTCCCCACACTTCCTGACATTCAGATCATGCTTGTATCAAAGAATTATATCGCAGTGCCCCAGGGAGAGGTTGAAAGCCACTCATTTAATAGTCTACAATACAGCTAGAGAAGGCAGATACGTTTAAAATCAATCGGATGATCCCCTAACTATTTCCTGAGCTCTTTCTGTGTCCATAACTCCTTGCTGGGTCCTACCTGAGTCCAGAAACCAAGTCACGAGGAGCAGCCATCCCTAGAACGTGGGAGTTTTACATTTAATGATGAAATCCAGTGTAGGACACGAGTGCCAACAGTGCCACGTGCAGTGGGTGGAAGTCAGAACCGTCAGCAATTCTGGGACTCAGGGCAAGAAATACAAAAAA
This sequence comes from Monodelphis domestica, assembly GCF_027887165.1. Taxonomy (NCBI): domain Eukaryota; kingdom Metazoa; phylum Chordata; class Mammalia; order Didelphimorphia; family Didelphidae; genus Monodelphis; species Monodelphis domestica. The sequence continues at coordinate 296,535,280 of NC_077231.1, read as the reverse complement.
AGATTCTCCAATGAGTTGTTTTATTTTGTTTGTTGTTTTAGACCATTACCTTTAGTCTTAGCATCAATTCAATCAATAATACAGTTAAGGTTCCAAGACAGAAGAGTGGTAAGGGCTAGGCAAATCCAGATTTGAACCCAGATCCTCCTGTCTCTAGGTCAGACTCTCAATCCACTGAGTCACCCAGACACATTCAAAGTTTTAAAGAAAATGTCAGTTGGTGGGGGGAGAAAAGGGAGAGACTTTGGGGCACAACACCCTATTGCTATTGGTATTCATTTTCAAATAAGACCAATGACATCAAGATCAATGACATCTTGGCTTGTGTGTGAATTGGATCATCAGCATCCTTCTGTCTTCTAGAGTCATCAAAGTCCAATGGAAAGACCCAAGGGAGAGAGACCGGGGAGGGGAGGGGAGTTCAGGGGTAGAGATGAAGGTCTTGTGATACCTTGAGGACACTGTGATGGAAGCAACAAGGGAGAAGTTCCTTTGGGTGTGAAAGGTTTTAAGTTTTGTTTGTTCCCACCTAAAGAGGACAGAAGTACAATTCTGGCCCCCTAAATTTCAGTATCTTGGGATAATGCCCTGTTCACCCTGTCCTAGTTACAGTGATGGAAGTGGACTCCTCTGTTATGAGTTGTTTGCCTTACTACTAACCAAGCATAAGGAGACCTTTTACTTCCTTACATTTAAATTTATTCCACTGAAAGGAATCATTGATCTGCTGGGCTCTCTCCCAAGATGAGTCAGTCAGGGGGTTGCCCCCTCAGTGCCTGCTTCTTGCCTGGTTTCCTCTGGTTCCAAAGGGACAAAGGGGCCAAGTTACCTCCAGAAAATGAGGACTTGGCCCCTGCCACCTCCACTCCTTTCCTCTAATTTTCTCTGTTTGCCTGGTAAGTGGTCATAGCATCCTACCAGGCTGTTATGGACCAATTTCTTCCCCCTCCGTACCGTCTAACCTGATTAACTTTTTCCTTCTAGGTTCTTTTGGCTTGAATGAAAAAAAGGGATTAAGAAGAGACCTGAGCCCACTCATCAATAGCTCCTTTGGGGATGAAACTTCAGTCTGAAGACATGTCAGCCTTTGACATATGCAGGACTAATATCCTGGAGGTTGGGAGAAGGTGGATTTTCTCCTCATTTATTTAAGTAGTTTTTATGCTTCTAAAGAAGTTTTATGGAAACAGACACGACACCTGATAAAATGTCACACTAATGGGTTGGAAATGTGTAACGTTAAGGCAACACTGATGAAATAAGAGACGGCAGAGGATGATTTCAAAACACATTATTTTTAATTGTAAGAAAGAAAAAAAAGATGCTGACTTCCTAGCTCATTTTCCCTCCTGAATACGTGGTTTGGGTATTTATATTATTTACCATTTGCTGAAGTAGAGCCACTGATGCAACCTTTTTCAGTGTTTGCTTCTGATAAGCTAAAAAGGGCTAACAATCGCTTACTCCAATCAATCAATCAGCACTTACTCAGCAGCATCTGCTATGGGCTACCATCACATTAGGTAGTGAGACTACAAAGGCAAAGGCAAAATCCTTCCTGTCTTCCAGTGGCTTCCATCCAAAGGAGTTTTTGTGAGGAATAACATGTCCTTGAAAATTTACAGCCCCACAGAAATGTGATGCAGAGGAAAGAGAACTAGGTTTGTAATCAGGGAGTTCTGAATTCAAATCCAGCCTTAGATAGGTACTAGCTCTATGACCTGAGCCAAGTCACGTAACCCTACTAGTCTGTTTCCTCATCTGTAAAATGAGCTGGAGAAGGAAATGGCTGATCACTCCAGTGTCTCTGTCAAGAAAATCACAGAGTCACTGAAAATGACCAAATAAGAAAATTATTATTACAAATTATGTTATGAATCAGAGCAAATATTCTTAGTAATTAAGAATATCTTCTATTTATATGGGACCTGCTACACGATGGGCACTGTGCTAAGAGTTTTACAAATATTATCTCATTTGATCTTCATAATAACCCTGGGAGGCAGGTGCATTATCCTCATCTTACAGTTCAGGAAACCGAGAAAAACATTGGTTAAGTGACTTGTCTAGGGTCACCCAGCTAGTAAGTGTTTGAGGCTGGATTTGAACTTGGGCCTTTCTGATTCCAAGTCCAGTTTTCTATCCCTCTGGGGCTACCTAGTTACTTCTTACTACCATACTAAGACGGCTTCTATTGAAGATTCACAGAACTGACTACTTTTTAAAAAATGTGTTTCTCCCCTTTCTTCCTCCCTCACCTGTGCACACACACACACACACAAACACTTGTTTCCTTGATACTCCATTTCCTTAGAGATCATAGATTGAGAGCTGGATTGGACCTCAGAGGTCATCTACTCTAACCCTTTCATTTTACAAATTAGGAAGTGGAGGCAACGGAGGATGAATTACTTGCTCAAGGTCACACAGGTAGTGCATGATGGGGGAAGGATTTGAACCCTACCTTCTGCCCCTGGGTTTCATTTCCACTGTACCACACTCTTGATGTAAGTGCCTTTTCTGTGTGTTATAATCAGAGACAGATTTGCAAGGGGAAGAAGGGAGAAGCAGAGGGCTGTTTACTTAAAGGAGACACATAGCAGAGACATCAGGGCATTGCCTGGTGATGAGCGCTGCCCTTGGTGGTCACCAGGCACCCAGAAGCAGGAGGATTCTGCAGCTTGAGAGCATCTGTTTTTGGATGGAGGATTTCCCTCTTGGTGGGGCATCTCATCTGTCCAGCAATAAGACGCCTCCTATCTTTGCCTGGCTCAGTGTTGGAGTGGCTTAGTATGGGAGATGTAGAGCTAATGGTGATAATCAACAGAGGATCCCAGGAAGAGTAATCAATCAATCAATCCATCCATCCATCAATAATCAATCAAGCAGCAAGCTCACATTCTAAAGTGAGAGACAATATGTAAATACTTAAAACACTTCATTACAAATCAAATATTTAAGAGTCGGTGAAAGTGGGAGCATCTGGGGGGCTCAGTGGAGAGAAAGCCAAGCCTAAGACAGAAGGGTTCTGGGTTCAAATATGATCTCAGGTGATCCTGGACAAGTCACTTGACCCCCATTGCCTAGCCCTTACCATTCTTCTGCCTTCGAACCAATACCGAGTATTGATTCTAAGATGGAAGGCAAGAGTTAAAAAGAAAGAAATAATTGTGTGACTCTGAGCAAGTCACTTAACCTCCATTGCCAAGCCCTTACCTCTCTTCTGCCTTAGAACCAATGTTAAGCACTGAAGGTAAGAGGTTGTTTTTTTTTTTTAAAAGAGCCAATGGAAGGTAACTTATCCTTATCCCTCTAGCAGAGGAGGAGAGAAAGAGAGGGATCAGGATTTCCCCCCACATTGTTAGAAACAACTGGTTAAAGTTGTGTGTGTGACTTCCAGAGATTGAGAGTCCTTCTAGACATTTCATTAAGGAAAATAATTTTGAGATTCAATTTTCCTTTTGAAAACATTATATTTAATTTTTTAAAAGGGAAGGGAAGGAAATAGGAAACAAAGCACTATAGTCCAAGCCAGGCTGGGTACGGTGGGCGAGCACCAAACCAGACTCTCACTCCTAGAAACCAATGGGATTCACTAGTCCAGCTCAAGGCTGGTCTAGCCTCAGGGGAGGTTAGGACTGGTAGCTCCTACCTTGGGGACTAGGGAGCATGGGGAGCTGGGGCTGCAGCTTTTGTTAAAGACTCATAGGTCCAGAGTCCCAGCCCTGTAAGATGAGGGTCCGACACTAAGGGCTGTATATTGGCAAGAAGCCTGGACTTGAATCTGAGATGAGATCCAAGTTCAAATACCAGCTCTGAGGCTGACCAGCCTCCATTTCCTCATCTATAAAATGGGAATAATAACCGCACCTACTTTTCTGGGCTCTTGTGAGGATCAAATGAGAGAATAATTATAAAGGGCTTAACCCAGCAAATGTGTACGTAGCAAAATGACATAAATATTATTTATTATTATTGTATTATTTTATTATTACTTCACTGAATGGCTTTGCCACTTAACCCCGATGCACCTTAATTTCCCTTCCAATGAAGGAGTTTGGAGCAGATGTTCTCTAAAGGCTCTTTTTCATCCTAAAATCCTTTGAGGTTTTTTTTGGTTCAAAGGCATCATCAGGGCCATATTGAAAGAACAAGGACAAAGAAAGAAATGGAGGACAGAAGACCACTCTGGCCATCGTCTCCATCACCTTTCCCTGGAGCTTTCTGAGCAGTGGTTTTTTTCATTAAGGTTTCACTGTGCTCTGTTTAAGATGGAAGGGAAATGCCTGATGACAGTTTAGGGAGGGAAAAGAAATTCTTTCCAAAATGGTGAAAAGTGAAACAAGAGACGATACCTACAGAGAGAAATGAATTTTTCAAATTAGCTAGCAGACCAGGCCTTGACAATGCCAGATCAATTAGGTGTTCATGTACAATGCAAAGCTGAAATAATATGCTGGCCGAAAAAGGAAAGATCCTGGACATTTTATTCTTTTTATTGCACTTGTACAATTCATTTGGATTTGAGAAAGAGCTATAGCTTCGCTCACGGAGAGCTTACCTTGTGATCACTGATTGATGTTTAAACAAAGGAGCCTGTCTGTGACCTAGCAAGGATGCTGGCTCTTTTTATCTAAGGTTGGGATGGCCAGGGCTGCTTAGATGTCAGGGCAGCAGACTGCCAGGAGGGGCACCTGAAGAGGGGACTTTTACTCAGAAAGACAAAAAGGCAGAGAATTTAGGGCATGGAGAGGGCCACAAAGACCATCTAATCCAACTCCCTCCTTTAGAGAAAAAATAGTTTGGGGGCCAGATGGATGCCCAAGTGAATTCTATCAAGCATTTAAAGAACAATTCCCCCCCCCCCCAACTACATAAACTGTTTGGGGAAATAGGCAGAGAAGGAATCCTACCAAATTCTTTTAATGAAACTTATATGGTGCTGTTGCCTAAGCCAGGAAGAGCAAAAACAGAGAAAGAAAATGACAGACCAATCTCCTTAATGAGCATAGATGCAAACAATAAGATACTAGCAAGGAGAATATAGCAATAACAAGCCATTCCCCAGTTGACAGTCAAAAGATATGAACAAGCAAATTTCAGATGAAGCAATCAAAGCCAACAATAATCATATGAAAAAATGTTCTAAATCACTCTTGATTAAAGAAATGTAAATTAAACAATGCTGGAGCACCACCTCATATCTATTAGATTGACCAATATGGCAGTAAAGGAAAGTGAGAAATATTGGAGGGGATGTGACAAAATTGGGACACTGATGCATTGTTGGTGGAGTTGTGAACTGAATCCAACCACTCTGGAGGGCAATTTGGAACTATGTCCAAAGGACTATAAAATTGTGCATACCCTTTGATCTGGTAATACCATTCCTGGGTCTGTATCCCAAAAGGGGAAAGGACCTATTTGTACTTTCTCTGAAGAACTTTGGTATTGATTCTGAGACTTGGGAGGCATTGGCACATAGCAATCCAGTATGGGGTACCTGCATTCAGGAGGATGCTATGTCCTTTGGGCAAAGGAGAACTGCAGTAGCTCAAAAGAGACATGAAGTTAACACATTTAGAGACACTTCAATCCTGAAAACATTTATTCAAGCTATTTGTGCCCAAACTGTGGCAGGGTCTTCTGAGCTCATGTTGGTCTGATCAGCCACAGTCAGACACACAATACATTTATCCTGACATAGTGATGTCCTTCTGTTCTTCTTCAAGTATGGACCACAACCAAAAAAAAGAAGCTTTTATATTTTGATGTGTATCTTTTTGGCCCCCGACTTCCTTGGAGTATCTGCCCAGCAGTGGAATCACTGAGTCAAACAGTAGGAACATTTTGCTCATTTTGTTCACAAAATTTCAAATTGGCAACTCCATGTTGTCCAGCTCACAGTGACTGGTCCTTGGGCTCTCTCTATGAAGGTCAATAAATCAAGTCAACAAGCATTTCTTAAGCACTGGGCTAAGTCCTAAGGTTTGAGGTCTCTTCTCATTCCCTAATGTTAACGTAAACCCCAGCCTTCCCTGCTCCTTTCCCTAGGTGTCCGTGTTTCTAATTATAGCTCTGCTCACTGGGCAGAAATTTATTGGCTGTCCTGTTCCTTTCCCCCTCAACACTCTGTAGCTTATCAGCATCTTTCTGGACCAAAATGTGATGCCCAAAATGGAACAGAATATTCAAGCTGTGGAATGAGCAGGGCAGAAAACAATGGGTTGATCACCTCCCCAGTCCTGCATAGCCTTGTGATTCTCTTAAGGCAGTCCAAAATGGCAGCTGCTTTCTTGGCTACCATGTCACACTTTTGACTCATACTGGGTTTTTAGTGCACTACACTCCCCAGGACATGTTCACATGGACATGGTGCCTAGACATATCTTTCTTATTTTGTGTGTTGTTGTTTTTTTAAAACCCACTAGTCCTTATTGGTCACATTCAAGAAGATAAATTTTACTCTGGATATTTCTGCCTCATCTTCCACTTCCTTTGTTCAAGGAAATAGTTGGACCAGAATGCCTCATTCAAATTAAAGTGGTTGACCAAAAAAAAATGAAAAGACTAAAGAGGAAGTTAAAGAAAATGGACAATTTAAAACTGCAACACTATTGAAGAAGACCATCATTTGTTTTGGTGATACTCTTGCTTTACTATTGGTATAAAGGTCAGAGGATGTGAATAGAAAAAAAGGAAATGTCCTCTTTTTATTATTTTTTTTAAACCCTTACCTTCCATCTTGGAATCAATACTGTGTATTGGCTCCAAGGCAGAAGAGTGGTAAGGGCTAGGCAATGGGGGTCAAGTGACTTGCCCAGGATCACACAGCTGGGAAGTGTCTGAGGCTAGATTTAAACCCAGGACCTCCCATCTCTAGGCCTGGCTCTCAATCCACTGAGCTACCCAGCTGCCCCCAGAAATGTCCTCTTTTTGTCAGATATATGGCGATCTGGAAATAGGAGTGAGCCAGGGCCAGGGGATAACACTCAAAGATATCCATCTGGCAGGGTGGGCAGGTAATATCCCAGTTAGCTTATGCTATCATCATCTCCTGAGCTGAGCTAAATGTCAAATGCTAGCTCTTTTAAAAAGGAAAGCAAAGGAGACTTTTTTTTTTAAACAAAGAAACATTAGAATTTAAACAAAGAAACAAAAAATAAGAAACATTAAAAATAAACAAGTTGTAAGGAGTGGGAATGAAGGCTTGGGTGAAGGTTAAGGAGGAAGAATGTAGCCTGGAAAAGTCTACTTAACCCATTGATCTAACAAAAATGAGAGGTCTTCTAAGAGTCCGTAGTTTTCATCAAACTGACCCCATGTTCAACAGACAAATCAGATTTTGAAGATGTCCCTCCTTCCCCCCATTTTGGAATTGAGTCTTCTCTCATCATGTACGGCATGGATATTTTTAAGAGATGAAATAGTATGGGCAGCAGGAGTTCTTAACCTGGGGATTAACTATACATGTGATAACTTCATTTTCAGTTTAATTGGTTTTCTCTTATGTTTATGAGTTTAAAACCATTATTCTGATAAGGAGTCACTAGGCTTCATCAGACTTGCCCAAGGGATTGGTGACACTAAAAAGGTAGAGACCCTTTAGTGTATTGGGAAGAAAATGAGCTGATATCAGAAGACCCTTAGGTTCCAATCCCTCTCCTGAGACCTTACTAGCCAAGTTGTACCTTACTTTGCTTTTAAGTCAGTTAGATTCCCCAAGTCTCATCTGTAAAATGGATATACCACTCCTCATGGTACCTGTCTCACAAGGTTATTGGGAAGTTCAAATGAGGTCAATGTTGGTAAAGCACTCTCTGAATTCCAAAGCTTTGTCCCTCTGAATGGAGCCCAAGTTTGAATTTTGGTCTGTTCCACCACACTGCGAACTCCCATCCAGTTCTCGGGGCATTACAATTCCCTGATGTTTTTCAGAACAATTGCTATCTCACTAGGACCCCCCCCCCCATTCTATTTAGGAAGTTGATTATTTTATACTCAAATACAAGATTTTGCATTTTTCCTATTGAGCTTCACCTCATAGATTCAGCCCAAGCTCCAGCCTTCCAAGATCCTTTTGGATCCTTCCTTTTATCCAGTTAGGGATTTCTCCCAATTTTGTTCCCATCCCATCTATGCCTTTCTCCAAGTCATTGACCAAAATATACAAGGTTACGCATGGTTCCCTGGAGTCCTTCAAGGAAAACATCCTTCCAGGTTGATGCTGGGCCATTAACAATTCTTTTAGAGTCCAGTTATCCAACTGGTTCTGAACTCATCCTAGTGTAGGCTCATCTAATCTATGTTTTCCCCTCTTTGCCACCAGAATAATAGAAAGTACTTTATCAAAAGCTTTGCTAAAAAGCTAGGTACATTTTAATCTGTAGCATTTCCCTTTTCGACTGGCAAAAGAGAAGATGAGCTTAGTCTGGCATGACCTACCTATTCTAGGTTGTCAGGCTGGCTCTTCCCAATCACTGCTTCCCTTTCTAAATGTTAACCAACCATCTCTTCTTTAATGATGCATTCAAGAATTTTCCTGGCAAAGTCAAACTCACTGGCCTAGTTTGCAGATTCTGTTCTTTGCCTTTTTCGAATAAATGCTTGCTGAATTGAATTGGATGAAATATAATTAACATTCCTAAAACACAGGTCTATTTTGACTGATAATGGGGACAGCTGGGTAGTTCAGTGGATAGAACCCCTGTCCTGGTGTCCAAAAGACCAGAGCTCCAATCTTGTCTCAGATATTTGCTAGCTGTGTGACCAAGGGTGAGTCATTTAATTTCTGTCTGCCCCAGTTTCCTCAGTTGTAAAATTTGGTAGTAGTCTCTTGGTAACCGAGGATGAGGATTGTCTTTGTGCATTACAGATTTGCTGGGAGAAACAAATGAAATAGTTTGCTTCTGTTTCCTTATCTGTAAAATAGGGATACAAATAGCCCTGACCTCCTAGTGTTGTTGTGAGGATCAAATAAGATATTTGTAAAGATCTTATCGTAGCATCTGAATCATAGTAAGAACTTTATAAATGTTAGCTATTTATTTATTTAAACCCTCACCTTCCATCTTAGCATCAATAATGTGTATTGGTTCCAATGCAGAAGAGAGACAAGGGCTGGGCAATGGGGGTGAAGTGACTTGCCCAAGGTCACAAAGCTAGGAAGTCGCTGAGGTCAAACTTAAACCCAGGCTTGTTAGCTATTTATTATTATTTTTATTGCCAGCATTTATATAGCAGTTTACAAAGTGCTTTGTATATATGATTTCATCCAACCTTCATAAAAGCCTTATACACAAATGGTTATTATTATCTTCATTTTACAGATGAGGAAATTGAGTCTGAGAAACATTAAATTACTTGCCTATGGTCACAGAACTAGGAAGTGTCTCAGGTGTGTCTTCCTGATTCCAAATCTGGAACCTGATCCATGGTGGAGCCTAGAGGCTGCTCTCAATCATCTGCTCAATAAACTCCACTGACTCCCCGTTGCCCCTAGGAATAGGTTCATAACTACTCTATTTGGTCATTTAAAACTCTTCTTGTCCCAGTCCCAACCTCCCTTTCCAACCTGGTTACCCCATTTCCCTTCCTGCACTCTAGGTCCAACTTGATCCTTTTGCTTTTCCCCAACAGAAGACTCTCCACCATCTCCTCTCTGTGCATCTTCGCTCTGATCGTCCTTGCAATCCCCTCATCTTAGAATTCCTGGTTTCCTTTCAGGCCCCCAAACAAGCCTGCCCAGCCTTGTGCAGGAAGACTTTTTGGTCTCCTCTCCCAGCCTTCCAGTCCCTGGTCTGGTGCTCTTCTTTTCCCCTCAGATAACCGGGTGTGTATGCTCTTTGTGGCTGTCTTTGCTCCTGGCATCTAAGCTCCTTTGGAGAGCAACCAAGAACTTCCGGGAGGCGGGGGGTGGGGTGTTGTGGCATGCCCCCCTCCCTGGGCCTCAGTTTCCTCATCTGTAAAATGAGGGTGTTGACTTCCCTGATCTCCAAGGTCCTTTCCACCTCTGAATCTATGGCCCCGGGTCTCCAGTGCCTACTATGGCGGCAGGCACATAATCAATGCTTGTGCTTGATGGTAAGCGAAGGGAATTTGTGGGAATCCCATAGCCCCGCTCCACTCTCCCTTGCCCCCAATCCAGCTCCTTGCAGTTCCGGCCCTAGTAAGGACAGACGCCTGGGATGCTGAAAGGGTTAAGGAGGTGAGGAGAGGAGCGCAGGATGGGGAAGCCAGGGTGGGGGTGGGTGGGTGGGGAAGGACCCACTGGGAAAGGAAGGGGCTGTAACTTGCTGGTATTAACATGCAGCTGGTAAATGCTGCTCAATGGCCCAGGCTCAGCTGCTACCCCCTTCAAGCCAGCAGGGAAGGAGGGAAAAAAAAGCACCAAAACTCGGAGGGGAAGGTGGGAAGGGAAGGGGGGGATCTATTAAAAGTTGGTGGAGGGGGGCTGCTCAGTGGGAGCGCTTCCATCTCCAACACAAGTGATGATTTAAATCCAAGAAGGGTCCCCTCAAGGGGATTTCGTGAGCCATGCAATGCTAATTAACTCTATTGTTATATTTTGTTTGGAACAGGAGCTTCCCCCAGGGAAGGCTGGGCACTCCTTTCTCTTGCAGGGAATTTACATTTTGCACCCCAGTATGAGGCCGGGCTGCTTAGGCGCCCTAGAGATGACGAGCGCTTTCTGGGAGGGCAAACCCAGGTGGTGGTGGGGGAGGGGCGGGCGATAGCAGGCTTTGCCGGGAGCTCTCTCCTCCCTGCATCCCTCCTTTCCCTTGCAGCAGATTTCACCCTGGCTGTCTTCTAGGCAGCCGATAGCAACCGAGAAGCAGCATCTTTGTCTATTTCGATTTTTTGGGTTTTATTAAACAATTTAGGAGTTTCTCCGTTTGGAATAGGGTTTAGTGGTTTGTTTTTAAGAGAGGAGAAAAGACCAGAGTCAACCCAACCCTTGGAGAAGGGAAGCAAAGTGGAAGAGCGGAGGAGTTAGTTCATTGCTAAGCACAACTGGAAGGGGGAGAATTGATGTGAAAAGGGGCTGATGGAGGATGGAACCAAAAAAAAAAAAAAAAAGAGCTGGGAAAGGGAGGTTCAGCCACCTCCCGACGTCTCTAATGGTCCCTCCGGGGCCAAAGGTCTCTCTCTGGGGACCTCCAGGCTGGGTGGAGCTAACTAAGGTTTATCTCCCCCGGAGTTACAGGAATGTAAGCTGCTTGAGGGCTTGATCATTTCTGTCTTTGTCCCCAGCATTAGCACCGGGCACATTGGAGAGCCCTAAAAATGCTCCGTCCATCGCTCCTACTGTGTTCAGAGTGGGTTGGTTCTCCCAGTAGGGCCACATTGATTAAAAGGCAAAATTCTTCGGAATAGGAATTTCTTTTTTTTTTTTGCCAAAAAATAAAAAACAAACAAGTGTAGCATTGCTTAGACATGTACTAACACCAGTTTTTGCATGGGGGAGGGGGGGGCATATGGTGCATTTTGCACTTCCTGAAAGTGCATGGTCTTTATCAGCAAATAACATGTCTTTTGCTCAAAAAAACAAAAATCTGGAGGCTGTACATACACTTGGTACCTGCATACATGTTAAGTACCAATATTGCCTCATTGTCTATGTTGCCTTTTATCAAGCTGTAATTACTGTCCTCATCTCTTTTAGTCAGATCTATTCTGGCTTTAGTCATGTTTGATATAGTAAATGCTATTACTGCTTTCTTCTTTTAGTGGAAGCCCAATAGATTCTGCTCTATCTCCTTACCTTTACTTTCTCTATGTCTGCTTGTGTATATCAAATGTGTTTCCTGTAAAAAACACATCGTAGGATTCCGGTTTTTAGTCCATTCAGATTTCTGCTTCTGTTTTTCTGGGTGAGTTTATTTTATTGATAATCACAATTATGATTACCATCTCTGTATTCCCCTTCATCTTGTTTTCCTCTTTTAATACTATCCTTTTTCCTCTAATTATCCCTCTACGTATTTCACTTTTAATCACTCCCCCATTTCCCCTCCTTTATTCTCCTCCCTACCATCACCTTTCTTATTCTCTGCCTAATTCTGGTTTTCTTTAGGGCCTTTTAATCCGGAATAGGAATTTCGTAGGAAATGTGTCCAAGTAGTTCCCTTTCTCTAAGGCGCCTCGAGCACCCACATAGCATTAGGTTGGTATGAGAGAGCACCGCCCTTTGGGGTAGTCTAATCCATGGCAAATAGGACAAAGAAAATGGAAGAGCCAGCCACGGACGAGCACAGGGACTGAAGGGATTTTAGGTGCCCCACAGCAGATGGGGAGAAGTCCAGCTCTTTCTGCTGTTCAGCGAGGCAAGCTCGGAACCTGACATCTAGAAACCCTCCAGCCCTTACGGGTGACCCCGAATCCGAGGCTCCTTATGGGAAGAGGCACCCAAACGGCTCTTTAGGCGCTTGCCCTATTTTTTCAGCTCCACCATCTTTCCTCAACAGTGGCAAACTATGTTCGGTAGGGTTTGCCATGGAATTACTCCGCGCGGTTATGTAAACCAGCAGAGTCAAATTCAAATACAAATACAAAGCGACGTCCACCACACTCCCGAGCACTTCCCTATAACTGGGAAATATTTTACAAAATAAAAATACAACCGAACATGGGTGCCAACATGGCTTCCTGAGTCAATGCACAGTTCCAGAAAGTCAACGGGCTTTTAAAAATCCTTCCTTTGTGTCCCAGTGACAAGGCTGGGAGAAGGAGCCAACCGGACCTTCAAGAAAGCAGCCGCGAGTTCTGCAAGAGGCTTTTGGTCGCTTGGTTTGTTCCTTGGCAATAGAACCCAAACGCATTCTCGATAAAGATTAAATATTAACCAAAGCCTTAGGAGGTGGTGGGTACTCCCAGTCTCCTGGGTCTTATCACTTATCACTAGTACCCTAAAGGAGATAACAGCCATTGATAGCCAAGAGCAGGAGCTTTAGAACTGAGAACCTTGGAGAACTCATCTAATCCGGCCCATTCCTTTGATAAATGAGAATATCTCCCAGAGAGATTGTTGAGAATCACAGTTGGGGCTTAAATTGACTCCATTCCCAGTGTTCTTTTCATTATACTGCCTCTCAAAGAAATCCATTTAAGACACATTAAGAATTCAAATTTAAGCAACATTTGATGTCTGATTTACAAGTCAGGTTCTACTAACAGAGCCAGGGATCTGTGGGTTCTCCTGCCTCAACTCTTTCCCCACTCCAATCAAGCCTCTACTCAGCTGCCAAAATTATTTTTTCTAAAGCGCCATATCTCTAACCATATTAACAACCATATCTCACTCTTCATCCCTTTGACTTCAATCAATAAAATTCAGTCATTCCCCCCACCCCACCCATCTATAACCTCTTTTGGCTGGTCTCATGCCAGTTTTGGTTTCCCTGACTTCCTCCAAAACTCAGCTCCATTCCCAGGTACTACTTGTGTAGACTTTTCTGAGACTTCTAGAGAGCTTCTAGCGCCATATCTTATTGAGATTGACCTTTCATGCCCTCTCCCTGGATCTTGAACCTCCCTAGTTATTTTCTCCCCGATTAGAATGTAAACTCCTTGAGGTCAGTGGCTGTATGGTGCTTAATAAATGCCCATTGACTTGGCAAGTTCATAGGACACTGCGTCTCTGCTGGTATTACTCCACACTGGACTTACCTTGACCACGCTGCTCTAACTAGCCCATGGATATGGAGGAGATAAATCCCTTGGCCACCACAATTTTATGGCTTCTGCCCTGGAGATCTGCTGCCATCTTTATTAGAACAATATGCCAAATTTATTTTATTAGAATTTATTATTCTTTATTTAATTTATTAGAACAATGCCAAATTTATTAGAACATAAGCTCCTTGAGGGCAGTATATTTACTCCCTGTACTTAGCATGGTACCTGGAAAACTGTAAGAAGCTTTCATTCATTCATACATTGGATCTGAGGACTGGGAATGGATATTAGAGGTCATAGAGTTAGGGCTCCTTAATATATACATATTCAAATATGTACCTATATATTATTTTTGCATCATGTTACCCTTTGACAGTCTGGATTCCTTCTTGGAAGAATGTTTTAAAATGCATAAAATAGGGGGGCACTAGGTGGCTCAGTGGATTGAGAGCCAGGCCTAGAGACAGGAGGTCCTAGGTTCAAATCTAGCCACAGACACTTCCTAGCTGTGTGACCCTGGGCAAGTCACTTAATCCCCATTGCCTAACCCCTACCGCTCTTCTGCCTTGGAGCCAATGCACAGTATTGACTTCAAGACGGAAGGTAATGGTTTAAATAAAAATAAAATAAATAAAATGCATAAAATACAGATTACATTGGAAACTAGATGGAAATATATTTATCAAAATATTTTAAATTCCCAATTTATTCCCCTTCCTCCCACATCTACACATGAACTCCTTTTTTTTTTTTAAACCCCTCCCTTCCATCTTGGAGTCAATACTGTGTATTGGCTCCAAGGCAGAAGAGTGGTAAGGGCTAGGCAATGGGGGTCAAGTGACTTGCCCAGGATCATACAGCTGGGAAGTATCTGAGGTCAAATTTGAACCTAGGACCTCCTGTCTCTAGGCCTGACTCTCAATCCACTGAGCCACCCAGCTGCCCCCATGAACTCTTTTTAAGAACCCTTGTGATCCAGTTTTTTAAAAATCTATAATAGGATTATAGATTTAGAGCTAGACAAGATCTCAGGGGTCATAGAGTAAATCCTTAATTTTGCCCGAAAAGAAAAATGAGGTTTCAAAAAGTTAAGTGGTCTACCCAAGGTCATTAGCAGCTGTATACAACAGAATTAGAATTTTTTTTAAGTATTTTTTTTTAAACCCTTACCTTCCATCTTAGAATCAATACTGTGTATTGGTTCCAAGGCAGAAGAGTGGTAAGAGCTAGGCAATGGGGGTGAAATGACTTGTCCAGGGTGACAAAGCTAGGAAGGATCTGAGGTCAGATTTGAATCTAGGATCTCCTGTCTCTAGGTTTGGCTCTCAATCCATTGAGCCACTTAGTTGCCCCTCAGAGTTAGAATTAAAAACCCAGTTCTAGGATTTATCATCATCATATTAGCTAATATTTGTATAGTGCTCTCTGTGTGCGAAGCTCTGTGCTAATGGGTTTTACAGTTACTGTCTCACTTGATCCTGGAATAGGTAGGTGTTATAATTATCATCCCCACTTTTCAGATGAAGAAACCAAGGCAGAGTTTAAGTGTCTGAGGCCACAGTTGAACTGGGGCTTTTCTGACTCCTCTGAGCCACTTAGCTGCCAAATACAGAAGGTGAATTTAAAGTTTCTTTATCGTTTTTGGTGGCTTTATAGTTTCTAAGAGTAGGATAGTGGGCACTGGTCCTTTGGGAGAACATCTGCCCACAAGGATTGGACCAGTCCTGCCTTTGTCCCTTCCAAATTGTTAAAATCCAACCAACAACAGATCGATTTCTTCCCTTGGCAAAACACGTGGACTTGTCTTTATTGACTCATGAAAGCCACCCTGGAAACTGTCCTCACTGGGAAGTTTAGAAAGGGTATTGTGGGTTCTTCATCCCCACCACTGTAGACACACCAGGTTTATTCTTCCTTGGCTGGTGAATTTGCCATGCTGTTTCAGATCAAAGGGAGCCTGAAAGCAGTAAGCATGCAATTATTTCTCTCCATATCACCCCAGAGATAAATAGGCCTGTCAGACTGCAGGTTTTTCTTCCAGGAATTCCTTGTCCTCAAGTGACATGGTGGAAAATTAACTTGAAATATTATCAACAATCAATTTGCTCCTTTTAATTCCAGGTAAGGAGTTACGCTTCATTGGATTGTACTTGTCCATTCCAAACACCTGGCTCCATTCCACAGTTGTTAGGTAAGTGGTAATCACTTGCCCATTACTCTTGCACCCATAAGTCATGGGCAAAGGAAAATCCAAAACAAGGAGCCTTCATGGCAGCCAGTATTCCCTCCACTGGGAAGTGACATTGCTGAGTTAAAGAATTCACACCAGGGAGTGATTTTGGGGGGTGTACTTCCACATTGCTTTCCAGACAGAATGCTGTATTAATTTACAGCTCCACCAACAATATATCAGTGTGACTGCGCTCCCACTCCCCACCCCCAACAATTGTCATTTTCTCTTTTTGTCATCTTTGCCAATCTTCTAGGTATGAGTTGGCTCTTGATTTGCTTTAATTTGCATTTGTCTCATAAGGGATTTGGGCCATTTTCTCACATGGTTGTTGATATATTGCTTTTCTCCTTTTGGAAATTGTCTGCTCATATCCTTTGACTGTTTCTTGGTTGGTGGCTGGTTCTTGATCCTAAATATTTTAATAAATTCCCAACACATTTTGTACATCAGATTTTGTTGAACAAATGGCTTCAAAGATTTCCTCTTTCTTCCCAGTTAACTATTTCCTTTCTACTATGATCTATATTGATTTGATTTGCACAAAAAAATTCTCAATCAATGATGTAATCAAATTGTCCATTTCATTTCCCATGATCCCTTAAAGCTTGTTTTGGACAAGAACTCTTTCCTTCTCTCTAGTTACCAATGATATCTCATTTCTTGTGCTTTTTCTTGTGATGTGACCCTTTAAACAACAATAATTCACATTACTATAGTTCTTTGAAGGTTTACAAAGTACCTTCCATAGATGATTTCATCTCTGTGTGGAGATTATTGTTGGACCTGGTATAAAATGTTGGTATAAAGCAGGATTGTGGTGGTAAGTGTTTAACAACTAGCTCTCTGGAAAAAGTGTCTCCATGATTTTAAGTTTTATCTGCATTAACATTTTCGCCATTGTGTTTTTAAGCCAAGACAATCAATAGAGCAGTAAGTCAAGCCCTGCTGTGTAGCATTTACTGATTTCTCATGTGCAAATATTTGCTTACATTGAATTTTAACTGTTGGCTCATGTGGACCGGTGAAAACTGATTCCAGTATTTCTTTGTAATTGAACCTTATTTTTACCACGTTTTCATTTTTCCCAGCCGTTTTCATGGGATAGACAGACTTCTGGTAGCTGAGATCCTTGAGTTTATGAAATACTATATTTGCTTATTGAACACTATGTATACTTTATTTGTTTGCTTCAGGGTCCTACATTCCTAAACTCACTCATGGATCCGACTTTTATTTTAAAAAATTAGTATCATTTAATTTTGATTATTATAAAGGTTTTTTTTTTTTTTGTAGGTGTAGCTAACTTCTGTGTGTTTTGGTAGGTGGAGTCCAAAATATTTTACATATTCTGATCTTTTAAATGAAATTTCTCTTTCCATTCATTCCTGCTGGGCTCTGTTGGTAATATATAGGAAGACTGGTGACTTGTGTGGGTTTATCTTATATCTTGCTACTTTGCTGAAGTTATTGTCTCAATTCCTTTTTTAACTTATTTGTTATTAATATGGTCTATTGTAATTATAGAGATGGGAGTTTGTAGATTCAAATCTGGCCTCAGATTCTTTCTACCTGTGTGACCCTGGGCAAGTCACTGAGGCCATATTTGAACCTATAACCTCCCATCTCTATGGAACTGGCAGCAGAGACCACATTTCAATGGAATATTATCTATTGAAATAAGAGATGAATATGATGATTACAGAGTCACTGAAAAATGTCAGTCCATTGGAGAATGATGTCAGTAGGGCCAAGATAATAATAGACACAAATTCAAAGAACCATCAGTTGCATAAAAAAAACAAACCAGAAGCGAATGTTGCAAAGCTTTAATGAATGAGAATAGCCCCAAAGAAGAGAGATTGGAATGAGAATTCATCCTGTTGGCTTCCATTCCAGTGTCCCTCCTTTTTTCCCTTTGCTTGGACCTGAATCACTGATTCATCCTTTATTTCCTTTTCATTCTCCCTTTATAATCCATTTCCCAGAGTTGGAGTTCCAGTTTTACAGTTCTTTCTTCCCTGACTATCCTCCTTCCCTCTCTCTCTCCGCTTCCCTTGACCTCACCAATTTTTCTGTCGAGTTTACTGTATTACTGCACCAAACTCTAGGTGGGTCCTAAGGCAAAGAAGGAAAGGACTGTGGTTACCATTCAAAGTCTCAGGCTAATAAAACATTGAATATATAACAGGATAGGAATGGGATGGTCTTTATTTAACCCTTCTTTTCTGTTGTACCCTGTACTAAGCATGGAAAATACAAATAAAAGCAAGAAAGAGAGTCCCTGCCTTCAAGAAGCTTGTAATCTAATGGAGAGAACAACACATAAGAAAATGCATATGGTGGCCAACAAGGAGTGTTTCGAAGGTGATTGATGCCCTCAAAACTAAAAAAAGAAAAGAGGAGGGCATGAAGATGGCTGGGAATTGACATGTTGGCTGTGTGTCTAGGTTACATATGATAAATCCAAGGCAAACCATTCATGAACTCATAGATTTAGAGGTGGGAAATAGCTCAGTCATTATTTCATCCAACATTCTCGTTTCACATGTACTCTTTGGCTTCCTCTCCCAGAGCTAGGTAGGCTACGACTCCTCTAGGGTTTGAGGGACTTCTGTGTACTTGGATCAACACTGGCTATATTCCCTCATTTTTAGGGGTCTATGACTAGCACCCCAGTTTTGTTTAACCGCTTACTATCAGTTAGCTTTCACAAAGACAAAGTATAACAAGATGTTTTGAAAGCCCCAAGCATAGAGATGCCAGGAGTGAAGGAGTATCACTGATATCTCCTAGAGGTAAATGATGCAAAGAGGTTGTAGCTGAACATGATAATATTTTTTGAATGCAGTCAAAAAGCTCCCTCTCTAATACTTGGTTAGCTGACCAGAACCAGTTATAGAATTTCTACACACGCTCTCCCGTCTCTCCAAGAAGAGACCTGCTATCAAGGTCTCCCAGAGGCAGGCTTTCCATATGGAGAGATCATGTCCAAGGAACTCTGCTCATGTGTACCAGACACGAGTTATTTACAGATGAAGAAATGAATGGCAAAGGATGTTAAATCACTTGGCCATGGTCATGCAGAAAGCAAGTGTCGGGGGCAGGATTTGAACCCAGGTCCTCTGACTTCAGAAGCAATACTGTCTTTTTTTTCACTGTACCACAAGAGCTCTCTGTCCCCTATAGAACCCATTTATATGGTAGGAGCCACTACCTAAATATGGGCTGAAAGTTCTTTCCAAGAGAGATCTCCAATTCCATTTTCACTTCATCTAGAACTATTTTATAAACATCTGTGCTGGGCTCAGTGCCTCTTCTCTAGGGCATTACAATCTCAGATTCATAATGTTTGAGTGAATGACTGTGTAGAGAGCAGACGACTGAATAATAAACCTTGAGCAAATAAGAGCATAAGATTAAATATGTTGGCTATGAGTCCAAGGGTAAACATGCTTGGGGGTGGGGCAGCCAGGGGAAGTTGTTCATTCATTTGGTCAACAAACGTGTTAGTCAAAGGGGTTTCAGGTGTAGACAGTGGCATTAGGAGGGCATCATGTCTTTTTTTCAGGGGCTCTTCCTGAAAGAAGGGGAATCTCCCTTATGAATAGTTTGGAGGGAGGGCTTCGGGATGGGGAAGGATGAAGAAATATTCTTGTTCTATGGTATATTTTAGAAAGGGTTCAAGAGGCCAGCCTATGATGTTGGATGATTGAACAAGTTTGCCTGAGAGATATGAAAATGACTGATGGGGAAATGGGGGAAGAATAAAGGCAAATGAGGCATCCAGGCTGCTTAGTGAAGTTGAAGATCAAAACCCTCAGACCAGACGTGTTGGGTCTAGAGAATTGGGCGCCTGGTATTTTTGCATAGTTTGGGAATGACAATTTTTTTTCTCCTGGACATGACCCACACGGGACATTTCTCCATATTCTTTGCTTATAATAGTCAACTTTGCTTGGTCATTTTCTCACCTCTCTTCTTATTTGTACTCTTTTCCTTTCTGAAACATCAGTTTTAAGAACCATCATTGCACGAACCTTTATACCCTTTAATACCCATATCACCAACAATTGAGTTATAAGGGTAAAGCCCTGGAATTGTTCTCCAAAGTCTTTCAGGATTTTAAAATATAAATAATTTTTAGTGGTACCAAGCTTCAATCACATATAAAATGGTTTATCATAGAAAAAAAAATGCTGGGCCCTTGGCTTTGGTTTATAGTCTTAGAGAGACTTGCTTTGGGTAGGGAGGCTAAATCAGTATCCTATGGTTGCATAGATATGTTTCAGAGGCACGCTTTGAACCCAGGTCTTCTTATCTGTTTCTACTGTGCCATATTATTATATTTAATCAGCTAAAGTGACCTTTCTGGCTCTCGAGTTTTGTTGTTGTTGTTGTTCAGTCGTTTCAGTGGTGTTCGACTCTGCATGAGCCTGTTTTGATGTTTTCTTGGCAAAGACCCTGGAGTGGTTTATCATTTCCTTCTCCAGTTCATTTCACAGATGAGGAAACTGAGGCAAACGGGGATAAGTGTTGCCCTGGGTCATGTAGCCAGTAAGTGTTAATATTGATTTGAACTCACAAAGATGAGTTTTCCTGACTCTAGGACCAGCACTCTATCCACTGTGCCACCTCGTTGCCGTTGTGGGTATCCATTTATAGGAATAGATTCAGTTGAACTTTCTAAAAAGCTGTGGTGGGCACAGATGTAAGCCTAGAGGGCCTGGAGAGACTCCTCTCATCACAAGGACACTCCCCCTGCCCTCTGCCCTGGACCAGCTTCATCGGAAGTGTTAGTTGTGGACACTGGACTTTATGAAGGGCATGGATCAGCCAGAGAAGGCGAAGAGAGGGCAACCACCAGGGTGGTGAGGAGCCTTGAGTTGATATCCTGTGATCATTGGATGAAGGAACTGGAGATGCTGAGTTTGAGAGATGACTTAGGGGGCTCCTGATTATTTTTTTTTTCTTCTTCTTATAGATAAATATAGTCAAGCCAAAAATAAATGAACAAAAAATGCAGGTCTGAAAATGTCTTATTCTGTCTTTTTAAGTCTTATTCTTGTTTTTAGTCATCTTGTTACGCAATAGGCAGCCTGCTTTATTTATTTTAACCCTTCCCTTCCATCTTAGAATCAATACTGTATATTGGTTCCAAAGCGGAAGAGCCACAAGGGCTGGGCAATGGGGGATAAGGGATTTGCCCAGGGTCACACAGCTGGGACATAAATATCTGAGGTCACATTTGAACTCAGAACCTCCCTTTTCTAGGTCTGTCTCTCAATCCACTGAGCCACTTAGCTGCCCCCAGTAACATGTTTTATCAGTCTTCTGGGATTGTAGCTGATCATTGTCTTAATCACAGTTCTTAAATCTATCACAGTTGTTTTTCGTTACAATGTTGTTACTCTATAAATTGTTCTCCTGGTTCTGTTCACTTCACTTTGTATCAGTTCATCCAAATCTTGTCAGGTTTCTTGCAATAATATTCCATTACATACACATATCCTAATTTGATCAGCCATTCTTCAGTGGATGGCCACCCCTACATTTCCAGTTCTTTGTCACTACAAAAAAGTTACCATAAATACTTTATCCTTTCTTTGATCTCTGGGGATGTAGGTATAGTAGTGAAATTTCTTGGTTAAAGGGGAGAGAGAACAAAGTTTATTAAGCACCTACTGTGTGCCAAGGTATATAAATTTTAATATATTTTTATAACATTATTTTATAATATTATATATTTTTATATAATTATAATACCATTAATTTATATATGTTGTATATCTATACATATGTGTATATATCTCTATATATCCCATTAATTTATTAATACCATCTCATTTTATCTCATTTGGCTCATGGTTCCAAATTGCTCTCCAGAATGGCAGGATGAATCTAAAACTCTATCAACAATGCATGGCACCTCCAACAATGATCACTTTTCCTTTTTGTCTCTGCACAGAAGATGAGAATATTATATAGGCCCTTTTTTCTCTTTAAAATTTTTTTATTAAAAAAAAAAACCCTACTGTTCTGTCTCAACAAATACCAAGTATTGGTTTCAAGGTAGAAGAGTGGTAAGAGATAGGCAATAGGGGTTAAGTGACTTGCCCAGGGTCACACAGCTAGGAAGTGTCAGAGGTCAGATTTGAACCCAGGACCTCCCTCTAGGCCTGACTCTCAAACCACTGAGCCACCCAGCTGCCCCTTTAGAGGCCTTTTTCTAAGAGTAGACTTCAGTCTGGTGAGTCTGTTGAGTCCCCAACAGACAAAAATCTCAAACGTTTTGCATCTGCCTCTGGGCCACATGAGCCAGTTTCCAGAGAGCTCCTTTTACAAGTTATATCCACAGCCCAATTCACTAGTGACTAACTAAAGCAAGAGCCAAGCCCCATTAGGGTGAGGTATTACAAAGAACACAGCTGGGCAACAGACTGTGTTGGAAAATGCAGCCCATGGAATGAGCCAACAGCAGTATAATTGAGAAACGGAAAATGGACCATTTATTACCGAGAGAGAAATTTGTTGTACGCGGTCCAAATAGAAGGGAAGAACTTGTGGGTGGAATTCTGGACCGCAGGCTACGTGAATCACAGAGTCCTGGTTCCGCTTGTCCTCTCTCTTGGTTGGGACTTTGGAGAACCAGGGAGAGAACCTTCTGTCCAAAAGCCAACTGCATAGTGCCCACACCAGAGGCATCACAGTAGGGCACGTACACCGTCTCTGCACATCGTAGCTGAGTCACCTGGGCAACTTCAGCTTCAGTGCCCTGCGTGCCTCTCTGAGATGATAAATTCTAGACCAGCCGCCAGTCTGCAGTGGTGAAGGGAATGTGCATGCTGGGAATTCCCCATGCCAGTGAGGTCACAAGCCCATCGTGACCCCCAGCAGCAAACCAACAAGAACTCTACCGGCCCCAAGATTGGCAAAGTAGGGTTTGTATTCTGTTGTTGATGGTTTCATGGAAGAAGATGCTAAAAGGAAATCAAATATCCAAGTAATTTAGCCTAAGTCCTTGGGCACAAAACCAGGGGGAAAGCAAATCTGGTAATGGATCTCTTACAAGAACCCTTTCATATCAATAGCTGCTTTGTCAGAAAACTCCTGCACTGGGCAGAAGACAGTTATGTTGGGTCATGTCCCATTGAAAGGTCACTGGGGTGCTACTAGGAAAGCCTGATGCAGGAGAAAATACAGAAGGCTTTTTTCTTCAAAAACTTGAGGCAGCATTGGGCTGGGTTAGAAGTCAAAAGACACAGGTTCAAATCCCAGCTTTGCCTCTTACTACCTGTATGATCTGGGGCAAATCACTTAGATTCTCTGGGACTCAGTTTGCTCATCTGTAAAATGGTGGTGGTTGGGCAATTTGGCCTCTATAATCCCTTCCAATTTCAGATTTATGATCCTATTGTAAGATTAAAATTAATATCCAATAACTCCAAGTATTATATTTTCTAAGATTTATTAATAGTCACTTGAAGGAGAGGAAATAAAATGACAAAAGTAAAAGCCCAACTTAAGAGAAGTTTTTCCCAGCCGTGGTAGCGCGAGAAGAGAGAGAGAGAGGGCCGGGTTATAGAAACTTTATCTCCAAAATGTAAGGATGTAACGTAAGGATGAACATGGGGTGCTGGGAAATAAGAGTCCTGGGGTACAAAATTCGAATTACACACTATTCAAGATCTAGCCACCTCACTGCCCAAGGTTATACAGGTAAGTAGGGAGTCTACGAGCCTCTGATTCATCTCTAGTTTTTCTAGAAAGCTTGTTGATATTCTTGGCTCCCTGCACCATTAACCACAACCCTGCTAGAGTAAGGTCAGACTTGTTGCTTGAACACATTACTACGAAGAGAACTTGTCTAAATTTCCTTTTCTGGAGACCTCAAAGAAAGTAGGCGTACCCTTTCCGCACGGGACTTTTCACATCAATCTCGATATATCCCCAGTCACATCATAAATTAAATGGGAATTTGAGGGGAGTTTTGCGGAAGTTGCAGGTGACACATTGAGGCCAGCAGATGACATGGAAAAAGTTTAGAAGCTCAGAAATGCATAAAAATGCAAAAATGCATCTTTTAATACCAGAAATCTCCACAATTTCTTTTTTAAAGTTAAAATAAGTAAAAAGCTAACGTGTATAAAAAAGAGCATGAAAGTCAGCAGATGACACACAAAGACTAGAAATGTAGAAATATTTTAAAAATTTAGTAACTCATAAATGCATAAAATGCATCATATATATTACCTATGTTGTACATATTACCTATGCAATAGGGTCAATATTATTCTCCTCAAATTTGTTTCATTTAAATTTTTTTCATATTTCTTTTGCATTTTTAAATTTCTTTTTCATACAGTTTCCTCTAACTTTGAATCCCACGGACTTTCGGCTCCATGTCCTTATTTTGGGTTTTGAGTTTGGACTTGGAACTGTTCTAGGCAGGTGGATGCAGCCACATTATTTATTTGTGTTGGTAAAGAATCTGGAAGCCGTTTTGCTTCTTCTACCTCCAGTGGTGCTGCCGAGTTGTTTCAGTCCTGTCCAACTCTTCATGATGCCATTTGGGGTTTTCTTGGCAAAGGTACCGGACTGGTTGGCCATTTCCTTCTCCAGCACCTTGAGGGGAAAGGTTGAACCATCAGTTGTGTGCCTGGGAAGGGTCAGGAAAATGGGCCTTTGGTGTTTCCATATACCACGTGGATTCTCTCTTCTGGGAAGGTGGCAATGGGTGCAGATGGAGAGGAGATGCAGTAGGAGGGGAATTCGCTTCAGTCCAGCCAAATGCTAGCTTTCTCTTTTGGGGAATGTCTTGTACTAGCAGCGAGTGCCATCGTTGGGAGGAGGAGTTTCTACTAGCTGGAAGACAAGACTGATAGATCGTGAGAGGTTACAAGAAGTAGCGATGGACTTTGGAGGGCTGTGGACAATGGAGGGCTAGTGGTAGAGGGTTTGACACTTGACAATGGAGTGAGCCTTTAGCAAGATAAAGGTGATGCTACACCAAATTAAATATGGTGGTGAATAATTGTAGCCCTAACTGGCTCGCCAATCTGCTAAAGGAATGATCTACCTGGGTAGGACTTGCCATTTGCTTGAATATACCTATCTCACTGGGATTGTCTCCCTTGCTTGGCACTTGGTGAATTTAGCCATTCTCCACTCCCACCTCGTCACTGCCAGGCAAATGGGCTCCCCTTACCCTTCTGAACTTCCTTCTTTTTCTAAACCTTACTTATCTGCTATCTGTACTTTCCTAATATGTGTTGTCTCCAGATGGAGATAAGCTGACTTTTATTGTGCTCTGGGTGAGCATTTACTATGAAGGAGTAAGAAGGAGAATCCTACAAGGGGAAGAACAAAAGGTGACTCGATGAGACCGATTGCCCTAAACTTGAAAGGAAAAAAAAACCCAATCTAGTAAGCTCTCTGGCAGCACAAAAGCGGGGTTTCACCAATCATTCTTCCTAATTAGTCACAGATTATTTTATTTTTCTAGTTGATGCATTATAAGCACTATTAAAGTCTGTTAGGGGGTGCAATGGATAGAGAGTTGGGCTTGGGATCAAGAAGTCTCATTTGCATGAGTTAAAAATCCAGTCTCACACACTTATTAGCTGTGTACCCTTGGGTAAGTCACTTAACCCTGTTTGCCTCAGTTTCCTTATCTGTAAAATGATTTGGAGAAGGAAATGGCAAAGCACTCCAGGCTCTCTGCCAAGAAAACTCCAAATGGGATGATGGAGAGTTGGATATGTCTGAAAATGAATGAGGAAAAGTTCAGAATACTCTATTTAGGACTATGGGGAAAAGGTCCATTTCCCCTGCCTTAGGTATAGCTCTTTTGGATTTTCCAAAGGTAGACTAAGGCCTAATATCAATGTGTTTTTCTTGACTCAATTAATTCCAAAGGAACCTCCTAGCTTTCCAAGTAAATTGTGATTGAATCAAAGCAGATGCTCTACTACCTGAATCTCATTGAGTTTCTACAATCATAGCCTCTCAGAGCTGAAAGGATCCTTGGACACTGTCTGGTCCAACCCACAGAAAGGACTAGAGGAGGCATGTAGGTAGAGTTTGGCTCAAGCCGCTCAGTTGAACATCTGGAATGACAAAATCATGGTTGTGAAGCTCGGGATCCCCAAAGCCTACTTTTCTGCCACTGAGGTTTAGTCATTTGGGCTGAGCAGACATGTGGCCATCTGTAACTGCCATTTATTTAACTGTTTAATTTATATGAAGGAACCAATAGCCTCGTTCCCTAAAGTCTATTATCAGATAATGGTGCCATTTAATTTTTTTCCCCATCATAGAGTAATTTCGTCTAGAGACAACTCGGTTTTCCTTATTCTGAGGAGTTCTGGACCAGGGCTTTATTGTAACAGTAAATGTAAAAATAACCATAGTTTTGCTTTACTCTCTTTAGTTTTCCTTTTCCTTTTCTTCAAAAACAAACAAACAAACAAACAAAACCCCTTAACTTCTGTCTTAGAATCATTACTGAGTTTGAGTTCTAAGGTGGAAGAATAGTAAAGGCTAGCAATTGGGGTAAAGTACCTTGGCCAGGGTCATCTAGTTAAGAAGTGTCTTGAGGCTAAATTTGAACCCAGGACCTCCTGTTTCTAGGTCTGGCTCTCAATCCACTGGTTTTCCTTTTTAAAACAATAAATAAAAGGAGTTTCTGCAGAGACTCCATTTAGTCAAGTTCAAGGATGACTGGATGAATTCAGGGATATTTTGTCTACACCTAAACTTCTGCCATCACCACTAACAGTTATTGAGTGTCTATGGGTATTTGGGTAGGGGTGATAAATGTATAAGTGGCCTTCACAGGCTAAGAAACAGGCTTTTATGACTTTATTATTATTTATAGAGAGAGCTGTGCTTTTGAGGGGCCTAGGGATCTAATTACATGGCCAGAACCAAAGGCTTAAATGTGTAATGAGGGCAATAATTTATTATTAGGTATGTCGTAAGTCTAAATATGCTCCTTAGATGTTCTGCGTGTGGCAAGGGAAAAAGTCCAGAGGGTCACACTAAGCCAAAATGTGGCGTCTTCAGTAACCCCTCAAAGGTAAGCACTGCCCCAGGACACCTGAGAGAGAAGGAAGTACTCATTTCTTACACACCTACTATGTGCCAGGCATGGTGCTAAGTGCTTTACAAACATTATTTCATTTGATCCTCAAAGATCAAAGGTAGAGATTATGGACAATCCCCAAAGACTCAAGATACCAAAACAAACAAACAGACAAAAACCAAACAAAACCCACTATCCACTGCCAAAGAAGGGACTGTTGGAGTCTGATTGCAGTCCCAAGCATGCCATATTTCACTTTATTTCCTTCATGAATTTTTTATTGTATATGTGATATGTGCTTTCTGTCATAACATGGGGAATATGGAAAGGTGAATTGCATGAAAGCACAGGTATAACCTGTATTGCACTATTTATTCCTTTAGGGATGAGGGAGAAGGGACAGAGGGAGAGAATCTGAATCACAAAATGGCAGAAAACAATGCTCAAAAATGTTTCTAAAAAAACCAAACAAACATTTTTGCATTTAATCGAAAAAAGTTAATTAAAAAAGGTCAAAGGCAGATGCTATTATCCAAATTTTATTTTGCTTGTTCCCCTTTCCTTTCAAAGAGGATCAATGACATAGTGGGTGATGTCTTGATTTGCTTGTGAATTGTACTTAAGTGAAAAAGAGTTATACAAGTCATCAGTCTCATTCTCTCTTCCAGAGTCATTGAGTCTCATGGCAAGATAAAAGTCAGCTAACGGCCAGGGGGTATCTTGGTGTCTTCAGTGTCTGACCAAGCTCTAAGTGCTCCACAGTGCCCACTTCAGTCAATTTCATGGCTATTGGAACAAGTTGTTTCACATTTTACAGTTGAGGAAACTGAGGCAAATAGATTCAGTGACTTACTCAAAGTCACAAAGCTAGTGTTTGAGGTTACATCTTCCTGATACTATAGTCCAATGTTCTATTTTACCACTTGGGTGCCTCTACCTAAAAATGATTGAATCATGGCTATGAGGTTTCCCCCCTGATAACTTTGATCATTTAATTAAAGAGAAGCTTGGTCTACTAGAAAGAGCTTTGGACTCTAAATTAAATGACGATGGGTTTGAATCCTGTTTCTGACATTGGTTAGCTGTGTAATCATGGGTAATCCACAGTCTCTCTGGGCTCTATTCTCCTCATCTTTAAGTGAAGGTTAATTAAATTAAATTAAAGATTTAAGGGAAGATTAATTGATCTTGGAGGCCCTTACCAACTCCAAGTCCCCTGATCTTAGATCCTAGACCATCAATTTAAAATGGGAAAGGTCCTTGGAAGAGATCTTGAGAAGAGATTTTAAGCTACCCACAATAGTCCAGAGCAGGGCCTGAATCTGATTAAAATGTAATTGGGAAATAATTAACAAAATAAATAAAAATACAACAAAACATAAATAGTGTGAATCTGTAGTTTTTCAAGCACATATGGGCCTGCAGGGGTCCTCACCTGCAGTTTAGGGGCTTCTGGTCCTATTTGTTTGACCTCATTGATCTAGACCAGACCAGTTCTATTGATTTAACCTCTCTTGACCGCCATATTATCATGTATAAAATGAGGGGGTTAGATTAGGGACATCTAAGACCCCTTGCTGTTCCAGATCTCTGCTTAGTATTATCTCTCCCATCCTCACACCAACCCCTTGGGAGGTCAACAGGGCAGGTCTAATTGTTCCCATTTTATAGATGAGGAGATGGATTTAGAAAAGTTAAATGACTACCCAGAGAATCAAGGACAAGCCAGGCTCTTCTGACTGATCCCTAGACACGACTCTGTGCTCAATCATACTGCCTCTCCTGTTACCATAAAAACACATTTATTATTTGAATAAGGCTTCATAAGCCTTATCCAAGATCACATAGGTTGTTATTGTGGTTGTTCAGACATTTTTAGTCATGTCTAATTCTTTGTGATCCCATTTGGAGTTTTCTTGGCAAAGATACTGTAATGGTTAGCCATTTCTTTCTCAAGCTCATTTTATAGATGAGGAAACTGAGGCCAACAAGGTTAAATGACTTGCCCAAGGTAAGTATTTAAGGATGGATTTGAACTGAGGTTTTTCTGACTCAGATCTAGCACTCCATATCCACTGTGTCACCTAGCTGCCCTACATAGATAGTAAGTAGGAGAGTAAAGACTTGAAGCCAGTTCCTCTAACTCTAAATCCATCGTTCTTCCCACGATATCAGGTGAATGTATTCTCCAACTGTAAACTAGTATGCAGATGACAACCAAAGGCCATTTGGACTTGACAGATATAAACTTCTTAGCAAAGTAAAAATAAAGAAAAATTTGAGCTTCAATTTGGAGGTAACATTGAACCCGTGGATGAAAATGATATCTAATAAATACTTTTGATTTCCTTCCGATAAGATCCATAAAACTCAATTATAAAAGAAGGAGGTCGGGGTTGAATAGGTTCAGAGGTTATTAGCATCCTGAAATCAAAGCTAAATAGAAAGAACACATTTAAAGCAATAGATACCTATATGATACCAGTCAAAACGAACATTTTCAGACCCATAAAGTGGACCATAAAAAAGATCAGAAAAGTATCCTAAGAGAAACCTGCCCAGCATTAATGAAACCCACAGCCCTAGGGTAGCTAGAGAAAGAGGAACACTTTCTTTCTAAAAAGCAGGAAGAGGATTGATTGACATTCTTAAAATATGTGATAAGTAGGTGAAAAAAAAAACCTTTGGGAGCAGACATCACTGCATTCAGTAAGAGATAACAGGTGTACCATTGGATTTCTTGAATGTAATTGAAAGAAACTCATCCTCGAAGGTAGCCTATGAAATGGCTCAGATCCAACAGTGGAATCCAACATCCTGCCGTGGGTGACAGCTGCATGAATTCATTTAATGAAATGTTGACAAAGAACCAAACAAATGTCGACCCCAAAAATGCAGATTGCTTTTCTTTTCATGGAACCAAAGAGATTTTTAATGGCCAGTCAGGACCAAGTCTTTGCCATCAGAAACTAAGGGAGGGCTATCCTTAAGGAGCCTGGATTTAATGATCATTGAGCATTCGACAACAAAATGGTCAAAACTGAGTAATACATTAATTGCTGCAGGCTGTGAAAATTGAGTACCTAATGAATTCCTAGCGAGACCCGACACAGTAGATAGAATTTAGACATTTTAAGCTCTCGATCTTCCATGGATTGACCCATGATAAATCTTGTACCACAAATTGTTGTTGTTCAGTCATTTCAGTTTTATCCAACTCTTCGTGACCCCATTTGGGGTTTTCTTGGCAACGAATACTGCAGTGGTTTGCTATTTCCTTCTCTGGCTCATTTTTACCACAAATACAGACTTCAAAATATCCTGAAAGAATTAACCAATCAACTGTATTGGAACGAGATCATTAGCACAGATCAAACCATTGCCAATAATTGCCTACAGATAACACAGATCCATAAAAAATAAACAGTTTTCTGAATTGATGTCACCATAAAAAAATCAAATAAAACCACTAAGCTACACAAAATGAGAGACTTCCCAAGTCTAGCGTCTAGCAGGGAAAAAACAAATTCCATGAAAGCAGGTTGAGGCACTTGTTATCTCTATGGTCCTGCTTGTGACTAAAATGGTACCCAGGATGCTCTTGGAGAATGTAGAAAAGATGGATGTTTTCTTCAACTAGAAAATGCAGTCATTTTGATTCTCCTGTGCAATAGTCAGGCTGTGTTCAAAAAAGTACAGAAAAATAGTGTCAGGATAGTTATTTCTGTCAGGACTATTTCTATAGAAAATTAATTGGAAATAGCAACAACAAACTAATAATATGAAGTACTTCATAGTGTCTGGTACAGAGTAGGCTCTATATAAATGTTATCTCTTCTCAGCATTGCTAATAATAATAATAGTAATTATTATTATTGTTACATTGATGACAGCTAGCCTTTATATAGGGCTATATAGCTTTACTTCCAGACGGATCATTTTCAGGATTGTTAGAATGTAAGCACCTTGAAGGCAGGGACTGTTTTCCCATAAATTTGTATTTCTAGGACTCAACATAGTATCCGGCATACAGGCAGCACTTAATAAATGTTTGTTGTCTGGACTCAAAACAACATCATCATTAGCATCCAATTCAAAAACAAATCTTTATCTTTGCATAGTTTTTGTATTATTATTATTGATTACCACAACAACTACTATAGGGCAGTGAGGTGGTGCAGAGGAGA
The DNA here is from genome assembly GCF_027887165.1 of Monodelphis domestica. Classification (NCBI taxonomy): domain Eukaryota; kingdom Metazoa; phylum Chordata; class Mammalia; order Didelphimorphia; family Didelphidae; genus Monodelphis; species Monodelphis domestica. The sequence continues at coordinate 296,504,100 of NC_077231.1, read as the reverse complement.
GAACATCAAGCCTGGAGTCAGGAGGGTTCATCTTTCCCAGTTCAAATCTAGCCTCAGTTTCCTCCTCTGTAAGAGCTGGAGAAGGAAATGGCAAACCACTCTAGTATCTTTGCCAAGAAAACCCCAAATGGGGTCATGAAGAGTTGGATGCAACTGAAATGACTGAGAAACAATTATGATATTGTAGTGCCAGTAAGAGATCGAAGAATTCTCCCAAACTAACCTGATTCTACGGAAAGGACAGTCAACAGCAGGTTGGCCATTAAAAGGTGAGAAATTCTTTGGTCGTGACAGCCCATGAAATGGATGATGACCAGGGATCATGGGTTAGATCTTGAGGTTTGCAAATGCTTTGCAAATATTAACTCAGTTGATCCTCACAAATTCCATGAGTCAGGTTCTATTATTATGCCCATTTTACAGATAAGAAAATTGAGGCTTAGAGAGAGGTTAAGGAACTTCTCTATGAGAGCTGCAAAGGGACCTCAGAGGCCATTTTGCTTGATCCCTTCATTTTATAGATGAGGAAACTGAGACCAGGGAGATGCAATGATTTATCCAAGATCTCAGTGCTAGTATGTATCAGAAGAAAAAACTAAGCCTTCCCGGCACCATGGTGGATCCTCTGACCATTATACCAGCCTACCTCTCTCTATCAAATATATTGTCTCATTTGATCCTTGTGACAATTTTGTTTGTGATATTGTAGATATAAAAAATATTGTTATCTCCATTTTACAGAACTGAAGACTGAGGTTAACCTTGGGGCAGTTAGATGACTATGCCAAGGTCTCTTAAGTGGAAGGATCAGCCCTTATCCTTATATACTGCCCTCCCAGTGTACATGTGCCTGAGTTTTGGAAATTGTCCAGTTAAATTACCAGTAGCTTCCATCATGAGCATGAACATTTTCCAGGGGCCAAGTGTCACCTGGGCCAATGAGAGGAAAAGGCTGAAAAGAAGGAATGGGATTCATCTTTTGCAAAGGAAACAAGTAGGAAAGAATTCTGGTCAAATGAATTAGATGAAAGTGCCTCCTTCGGCTTTAAAATCATGTAATTGCCAAGAAAGTGGGGCTTACTCTGGGAGGATCGGCTTACATGACAAAGCTCTGCTAGGAAATGAAATCTCTCCCAGCTAAACATTTTGGCAGATTTTTTTTTCATCACCAGGGATTTTAAAGTGCTGTTTACCAGCTTTTTTCTTTTTAATGCAAACATCTCATGAATATACACTGTTTTATATATATTCCAGTCCCTGACCCAATCCGCATTTGTAAGCACAGAGCAATGGAGGATGTCAGAACAAACAATGAACAGATTTTGGAGGTAGAAAGATACTTGAATGATCATGCCGCAGATCTGAATGAACTTAATCCTTACAATAATCATGCCAGAATCATTTTATTATGTGTGTCAAGCCCTCCAGAAAGAGAGCAGGTTTGAGCACACGAAAAAGAATCTCATCTTCTTTGGTACAAAAGAAACTGGCGACCACTGGCAATTCCAGTCTCTTCTCCATCACCTTGCTATGAATGATTTAAGGTAATGTGCTCAATGAGTAGTGCCGGCTTCAGAACCATAAGATCTGGGTTTGAGTCCTCCCTCCATTATTTATCTGTGGGACCTGTGGGAATAGAAATTTTGTACCCTTGGACTTCATCTCCCAGCATCCCTCTCCTTTTGTCCTCACATTTGTGTCCTTACATGAGTAGATAAAGTTTCTATAACCCCACCCTCTCGCTCTCTTCTCTTACAACTATGGCTGGGTTAGCTCCCTCTTTTCTCTAGTTTTTTTTTAATCTTCCTTTTAATTCAAATGATTATTAATACATCTTATAAAAATATAATACTTGGAGTTTTTGGATATGTTTTTTTAAAGCTTACCTTCCATATTGGAATCAATACTGTGTATTGGTTCCAAGAAGAATGGTAAGGGCTAGGCGATGGGGGTCAAGTGACTTGCCCAGGGTCACACAGCTAGGAAGTATCAAATCTGAATTTGAACCTAGGATCTCCCGTCTCTAGGCCTGGCTCTCCATCCACTGAGCTACCCATCTGCCTCCTGGATATTAATTTTTAATATTCAGACCATAGGGAAATGATTTCGCCTTGCTGGACCTCAGCTTTCTCATCTCTAAAGGGACTAGACATCCTGTGATCAGCTCAAAGTCTCTGAACTGAGATCCTGAGTGTTCTCCATTCCCATTTGAGATGGAAAACATTAATAAACGACATTCTTCACCTCGGCAATTCAGGGCACTAAATCTGAAAGGAACTCTTCCTGTTGGACTTTCCCCAATGGTCAGTTTGCTTTGCAGCCTTTCTCCCAGAGATCCTGGGCCATAAAGATTACTCTCCCTTTTCTGTGGATGATCACAGATGCCTTCACCTCTTCAAAGGGGCCCTTTGCCAATTTATTGTTTCCTTTCTTTGTTTGAGGAATGAAGAACAAGGGAAATATCAGTAGCTTTTAAATTGTCAACAGGGATCCTGTCTTTGGGCTGCAGGAATGAGTTACTGACTCCTTTGACCAGTAAGACAATAGCCTTTCCTGTATTTACACCCTTGTCTCATCTGCAGTGGAACCAAGGTCTTGACTGCTGAAATGCTGAGAAAGTTCAGGTGGTCACCCTCTGACTGAGGAGGAAGGACTCCTCTAGATTGACCCCAGATGGCCCCCTAGAAGGCAGAATGAAGCGGAAGGCTATACTATATATCAAGAAGGCAGAATGTATGATATAAATAAAAATATCAAGACTATTCAAGTACAGGGTAGCTTTAGAAGAAGACTCATCTTTATGAGTTCAAATCTGGCCTCAGACACTTACTAGCTTTGTGACCCTGGACAGGTCGCTTCACCCTAGGAGCCTCAGTTATTTCACTGTAAAATGAACTGGAGAAAGAAATGGCCAACTATTTCAGGATCTTAGCTGTGTGACCCTAAGCAAGTCACTTAATCCTATTTACCTCAGTTTCCTCATCTGTAAAATGAATTGAAGAAGGAAATGGCAAACCACTCTAGCATCTTTACCAATAAAACCCCCAAATGGGGTCATGAAGAGTCAGACGTGACTGAAATGACTCAACAACAACAAATGTATGTTCAGAGAGGTGTCTGGCAAGATTGTGTCAGGTCTAACTAGGTAATTCAGTTCCAACTTTGGCCCACACTCTTCACTCCCCTTTAAGTGTTATATCCCCTACCAGAATGTAAATTCCTTGAGGGCAGGAATTGCCACACTTGCTAGTAATTATATCCCCAACCACTTAGTACAGTGCCCAACACATATGAAATGCTTAATAAAGAGATTCATTCAGATGGTTCTTTGGAAGGATAAATACTGAAGCTGAAGCTTAAATCTTTTGGCCACATAATGATTTTATTTTTATTTTAAAAAATTAATTAATTTAGATGATTTTTTCTATGGTTACATGATTCATGTTTTTTCCCTCCCTTCTTCCCTCCCCAGTCCCATAGCCAGTGAGCAATTCAACTGGGTTTTACATGTATCATTGATCAAGACCTATTTCCATATTACTATTTGTAATAGAGTGATTCCCAGTCACATCCCCATTGACCCATGTGATCAAGCAGTTGTTTTATTCTGTTTCTACTCCCACAGTTCTTCCTCTGGATGTGGATAGCTTCTATCTCATCAGTCCCTTGGGATTGTCCTAGGTCATTACATTGCTGCTAGTAGCAAAGTCAGTTACATTCAATTATGCTACAATGTATCAATCTCTGTGTTCAGTGTTCTGGTTCTGCTCCTCTCACTCTGCATCAATTCCTGGAGGTCGTTCCAGTTCACATGGAGTTCCTCCAGTTCATCATTCCTTTCTGCACAATGGTATTCCATCCCCAGCAAACAACACAATTTGTTCAGCCATTCCCCAATCAAAGGACAACCCCTCATTTTCCAATTTTTTGCCACCACAAAGAGCATGCTGGCCACATGATGAGAAAAGAGGCCTCACTGGAAAAGACAGTGATGTTGGGAAAGACCAAAGGCAAAAGGAGAAGGGGGCGGCAGAGGATGAGATGGATGGTGTCATGGAAACAATGAACATGATCTTGGATAGACTTCAGGAGTTAATGGAGGATGAAAGAACCTAGAATGCTGTGATTCATGGAGTCAGGAAGGATTGGATGTGATTGAAGGAAAACTACCACGATGAATGTTCTATTGCTCTTTGGCAGAGGAGTTGGCGTTGGGGATAAAATAAACCAAATAAACCCAGAATGAACACAGAGAAGTACGATATAGGACAGGAAGTAAAGGAGCAGAGGAGAGATCACACAAGCTTACCTAGAAAATTTTGAGGCGAGAAGAAGGGATTGTGGGGGTTAGGCTGAGCCACACCATCATACCTGAGTTATCTCTTACCCACAGGTGAGTTAAATTGTAATTGATTAGTGCCTTGCCTCTTTCCCCATTACTTTGGAGAGAGTTCTTTGAGCCAGAGATCATACCAGATATAGAAATAGATATGTATAGATATAAATATATATGCTAGTTATTGATATATAACATAATATATTCAGTACCACATATACATACATATATGACATATTGAGATATGCTATAATAACATTAATATATACATATACTATATTGGAAACCCAAATGAAATTGTTCATACAAAAGGCATCTTCCTAAGAAATTCAACATACTTGAAATCTCTTCTCTCAAGAGCCTAATCTATGGGAATTTGAGACCTTATTAATAATCACAGCCTCACTCAGCTGCCTAGAATACCCTCTATTCCACCACGGAGCCCCCATTTTTCCTTTGAACCACCCCAGTTCAGCTAGAATTAACCATGGGATGTTATAGCAACACAAAATGACCTTTCCTGAAAATACAGTGCAGATATGGAACAAGACTCTCGTTACCCATTTGCCAAGCTACAACTACTCAAACATCCAGGGAATGTTTCTGTTTCCCATGCCAGCTTATCAACACAGCTGGACAATGTAAAGATTAAAATTAGGGGAGACTGAGGAGACTGAGGCAGGTAGAAATTAGTTTCTCTCTGCAAGGAGTATTATATTTTTATGAGGTTTATTAAAGGTTAAGGATTAAAGAAAATACAGAATAAGAAACACATGCCTAGGCCAGAGAGGCCTAGACAAGATAATCTCACATCATGGAAGAGCTGCGTTTGCTCCAAAATGGAAGTCCAAAAAAGAGCCCAAAAGCCTTTGCAATCAGGTTAAATCCCTTCTCGATCTTGGCCCACCTGAGAATTCTGTGAGATTACAAAGCATTTTGGGGAAGTGGAGCAAGGGCTTGTGGGGATTGAAGTCCAGAGTTCAAGTCTATTTTTACAATAAGCAAACTGGAAAAGCAAGGCTGGCTTGGGAAGTCCAGTCTCTTGGAACTCCAAGCAACCTTGGGTAGGTAAAAGGGTATTTGCTACTCATCCAGTGATTGAACTCAGGAGCCTCTGGGGCTGAAAGGCATTTCATCTCAGCACCAGATCAAGACCAGCTTGACCTAGTCTTAGCAACTTTGCCCTCTCAAGAAAGGAACTGTGGCTGAGAGGATGTGGGCAGCCAATGGCTCTTGCCATGAAAGAAGGAAAGCCTTCTGTTAATGGAAGCAGAAATTAGACCCAGCTGTGAGGCTATTTCCTGACTCTATCTCCATTTTCTCCTCTTTTTCCCCTGTGACCTGCTTGACATTTTCTATATCTTTTCTTGCTCATAAAAGTTCACCCACAGCCTCCCACCAAATAGACTTCTTTCCAACTGCATAGATGATCCAGGGGGGTGTGTCATCATCATCATCTGCTGCCCCACTCAAAGATAGATTTTCTTTTTTAAACCCTCACCATCCATCTTGGAGTCAATACTGTGTATTGGCTCCAAGGCAGAAGAGTGGTAAGGGCTAGGCAATGGGGGTCAAGTGACTTGCCCAGGGTCACACAGCTGGGAAGTGTCTGAGGCCAGATTTGAACCTAGGACCTTCCATCTCTAGGCCTGGTTCTCAATCCACTGAGCCACCCAGCTGCCCCTAAAGATAGATTTTCTGAGGAGAATGTACTCCTTCCCCACTATCAACAACTTTTTGGTCATCGGGCATCTGGGAAGGAGTATTTAAGTGTCTTTGAGATGGTGTAAAGGGTTTCCGACTACGAGTGTCACTATGATACTGGCTTTGTGCCCTTGTACCAGGGACTGAGCATGAGTTTCTTCATTCTTCAAATGCTGGCAGTGCTATTTGGCCCCCAAACCACCTTAATGGGTTCTTGAGAGGAAAAGGCTCAGAGACCTTAAATTCTATAGAAAGGTGAGTTTTGGGCCCCATTTGGCTGCTGAACCCTGATTTATTACAGAAAGATCTAGATCTCTTATTGAGTGTTGTAGTGACACTTATAGTCGGAAACCCTTTACACCATCTCAAAGACACTTAAATACTCCTTCCCAGATGCCCGATGACCAAAAAGTTGTTGATAGCAGGGAAGGAGTACATTCTCCTCAGAAAATCTATCTTTAGGAGGCATCTGGGTAGTTCAGTGGATTGAGAGTCAGGCCTAGAGATGGGAGGTCCTAGGTTCAAATTTGACCTCAGACACTTCCCAGCTGTGTGACCCTGGGCAAGTCACTTGACCCCCATTGCCTAGCCCTCACCACTCTTCTGCCTTGGAGCCATTACACAGTATTGACTCCAAGACAGAAGGTGAGGGTTTAAAAAAAAAAGAAAGAAAGAAAACCCTCCCAGTACTCATCTCTTGAGAATAAATTCTTTAGTCTTTTTGGAAATGAGTCATTCTGGCAGTCAAACCCAGACTGATCCTCTGAATAATCATTCGACAAAGACTTACACTGGGAAGGAATGATTCAGTTTTTGTAGCTTGAAGGCCCAAGTCAGACACTTTGGGAAATAGCATCGAAGCCCCGAATGCCATTTGAGGGGCACTGAAGGCCTAGGTTAAGATGTTGTGACACTCGTGTGACTTTGGGCAAATTAGTTAATCTCTCTGAGCCCTGAGTTTCTTTATCTGTCAACAGAGTGGGAAGCTTTGGAGACCTAAAGGGAAAGGGAAATTCTTCAATCTCCTTATCTATTAAATGGAGATAATCAAGAGGACTCTAGGCACAGAGCCTGCCAGAGCAGGAAGATGAGAGATGTTTGAGGAATTAAAAAAAAAACAGAAACGACCCACGTTGTTGAAACATAATGGATGAAGAAAAGTACTTCTTAAACACTTCCTATTTGGAAAGCGCTGCTTAAGCACCGAGGATATAAAGAGATATGAAAGACAGTCCCTACTCTGAAGGAGCTCACATTTGGATGGAGGAGAAAATCTATACTGGTCATTTCAGCTGCAAGGCAGATGGAAAGTCCCATGGCCCCTAGGGGCAGCAATCCCTTTAGCATCATGTCCCCTGTTAAAATCATATCATTTTCTGACATCGAAACATTTGAAAGGATCTCTGGTGGCAAGAGCTTTCTTTTCTGGGTCTTTGACAGCGGTAGCTGCGGCATCTGTAGGAGCATCTTCACAGGGGTTACTTTCCAGAAGTTTGGCTGTGGGCACTGGGCTGGAAGGATTGTCTCTCCCGACTCGCTTGGGTTCAGACTTGGGCTGCCCCCGTTAGAATCTGATGGGAGATGCTAGTCAAGGCTGTGGTTGTGGTTTGACTTATCTGATTCATGTCATCCCTTTTTTCTCCCTTAAGACATCTTGTTGATTCAGCTGGGTTAGCCCGCTTGTCCTGTGGGTGGCAGTTGGTTGGCAGTTGGTGGGGATCACTGGCCCCTTATCCACAGAAATTGCTTCCTTCCCCATTGATGGTTTTGAGGGCTTGGCTGGAAGAAGGATCAGTTGTCTGGTGAGGATGCTGGTTCTCCCGGGACCTCTGTACTCATTTGCCTGTGGGTGGCAATTGTTGCTGGTCGTGATGAAGACAGTGGACAATGTCTCCACAGTTACTTTTTCCTTTATTGCATAAAGGAGAAAAAAGTGTAAGAATAATGGAAAGGTGAGGGGAGTGGGATGCATCTAGGTGGCTCAAGTGGATTGAAAGTCAGGCCTAGAGACAGAAGTTTGGGTTTAAATTTGACCTCAGAAACTTCCTAGCTGTGTGACCCTGGGCAAGTCACTTAACTTAAGTTGCCTAGCCCTTACCAGTCTTTTGCCTTGGAAGCAATACTAGTATGGATTCTAAGACAAAAGAAAAAAGGTTTTCGTGGGGGTAAAGACAAGATATTGAAGGGAAGGCACTAATCTGTAGGAGGAGACATAGTTCTTTATCTGTAACTCCTTATACCCATATCACAGATCTGGTTTTTAAAAAAAATAGCCCTTGAGGGGGCAGCTGGGTGGCTCTGTGGATTGAGAGCCAGGCCTAGAGATGGGAGGTCCTAGGTTCAAATGTGGCCTCAGCCATTTACTAGCTGTATGACCCTGGGCAAGTCACTTGACTCCCATTGCCTAGCCCTTACCACTCTTCTGCCTTGGAGCCAATACACAGTATTGACTCCAAGACGGAAGGTAAGGGTTTAAAAAAACAAACAAAAAACTCAGAATTAAATAGGAGGAGGTGAATGGGCTGGATTGCTGTCCTGAAATTACATGAGCCCTAGCTCCTTCCTGAAATAAAGCTCTATCTTTTTAGTACCAATATTCTACATGGCCAAGAGTCTGGGAACAAAGATAATGATCTCTAAAGAACTGGAGATAAAGATCAGCCAGAGGGCAATGGAAAGAGAAGTGGTGGGTGTGAGCAGGCTGGAACAAGGAAGGACTAGAGTAAAGGATGTGCTCAAAGAAATGAGGGAGTGAAAAGGAAGAGGGCAGGAGTAACTGATGGACAGCTTGTGTACTCCACTGGCAGGGACACTGGGTAAATGTTAAACAAACAGCTAGGGGAGGGAGAAGGTGACACTTTAAAATTTAATCTCCATTATTAATATTTTCCCTTTCCCCTTCTTAAGTCTAGAGGTAAACAAAACAATAAATCAAGCCCTGGTTTATAGCACTTGCTGATTTCTGAGATGTAAATGCTCACACTAAAAATCTCACAAGGAGGAAGCTGGTTAGCTCAGTGGATTCAGAGTCAGGCCTAGAGATGGGAGGTCCTGGGTTCAAATCTGACCTCAGACACTTCCCAGCTGTGTGACCCTGGGCAAGTCACTTGACCCCCATTGCCTAGCCCTTATCACTCTTCTGCCTTGGAACCAATAGGTAGTATTAATTTCAAGATGGAAGGTAAGGGTTTAAAAAAAATCTCACAAAAATCAGCTCAGTAGTGGGTTGGAGCTAGTTCCAGCATGCCTTTATAATCACTGGAATCCTCAAGATGCCAAGAGAGTCAAAGGAAGGGTCCCAACATGTTGAATAGCCTCCACTGATGGTAAACTTAGGGGAAAACATGGATCAGTCATAGATTAATAGAATTAGAACTGGAAGGACATTCGAGGTCTTTGGCCACGTTGTCCATGAAGAGAATGCCCTCATTGAAGAGAGCACAGGTCCTTTAGATGATGTGAATCTACAGTGTAAGCTCTCAGTAGAATGTAAGCTTCTTGAGGGCAAGGAGGGGTGGTGGTGTTCAATTTTGTCTCTGTATCCTCAGCACCCGCAAGCTCTCTTGCATGGAGTTGGAGTTCAGTGTTTGCCGAAATGCATCCTTAGCGTTCAGACATTGCACAGACTAAAGAAGATAGGGAGCAACTCACCATTTCCTCCAGTGACCCTAAAATATGGGTTAGATGTCACCATTTCACCAAAGATCCAGGGCAAAGTCGGTGAGGCATCTGGACTCCAAAGCCTTTACTGCTCCCAACAGAATATTTGCTTCCTCCAACCCACCTTCAGCCTCTCAAAACGGAGAATCGGACCAAGTATTTGAGTCAAAATATCCTTCCTCCTGCCCATCCCTGCTTTGGGTTCTATTTAGGGACTACTCACCCCTGCACACATTACGGCATATCTCTGCATTGGGGTTGGAACTAAATTCAATATGCAAATATTGACTTGGTCACTGTCCATCGCTGCTCCAATAGCAGCTCTGGCCCTCCCAGCAGGAGGGGACGGAGGGTCTGGCACTTTGCCAGCCAGGTTCAAAGGGTGCCAGGCTTACAGACTTGGGCCAGTGCCTGAGAAGGCTGCTTTTGGGGGGACAAAGCATCATTATGATCCCGAGTTGGTAAGGATCCAGCCCAAACTTCCTTTTACGGATGAGGAGGCTGAAGGGTATCTGCCCCCAGTCCAATAGCTACTAAGTGTCTGAGGTGGCTTCCTGTATCCACAGGCTTTGATTCTGTTTTCTATCCTCCAACACATTGTAAACTTTGGTCCGTTACAGTGTCTCCATCATCTCCGCCATGCCACCATCTCCGCCATCTCCACCCATCCCCTTCCGCAGTAGCCCAGGCTGATTCCAATCTGGAGAGTAAACAATTTCTCTGTCCTGTTAGGGATGGGATCAATTCCAATCACCCCTTCATCTTTCTGAATGGCTTTTGGGTTTCTGGGTTTTCTTCTTTCCTCTCACCTCTCCATCCTCATCTTCATTCAGGACCTCGTCATTCTTCACTTCATTTTTTTCAACAAGTCATTATTAAACGCCTGCTGTATGTCAGCCCAGAAACTGAAGCTACAAACAGGAAGTAGTTATTGTCCCAACAGAGCTTAGGTCCTACAGGATGTCTTTATATGGGTCTACTTGCTTCCCTTATTTGCCATTCACTCTCATCCCCACGCTTGACATTTTTCTATAGCTTTCCCTTCTTTGGAATCAGAGCAAGACTTCTGGCTGAAGCTGTTACCAGGAGTCTTCCCTTGGGGTCTGTGACCCTTTGGGGATCCACCTGCTTCTATCTAACCCTGTGGGGGTCTATAGATAAAGTTCAGGAGGTTCTTGAGCTCAGCTGGGAAAAAATGACATCTTGATTTTCATTCATCTCAAATGGACATCTAGCATTTCCTTCAGTGATGAAGACTATCCCAGAGTATCCCAGAATTTCTGATTTGGAAGGGAGCTCAGTGGCTACCTAATCCAACCCAGAGCCTCAAGGCGTGTCTACTCTAACACACTTGATGAAGACCTTTGCTTGGTTTCTGATAAGGGAGAACCCACCACCTCCCAGGCTGGCCGCCATTCTATTTTTTGACAATTCTGATGAAGAGGAAGTCTCTTTGGGCATCGAGTCTGCACCTCTCCTTTACAAATTTCTTCCCATTATGGCTCCTTGTTCTGGGCTCTGGGGTCACCCTTCCAGGTGACAGCACCTTCATATTCTGGGAAATGACTCTCCCTCTATGCTCAGTCTTTTTTTTTTTAAACCCTTACCTTCCATCTTGGAATCAATACTGTCTATTGGTTCCAAGGCAGAAGAATGGTAAGGGCTAGGCAATGGGGGTCAAGTGACTTGCCTAGGGTCACACAGCTGGGAAGTGTCTGAGGTCAGATTTGAACTCAGGACCTCCTACTTCTAGGCCTGGCTCTCTATCCTGTAAACCTTAAAATTTCTTAGACTTGTGAATGTTGGAAATTTCACCATTGGAATGTGAACCCCATTGGCAAGGGAGGTTCCTCCTCCTCCCTTCTTAAGATTACTTTAGGACAGAAACCTTTTGCTGAACAATGGAAAGGGCTGCAGCATAGATCAAAATTTAATTATTCCAATCTCCACCCTACTCAGGGTAACAGGATTTAGGAAGGGCTGCAGCAAAGGATCAAGATTTAATTATTTGAGAATATGACCTTCAACAGACATGTGCAAAGCCACAGACCTCTGGGCGGTCCTGGGTTAAGGTAGAGCCACCATTGGCACAGGGAAGACATGGACAGTGATTGGTAGATGTGAGAACTGAGGGGAGGGAACTTGGATGGTTTCCTTAAAGATAGCGGGGTCTGAGGACGAGGTGGTTGGTTGGAGAGTTTTTGCTCTGAGAGGTGGTGCTCTGAGAAGGTTGCTCGGAAGGAAGCTGGAGGTGGAGGCCCCTGAGACTGTTTCTCCATTTTGGTCACGTGAGTGATAGGGACTGATCTCCTTTCTTTGCCTCAGCTATCTAAGGGCTTGGGCCTTTTGGCCCAGCCTAAACAGAAGGGGTATTTAAGCCCTATTCCCTTCTCTCCCCTTTCCTTCTCTCTCTCTCTCTCTCTCTCTCTCTCTCTCTCTATCTATCTCTAATACCTTTCTTCCTCCTGTTTGTAATTAAACTCCATAAAAGGTTGACTTCTGACTTGAGTTTTCATTTAGGAATTACATAGCTGAATTCCTTGGCGACCTTAAATTAATATATATCAGTCTTTTAAAGTGATTTCCTTGTCACAATCCACTGAGCCACCCAGATACCCCCTATGCTCAGTCTTTTGTCCAGCATAGTAAACACCCTCAGCTTCTTCACCAAATCCTTTTCAGACCTGAATTCCAGCTTTTACCATTCCATTTGCCCTCCTCTGAACATTCTTCCATTTGTCTTTATATTTGGTTATTTTTTTCACACTTATTATACGTTTTTTCTTTTCCTTTCTCCTCTCCCCTCTCATCAATCAGCTCCAACTAATCAATACCTTTAAGCTGTGCTGCCCAGAACAACAATAATAGCTAGCTTTAACAGTAACAACAACAAGGAGACAGAAGCTTTAAATTATGCAAAACGCCTTACTTGTGCTCCTTGCAACAGCCCTGGGAGGTCAGGTAGGTGTCCTTATCATCCTCATCTAATAGATAAAGACTCTGAGGCAGAAAGTGATTTAGTGATATTCTCAGGGTCATACAGCGAGTGCGTGTCTGAGGCTGGACTGGAATTTGGGTTTCCAGAAGAACTGAACACCAGTTCTGACAGGACTAGTCTGGCTCCTGACCAGCCAGCCTAGGGCCCAGTCATCCCTTTCAGATTCCTGGAAGCCAGGCCTCTTGGCATTTAGATTTTTGGTTGTCATATCTTACTTTGACTCATAGCAGGCTTGTAGCCTATCCTCCCCTCCTCTGTCCAGCCCCGTCCCATCTCCTACTTGTTTGTTTGATAAGCCCAAGTGTAAGACTTCATATTTTCCCTGTCACATTTTGTCTAATTACATATATATATATATATACATATATATATATATAATTTGGTTTTTTATATATATTCAGCCCAATTTTCTAGACCGCGCAGCTCCTTTGGGCTATGGGCTCTTGACATCCAATGTTACCTTGCTTACCTTGTTACTACCAGCCTCCAGGCATCTATAGATCGGATGTACTTGCCATCTGGGTCTCAATCTAAGTGACAAATTAAGAAAAAATCAAACAGCCCAGGGCTGAACCCAAGGCCCTGGGCACAGCCTCCTTCCAAGCTCACATTGAACTCTTCTTAGTGACTACTCTGAAGCCCATCGTTCAATGAATCACCAAACCACTTCATAGCCCGCATTTCTCCAGCTTTTCCACAATGAGTGCTCATTTTCCCCTTCCCCTCCTCCAGACTGTGGGACTCAAAGATGGGTCCACATCTTTTCTAAGTCCCAGACAACTGATGAGGAGCCAGACATGGGTGGTACTTAAAAAGCCTCCATGATTGATGCGCTGGGAGACTTGTGTTTGAATTCTGGTTCTGCCCTTTACCCCCTGTGTGACCCGGGCTAATTTACGTTTCCTCTCCTGGCCTTAGATCCCTCGGGTATAAAATGATGGGGTTGGGCCAAGGTCCTTTTCAGCCCTTATCCCACTATCTTAATGGGAAGGGCAAAGGTTTCTTGACTTGAATGTCCTCCATGAGAAAAAAGAAATTGTATTCCTTCAAGGGTGTGTTTGGTTTTCAATAGAGTCATAAGTCATCTGAACCCAAATCTGGTGAGCCAACTGGGACACGCTGTGGCTGGTCAGAAGGTGAGGTGTGTCTGTGAAGTAATGACCCTAGTTTTCACGAGTGGCTCCCAAACTGTCTGTGAAGACCATGTCTGAGGCTGTTCATCCATCCCTCTGTGGCAGTCCCAATTCCCCCAATTTGGGGCATCTTTTTGTATCAAGTAAGTGTAAACCCTCTGATGGCAGCTACTTTGAAGGGCACCATCCACGAAATAAACTCTGATGTGTTAAAAAAATTACTGGGTAGCTCAGTGGATTGAGAGTCAGGCTTAGAGATGGAAGGTCCTGGGTTCAAATCTCACCTCAGACACTTCCCAGCTGTGTGACTCTGGGCAAGTCACTTAACTCCCATTGCCTAGCCCTTACCATTCTTCTGCCTTAGAACCAATACATAGTATTGATGCCAAGATGGAAGGTAAGGGTTTAAAAAAATTAGCACAATTCCTTAATCACACTTAGCAGCAGAGTTACCCTAGTGAGGCAGCCACTTATGTGGCAAGGGCAAGTTCTGGGGGGAGGTACATCTCTTAGTTCTGTGGGTGTAGAGGGGAACTTCCAGCCTGGCAATTCCCTTCCGTGGATACACTTTGCTAGTTTCTCTGTAACTTACAGTCTTAGAGGGTTTCATATTTGTTATTTACCCCAACAATGCCTGACATACAGTAGGCACTTCATAAATGCTCCTTGATTGATAGAGAGTTGTGACCCAGAGGCAGCCGCCTCCCCTCCCCTTTCATCCACCCCATGATATTTCTCAGAGCTATCTGCTGGGACCATAGTGTTTGGAATTCCACCATTACAGGTTCTCTCCTTTGGGTGGAAGGAAGCATCACCCTTACCAAGCATTTGAACCAAGAAAGCCCTGGCCCAGCTTTCCTCCAAAGACAGCCTGGCTTCTAGGGGAAGTTGGACCTTTGGGCAAATCCCTCTTTCTGGCCTCCTCTGGTCCACTTTACTTAATAAATGGCTCCTCGATTGGTTGAGAGTTGCCACCGAGAGTCTGGTCAAGCTAGGAAAGCTTGGAAGGGGATACAGGCTCCATGAAAGTGAAGCCAAATGAAGCAAGACTGGCACACAGAGCCCAGGGCAGTGGGGATCTCTGCCCCCAAAGGACTTAAAAATGTTTATTTTGAAGGAGTGATCTAGAAGATGGGCTGTTGGTCTTGTCACATCTGCTGCGTAGGGGAGAGCTCCAGACCTGTACCACTGGGGTTCTCTCTCCATATTGAATTATTTAGGGTCTGTCCAGGACTTGTCAGGCTTCAGGGATGGTGCCTGGCTAAAGGGCATACCCAGCTCTCCGCTTCTCTATTCACCACCACTGGGCTGGAGTAGAGCCCTCTCCTTTAGCTCCTCCTCTCCTCCCCATCTCTCTCTCCCTCTTTCCTCCTGCTTCCTGCTCCCTTG
Organism: Monodelphis domestica; assembly: GCF_027887165.1. NCBI lineage: Eukaryota > Metazoa > Chordata > Mammalia > Didelphimorphia > Didelphidae > Monodelphis > Monodelphis domestica. The sequence goes on along the minus strand of NC_077231.1, from coordinate 296,488,880 downwards.
CCCTCCCTTGGCTCTTTCTCTCTCTCTGTCTCCCCCACCTCTTCTGACAGACTTTCCCAGGCCAGCAGATTTCTGGAGGGTTTCACCAGCTGGTTGCAGAGACGATTTCCATGGCTCATCATGAAATCAGTGAACGAGATCCAATTTGAAATTGAGAAGAGAGGAGAGGAGGGAAGAGAGAGAGGGAAAGGAAGGATGAAAAAGAGCCAGGGAGAGAAGAGGGAGAATTAAGGAGAGTGAGAAAAGAGAAGAGAGTGAAAATAGGAGAGACAAGGAAGAGAAAAAAGAGAGGGAGATGGGAGAGAGGAGAGGGGGGAAAAGAAAAGGAGGAAAGATTAGAAATGAAGAGAGGGCCAAGGAAGGAGGGGAAAGGAGAGAGAAGGGAAGGGGAGGAGAGAGAAAAAGGGAAGGCAGAGAAGAGACAGAAAAGAGAGGTGAGAAGAAAAGTTCACAGAGAAGAGAGAATGAGAGCTGTCAGCTCCATCCCTCGATCCCTCCTTCCCACCTCCCCAGTTTCAAGCGAAGGAAGAGAGATTCCGGTTCATATTTGCTGATGTCTTGGGTTATATTTAAATGCTGACTTCTTTCTTTCACGATGGCCCCATCTGGTAGGTCGAGCTAGTACTTAGCAGATCAGTGCTCCCCAGTGCAAGTGGCCAGGTCTGAGCATGTCAAGGTAAGCCCTGGTGCCTGGACTTCAACATCTCTGCTTCCACGGTTCATTACAAATCTGTCCAGAGATGAATCCTGCCGGCACCCTGGCAGGAGAGATCATGAGAACTTTAAGGTCCTGCTTTGGAGACTTAAGTGAACATGTAGGATTTCAGAGTTGGATCTAGAAGGGAGCTAAGAGGTCATTATTTTACAAAGGAGTAAACTGAGTCCCAGATAGGAAGTGATTTGTCCAAGGTACCAGATAGTATCAGAGCCAGGATTTGAACTAAGACCATTGGCTCCAAATTCATAGCTCTTTCCATTGTATACCACAGTGCTTCTCAGGGTAGGCAAGTGCTACAGAGGAGCCAAGGGACAGAGATTCACTGCCCAGACCAGCATAGGTTTTCTGTCATTAACCTCCCTTTCAATAATAACAATTAGCACTGACATGGCACTTCAGGGCTTGCAAAGTGCTTTACGTGTTATCTTGTTTGGTCCTAAATCACTCCCATTCTTCAGATGAAGAAACTGAGGCAACCTCTTAACAAAGGTTAAGTGACTTGTACAACATCATCCAGCTAATGTCTGAAGCAGGATTTGAACCTCAGATCTTCCTAACCCCATGTCTGTCCTTGGCATTATCTAGATACCTTTTACTGAAGAGATCATTGACTTCATCAAATGGCAAATGAAATTGGCCAGACTAACTTCATTCATTTCTGAAAGACTAAAACAGAGGTGTCCATGTCCTGCTTTTACCAGCTTATAGAGGTTTCCCACCTTCTTCCCCTAGTCCCAACTGCCAGTTAAAGGTAACACTGAGACTTTGGACCTTCTAATCTCCTGATTTCCTCAGCAGACATTCCCTGGTGGTTCACATGATCCTCATTCCCTGGTTCTTACTACCCCAATGATCTTGAATCCCTGGGGTTCTGAAAGAGCTACTGATAAATTACTCCCTATTAGGCAATTTATCAGAGAAGGAAATGGCAAGTCACTCCCGTATCTCTGCCAAGAAAACCCCAAATGGGGTCACAAATAGTCAGACATGACTGAAATCACTGAACAACAAGGCCAACAATAGTCTAGCCAGACTTCCCAGTTTTATTCTTCATCTGCAACACTCCATCTGCCATCTTGTTTCCTTTGTATTGGTTATTCCCAATGCTTGGAATACTCTCCCTTCTCCCTTCCAACTCACAGACTCTGTAGCCATTTGCTAGAAAGGCTGGACCATTGGGGTCAAGGAAGAGAGGAATGTGTAAGAATGGCAAGGTGTAAAGAACTTTGAAAGTCAAAGAGAGGAGTTTATATTTGATTTTTGAGTTATGAAGGAACCATAGTACTTTATGGAGTAAGAAGGTGGTCTGGTCAAATGGGGGGGGGCAATTATGAGAGACTTGAAGCAGGGAGACTACCCAAAGGCTCTTGCAGGGGGAGGGGATGGTGACTTACCCTTAATGGCAAGTGTGGGATATAAATACTGTGAAGGTAAAAAAAGATAATATTTGGCAATTGATTGGACATGTAGAGTGAGTGGGAAAGAGGAGGGAAGATGGCGCCAAGAATGTTGGTGACCGTAAAATGGAAATTCGAAAGAGGAAAGGATTGAGGGCAAAGATAGCACGTTTGTTTTGGACATGTTGAGTTTGCGATGACTTTGGGACATTCAATTCAAAATGTCCGATAGGCAGTTGGCAATAGGGGACTGGAGTTGAGATCATGTTTGCGGACCCTACAGTGCTAGACAAATGTCCATGAAGTGTCTCTCCAACTTGCCAATGATTAATATTGAAATTCTTAGAGCATTTATTATCCACACCTCTCCTAGAAAGACTGAGTCTCAGAGCTGGCAGAGACCTTGGTCATTGGTTCAGAAGTTTCTCTTTGCTTCCTCCTCTTCACGTTCTTGACTACAATGATACAGACCCAGAAGCCTTGGGAGATGAAGCCCCTTCATCAAGGTCTAGACAGTAGCATAAAAGTCCAGTCTAGAACTCCTCTGGCCTTGTGGTACAACTGATCAACTTCTTGTCCTCTCGATAAACTGTAAACTCCTTGAGGGTAAAGACTAGAGCTTTACTCCAAACACGGTGCTAACAGAAGACCCCTGATAACCATTTGTTAACTGACTGATCATCAGCATTTTGGAATGTCACAAATTCGATTTTAAGTAAATGCAATTGTTTTGTGACTATAAATACACAAGAGGGAGAGGCTGGCTGACAGGAAATAGAGCTTTCTGTTGGCAGGGGGATGGGAAGGGAGAGCTGTGGTCTCTAGGTAGTACCTTAGAAGGATGTGCTGGCGAGGGATGAGTCAGAAAGGGAGAGGAAGGGGATATATCTTAAAGAAGGGGGAAACAGTGAGAAAGAACCAGGGGAGATTCTTAATCAATGAAAATACAAGCAGCAGGAAGAGCTTAATAATATTTAATATTTACATAGTGCTTGAAGGTTTAGAAGTTGCTTTTGAGACATCTTGTTTGAAACTCACAGCAAACTGAGCAGGTAGGTGCTGTTGCTATCCCTATTTCACAGATGAAAAAACTGAGGCAGCAGAGGTTAAGTGACTCACTCAGATGGCCACTAAGTATCTGAGACTGGATTTGGAACTAGGTTTTTTTTTTCTGACTCCATGTCTCATACTCTCTTCATTGTGCCATCTAACAAGCTATCTGAGATGAGAGATGAATAATATTCTTTAGGTTGGCACAGTGGAGAGAGTGCTAGGCTTGGAGTCAGGAGTACTAAAGTTTGAATTTGGCCTGAGATATACTAACTAGCTGAGTGACCCTGGGCAAGTCACTTAACCCTTTCTATCTCAGTTTCCTCATCTGTACCTCAGTTTCCTCATCTATAAAAAGAGCTGAAGAAGGAAATGGCAAAGCACTCCAGTATCTTTGCCAAGAAAACCCCAAATGGGATCACAAACATGACTGAAATGACTGAACAAAAAGCCCATAAGAGATGAGAAGAGCCTGGCAGAAATTAGGTATAGACCAGTATCTTATACCATTTATCAAAGTAAGATCAAAACAGATACATGATTTAGGCATAAAGAGAGAGAGCATAAGCAAATTAGGACAGGGACATATTACCCATCAGAAGAGAGAACAGAACCTGCATATTCTAAAATATTCATAGCAGCTCTCTTTGTGGTGGCAAAGACTGGAAATGGAGAGGATGCCCACCATCTGGGGAATGGTTGTGGTACTTGATTGTGATGGAATACTTCTGTGCCTTAAGAAATGATGGGCAACAAAAGGCCTTAAAAGACTGCCTGCCCTTTGATCCAGCCACCACTGCTGGGTTTGTAACCCAAAGAGATCATAAGGAAAAAGACTTGTACAAGAATATTCATAGCCGCATTCTTTGTAGTGGCAAAAAATTGGAAATGAGGGGATGCCCTTCAATTGGGGAACGGCTGAACACATTGTGGTATCTGATGATGAAAAATCTGATGATGAATTGTGCTTAAAGGAATAATGAACTGGAGGAATTCCATGTGAACTGGAAAGACCTCCAGGAATTGATGCAGAGTGAAAGGAGCAGAACCAGGAAAACATTGTACACAGAGACTGATACACTGTGGTACAATCAAATATAATGGACTTCTCTACTAGCAGCAATGCAATGACCCAGGACAATTCTGAAGGATTTATGAGAAAGAACACTGTCCACATTCAGAGGAAGAACTGTGGGAGCAGAAACACAGAAGAACAACAACTGCTTGATCACATGGTTTGATGGGAATATGACTGGGGATGCAGACTCTAAACGATCACCCTAGTGCAAATATTAATAATATGGAAATAGGTCTTGATAAATGACACATGAAAAACTCTTTTTTTGGTAGAATTGCTCATTGGCTATGGGAGGGGGTTGGGAGGAGGGGAGGGAAAGAACATGAATCATGTAACCCTGTAAAAATATTCTAAATTAATTAATTAAATTAATAAACTTTAAAAAAAGTAATGATAGGCAAGTTAATTTAAACAAAAAATATATAAGGACCTACATGAAATTATGAAGAATGAAATGAGAAGATCCAAGAGAACATCATATACAGCAACAGAAATATTGTTTGAAGAATGGTTTGTGTGTCCTCCTCCAGAGAAAGAACTGGTAAATAAAACATGCAAGGCATAGTTTTATATTATACACGTCTTTTTATTAAATGATACCTTCCCCAGTGTGGGGAGGGAAGAAGGGAATTTTAATCTGGGAATTTTAACATCCCAAACAAATTAATTAATTACTTTTTTAAAAGATATTGTGCTTGCTTCCTGAAATCCGAAATTTACTATTTGCTCCTCAAAGATTTAGAGAAGAATGGGACCATGGACGTCCTCTGAAGCAATCTCTTCATTTTTACAGATGAAGAAATTATGTCCCAGAAGGCTCAGTTATTCTAAGTCACACAGATAATAATTGTCTCTGGAAGGATTTGAACCCCAAGACTCAGCATTCTACCCTCTTCTCTGACTGTCTCATGCAAGAAAAGAACTTCAGAGAGTCAGTTGATGCTAGCTGGGACCACACCTGCTCCCCTAATGCTCCCAGTGGAGAGCTAGCTGGTGCCACATGGATATTAGTCATTGGGTCAACAGAACCCAAACCTGTTTCAGCTTAGAATACTAAGTTTCAGGTCTTAGAGCTGAGATCCCCAGTATCCTAGAGCAGACATCCAGTGGATCTGTTTGCCTAGGAGCTGGAAATAATTAAAAACCCTCAACGGTATTTTAAAATCTGAGTGTGTTGAATGAATGGCCTATTTCTAGCTCCTTTTCATGGGAACAATAGAACCCAGCTCTTTGATTAGTTCTTCTTTGATGGCATGCTATGGTTGGGAGACGAGGGAAAGAGATGGACTCTAACCTAAATGGATTTTCTTGCCCTGGGAAGGGTTGAACTGGGAGGGAATGGGATATGCAGCTACTGTATCTATGTTACATGCAACCAATACTCTTATTGTTCTTTTATTTAATCTAATTAATTTACTTCCTAAGATAATGACCCTTTGAGACTAAATTGATAGAGCATGCTGGGAAAGAAGGGGCATGCTAGTAAGTGGGGGCGGGATGGTGCTGAGCTAAAGAAGTTGAATAAATCATACTCCTACTTAGATGAGCCCTACAAGGTAACAGGAGGGGACAATCCCCACATGGTAAGGAGCCAGCATTTGTCCAGAGTCTTAAGGACTGACGTGAAGCCAGGTACTAGTCACAGAGCCTCCTGCTTCTTTCATAATTGGTGTTCTCCTCTTTATCTTCTGTTTGGGTGAGGAATAGAAGGCTCCATTTAGAAATGTTTTACTGGTTTTATTCCACATTTTTTCACCCCACAGTTAAAGTCAGTTCTAAAAAATTAAATACCGCAGTGTTCTCAATTATAGTATGTGAACTGGGTCCTTGTTTGTCCCTAAATCGCTTCCCAAAATTGAAAGAGGGAAGAGATCAGGTATGATGTGGCCATTCAGAGGACTGTTTCAAGTCTGGAACTCTCAGTATAACCTGTGGGGTCTTGTATGGTTTCTAACACCCAAACTGTTCCATCACCCAGCAGCCAAGATGATGGGTAACCCATGGCAGTGCCAACCTGGACTTCTGACTCCTTCCTGATTGCCTCCATGCTAGGATTCTGCCTTCCACCAATCTCTGCACAATACCAGAGTACAGTTGAACCTTTTTGTTCAGCTAATCAGATATGACCACATCCTGCACAAGAAAAGAAAGATAGGGCGAGCTGTGAAAGTCATACACCATTTTTGTTTCCTGTGAGAAACTTTGGAAGAAGGCTTTATGGGTGAAGAGGCAGAAATTATTGTATAGAGATTCGTCTGCTACCTTGGGCACTTGGGTTGTACAGTGGATGGATAGAGTGCTGGCCCAGAGTCAGGACTCATCTTCCTGAGTTCAAAGCTGGCTTCAGATACTTACTAGCTGTGTGATCCTGGGCAAGTCACTTAATCCTGTTCGCCTCACTTTCTTCATCTGTAAAATGAATGAGAGGTAGGGCAAGTGGGTGGCTTAGCAGTCTCAGAGCCTGCCGTTACAGTGGTATGTCTCTTCAGCCTTGGAACCAATACACAATATTGATTCTAAGATGGAAAGTAAGGGTTCAGAAAAAAGTGAACTGGAGAAGGAAAAGGCAAACTACTCGAGTATCTTTGCCAGAAAAATCCCCAGTGGAGTCACAGAGTCAGACATAATTGAAAAATGACTGAACAACAACAAAATCGTACACTTCCTTAGAGATTGCTCCGACTCTTCAATCTTCCTATAAGCAAATTGAGGCTGCAAGAGATAGAGTGATTTACCATAACTGGTAAGTGGCAGAGCCAACATTCAACCCAAGTCCCTATTTCCTTTGTGTCCTTGGAACTTAGTGCTGTGCCTGGCACATAGAAATGCTCAATAAATACTCATGCACTTGGCTTGATCACAGTGCCCTTTGGGACTCAGACAATAGTCTGAGGATTTCAGTTATCCTTATAACCCTGGCTTTTTTCCATTGGTTCATCAAGAGTTGGTTGTCTATATAAGGAACATATATAGAATACAAAGTCAAATAGGCCTACTCTTGATTTATTTGAAAGTGTCACTTCCTATTAGAAATAGATTTTAATGAAACCATCAGTGACTTTCTCTTTCATCATACATGTCTGAATCAAGATGATGAAGTAACTTTGTGTGTATCCCCAACCCTTTGAACCTAGCCTAATGCTAGAAGGCTTCTCAGTCAATCAGCGGACCAGCATTTACTGACCATCTACCATGTGTAAGATACTAGGGCCATTGTGAAGGATACAGAGACTTAAAAATAGAGTTCCCTCTTTCAAGAAATTTGTAATGTGGTTGACTTACTTAGAAATAAGTTGAGAGATAATTTGATGCAATGACTCAGAACTAGGAGACTCATCTTTGAATCTTGCCTTTTATACTTTTTAGTTACACGACTCTGGGGAAGCTGCTAAACCTCTCATAGCCTCAGTTTTCTTATATGTAAAATGGAGAAATAATGCCTTCCTCCCAAGGATGTTATGAAGGAAAATACTCTGCCAGTCATAAAATTACAGAAATATAAGCTATTATTTTAAAGTTATTATTATTATTAGAAAGATATGAAAAAATAATAAAATAACGTGATTATTTATCATATTAGAGTTGTAGACATTAAGTGCTCTCTTCAATGTAAGAAAACAGTAATTATAAAAGGCTTTATAGAATTGGAGACATTTATATTGGGCCTGGAAATCTGGAGGAATTTAGAGTGGTAGAGAGGGTGGCATCTGAAGTGATGGAAAGATAGGAAGCAAAATGGTGAATGCTGGGGTTGGGGGGAATTCCTAAACTTTGATTCAAGAGAGGACTAAAGGGGATGAATTCCAGACTCAGGAGGCACAAAAAGACTCAGAATATGGTGATCCATGTTGGAAAATCCTGATTTATGTTGGGGATTGAAAGAATTAATAAATAATAATACTAAGTAATTATTTAAGGAAAAAATCAAACTATTAAGGTGCTACAAAGAGTCAAAATAGTGCAAAGAAGAGATAAATATTTCAATATCAATCACACATTTTACTACAGAGGAGGGAGAAGTAAAGGAATCAGAGGTGAAAGAATCCCCACCAAAATAATGCAGAAATTTCTGGTCATCTATTTGTTCATGAGAAGTATCAGTTAGATCAAACAAGAAAGACAAAGACTTCACACTGTTTATATGATGAAAGACTACATCAAGAAATGCAACTGAAACTAGCTTCTCTGCCAAACTGGAAATAGTATAACCAGATTTAACCTAATTATTTTACTGGCTCAAATGCTTCAAAGTAACTCATGGCAACACATTTCCTATCAGATGTGGTACTCGCACTCTTGTAGAGTTCGTTATACATAGATGTAGTTTATGAGTAAGTCAGGAGGGCACAACTGAGTCAAAGTCTTTGGAACAATCAACAAAACAGTATAAATGTCATGGAATTTTCAGACAGCTTACTCAATAATTATTGAATCTATATTAAGTTCTTTTTTATATTACTAGAACATTGTGGCATATCCTTTTCACTCGTGATATATTGTTTACTCATAAGTATATGTATGTATTTATATGTGTGCATATAGATATTTAATCCCTATGTGATATAAATGATAAACGATTTGTGTGAAGTACATAAATACATAATTTATGTTATCTTTTCATAATAAATATGTGATGCTTTCTGTTAATAAAGGCAGGCTCTTACCTACATTTGATAAGATGTTCATTCCCATCTTCCATATCATCATCTCAAGGCAGTGAACTAGAACGTTTAAGCTTAGAACTTAACATAGACTCTAAATTAAAAAGGCAGTCCTATCATTCCTATACTTACAGCTTTCTAGTTTTATGCCCTGTACTTAGCCCAGTGCTTTGCATTCTGCAAGCAATTAATGAATACTTTTTAATTTATTTATCCATCCATTCACTTGAAAGTAAAGGCTGACAACACATCCCTGCCATTTGACTTGTGAAATGTAACCCAAACGGGTTTGCCTTTAGATAGAGTCCATACAATGATTAAGATCTAAGAATGGCACCAAGAGGCTGTACTAGTGGGGGTCAGTAACTAAAGTTTGAAAGGCCTAAGAGAGAGAGAGAGGACAGATAAAAAGAAGCACTATTTCCTCTCCTAGGTAGAGCTACACAAGAGAAGGCGAGAGATTTGACCAAGGTCCAGAGCTGGAAGGTAAAGAGGAAACCCCTTTCAGTCTCTGTTCTGGCTTTTTCCCTTGATAGATATTACCCTGATCCCCCCCTTAGCCCATTAGAAGAATACAATGTTCAGTTTCTTCTGGATTAATAAGATCTATTTATTCTTTTTGGTATTTAGGAATGGTAGGTTTAGGGAAGAGGGAAAATTAGGAAGTCCCTAATTCTATTTTAACCTAAATTCCCTTCAGGGGTTGAGGGCTCAGGTCCCCAGACCTGACCCTGAGTCCCTGAGAAGATTGTGCAGCCAGGCTGTTGTATTTCCCTGACATAGAGAGATGTACAGTTATTGAAGAGATCATTTGAAAATCTTCTTGGGTGGATAGTCTCTTATCTTCCCCAAAGGGAAAAAGTCTCTATCCACCACTACTGAGGAAGAATGGCTAATCTGATTTCTTCAGATTGATGAGGGATCTCAACAGGCTGAGCTCAGCAAGATGCTCCTCTCCCTTCCAGTTCAAAAGAGAGAAGAACCCCTCTCCAACTGTTCACCTGCTTTTCTTGGCTAGAGGTTCTAGTCCCATCCCCCTGTTGCCAGTAAAATTCCATTTTCTTCTTTCATGATGCTTTCCTGCAAACCAAGTCCTTGCAATGCAGTTTGTAGCTGTCTCATCCACAAAGCACTCTTTGTTGACACCCTCCACATGAACTCAGCCACCAACATGACAACATAGAAACACTGGACAATTTGAGTCACACAGATTTGTTTGTGAAAATGGAAGAGTTCATATTGGCAATTCTGGATCCAGACATCTCCAACATAAATAACAAAAGGGTATCCTCAAGGGCACTGAACTTAGTCATCAATGTAGCTGATGCAAAGAAAGAATGGAGATTGTGGAACACATTAATGTTGCCTGGAAACATTTAGCAAGAATGAATACTTAGCAAGACATGATTTGATGACTTGAATTACATATCAGAAATTCATTATCTTTCTTGGACTCATTGAAGATTTCAGATAAAGACCTCAAAATGTCCTGGAGAATTCCAGCAGTAAACTGTACTGGATCTAGATTGTTATTGTAGAATGAACTGTTGTCCACAAATACCCAGGCATAACATCGATCCATTAAAAACTTCTGATAATAAATGTTGCCATACAGACGCCTCATCATTTTGAATCTACGTGGAACCAAAAAGTTTTTACAATATAGAAACCTGGCTAAAAAGACCCAAGTCACGTGGAAGCAGAATATTGTCATGCCTCTTGACCCACAATTATCAGAGTTGTACTGAAGATGCTTGTAGTGATCCTATCCAGGGTGAACTTGCGTCGTACAACTTTCATTCAACAACAAAACTCAACAACTTTATCCATCTATATGAGTCTATAGAATATTAAATACGAAAGAAGAGTGGCAGGACAGCCCTTGGTCATAGGACCACTTTTGTCTGAACTCTGGTAAGAAAGATGAATTAGGGATAATGAAAGATAGATTCCTCTAACAAAGCAGGTGTCTCGATAACTTACAGTTTTGGAGAATTTACTGGAGCCAAGAGGATAAGTGAATGGCTCAAGTGAGATGGAATCTGAGTCATTCTGGCTTTGAAATTAGCTCTCTCTCCCTCCCTCCCTCCCTCCCTCCCTCCCTCTCTCTCTCTCTCTCTCTCTCTCTCTCCCTCTCTCCCTCCCTCCCTCCCTCCCCTCCCTCCCTCTCTCTCTCTCTCTCTCTCTCTCTCTCTCTCTCTCTCTCTCTCTCTCTCTCTCTCTCTCTCTCTCATGAGAATGAAATGATGATGATGATGATGTTAGTAATAAAAATAATAACAGAAATGAAAGCACACAACTGAGCCCAGGATTTGAGCTGGGTTAAAAGCCCAGCTCCAACATGTAATGGGGGCTTGTGATCCTGGTAACTCATTTAACATCTCTAAGCCTCAGTCTCCTCCTCCATAAAATGGAACAGTCTATTTTGTAGATTTATTGGGAGGAAAACATTTTTGTAAAGCTTCTTGGGCTATAGGAATGGGAGCTACTCTTCTTATTCTCCAAGGAATCCTCTACTGTAACCTTAGAATTATGAGTTGGACAATAGACAGTGGATAGATAGCATATGGTATGGGCAAAGCCTATTTAGGACTGTGGCTGAGTAAATGTGAGTTAGAGGAAGTGGTGTCTAAGGGGAGAGAAAATGAGAGGAATCTAATAGCAATTACTCAGCATGTCAGTTTTCCTCAGTGAGATTTCAGAGATAAAGACTGGTGAATACACAAAATAGATATTTAATACCTATATTGATATTTTAATATCGATACAATAAAACATAACATTTTTTTCTTTAAAAATTAATAATAACAGCATTTATATAGCACATTAAGATCAGCAAAGCAACTTCCACTCATTCTTTCCTTAGAGTCTCAAAATAATCAATGAGGCAGGTACTACAGGGTTTATTTTCCTCATTTGACAGATGAGGAAAACAAGGCTCAGAGAGAAAAACTGGCTTGCTTTGGGTCACACTGCTAGCAAGTAGCAAAGGCTGGGTCTGAACTCAGCATTTCCAGACTTTCCAAGTCATCCAGCATCTCTGATCACCCGTCTCCAAAATTAGGAAAAACAATAGTTATACAGAAAATATTTATTCCTCTGAAAAACCCTGAAGAAAGGTTAGTTGCATATATTATATTTTGGCTAAGGGTGACATTTCCTTTTCTTCCAGATTCTTGTTCCCTTCTCTTTAAAAACGAACAAAAATGTTTTAAGTATTGGGCAGCAACTGTAATATTAATAGTCACTTACAGTCACAAAATTCACGAGTTGGAGGGGATGACAGTAGGTATCAAATGGGCTCTATATCTGAAAAGGCATCTCTACTATAGCATATGATAGGTAATCAGCTAACCTCTGTTTGGGGACCCCAAAGAAGGGGAGCCCACCACTTCTAAAAGCAGCCCATTCCACAGGAGAACAATTCTAATTGTTAGGGAAATTGTCCCAACATCAAGCCTAAATTAGTTCATTTTGCATCCTCCACCCATCAGTACCAGTTTTGCCCTTTATGACCCAACAGAAGAAGCCTGATTCCTCTTGTGCCTAACTTACTTGAAGATAGCTCTCCCATCACTTTTTGCTTCTTTCTCTTGTACCAACATCCATTCATAGGGCATAGGATCATAGATTTCAATCTGGAAGAGACTTCTAAGATCATCTAATCAATCTCAGGACACTTTACAGATAGGGAAACTGAGAGCTGGGGAGGGTAAGTGATTTGACCCCAGAGATAGTAAATGGGATGACTGAGATTTGAAACCAGGTCATCCTCGGAATCCTGATGCAGTACTCTTTCTACCACCTGATGTTGTCTTCCTCAAGGAAGTAACAACATTTGACTACTTCAACTGGTCCACCAGTTTCTCCATCAGTACAATGGGCATCACCAATCAGAGAGAGCTATTGCCACATATTTCATATGAAGACAGTAGATAAAAGCAGACCCTTGTTAATGCTATGGCTTTTCTTATTCCATTGACCATTTAAAATATTCAAACATTTATCATACACCAAATATGAAACTGATTTCCAGGTAGAGATAAAAGGCTAAGAAACTGTCTCTTCAAAGCTGGCATCTTTGAATACACAGGGACAGCCTGGGTTTTGAATGGTATCAAACAGCATGGATGAAAGAACTCCTTGGGGAAATGATCAGAGGACTCCTTTTCGACTGTACAAAGAGAATGCCCTGCCGGGTTAAATCATGTTCTTGATGGCCTGAAAAGACAGGTCAAAGATTTACATCCATTTCATTGGCTAAGATTTGGGGTGCTTGCCCTACCTTACTTCACAGGGGTTTTATAACACATGAGGTTATCTATAGAAAAATGCTCAGAAGAAATGTGACCTATAAATCCAAAACATGATTGTCTTAATTCAGTAAAACTTTATGACTGTTACCTGATTACCTAGCCAATTCGGATTCTCGATTCTTTGAATGTTCAACATCTTGCCTCCACTCTCCAAAAGAGCCAGGGCTGAATTTCCTTTTTTTTTTTTAGTGAGAGGTAAAAAATAAATAAATTCAATTTCTCATATCTGCAAATTGACTATAAGTAAGAATAATGTGACAGGTCAAAATTTGTAGAAAAAAATCATTTTCAGGTATAAGGTATAAATCATTTTAAGTGTGTAAGCCACATACTTACATCCATGCAAACACACTATCATTTTTTGCTCTGACTTTATAAGTCAGAAATGGTCTTTATAAACATGGCTAATGAATCTGGGCAAGAGGACTACAGGACTAAAGTTTTGTTGAGGATGGTCAAGAGCCACATGTGGCACTAATGTCTTTATGAACTCTTGTCATGGCCTTATGGTTACATTATTAGCTTCCACTCTCCCCCCATTCAACCCATCCTCTACAAGGGTGCCAAAACTAATCTTCCCAATATATAAGACTGACCATATCATTTCCCTGTGCAAGAATTTTCAAGGACTCCTAGTTGGTTCCAGTATAAAATATACTCTTTCGCTTGACATTCAGATCTCTACATAGCCTAGGTCACCCAACAGATTTACTTCACATTATTCCCCTTAACACACTCTACATTCCAATCCAACTGCCCTCCTTGCTACTCTCTGAACTAGGCACTCTAGCTCATACTTCTGTCCTTATTGGCCTGGGAATGCACTCTATCTTCACTCCATCATCGCTCCATTCCCCTTAGCCTTCTTCAAGGTTTATCTCAGGCATCATATGTTCCATAAAGCTTTTTCTGATCCCCTTGGTTTTTAGGGCTCTCTCTCTCCATTCTCAGGTCATTTTAGATTTATTCCTTTGTGTAAAGCTTGTATATTTCTCTTTAGCCTACCTCCCTGGTGCAATGGTTGGAGGTTTGCAGTGATCATCTAAGGGTTTCATGACCAAAATCCTTTAATGGCACTGTAAGCAGAAAATAATTGCTCAACTAAATCATCAATATATTTTCCTCTGTGACAACAAGCGTGTGTATGTTCACAGCATTATAGTTTTGTTTTAGCAGCAATTTGAAACTTTCATAGTCAAGCACACAACAATTTAGGTGTTTATACAGCAATTACACCAAATTCTGACGGAGCACAATGTGTTCATGCAGTTTCTTAATCTGTCATCAAATTGTTTCCAAACCACTGAAAGGGTTCAGCATTTGAGTGAAAACTGATTCCCAAAGGATGGTCAAATGAGTGTATTTACCCTCATTTGCAATCTGTTCTCCCTTTTTCTTTTCTGTTCCCCCGTAATCATACCTCATCAGCAGTGTAATCATGTGTTCAAGATGTTATAAATATTGTGTACTTGCAATGCAAATGTCAAGCTGTTTGAAAACTATGATTTCTGGGTATCCTTGTTACATTGTTATCTAGAGACTATGACAGTTTATCACAAACATTCTGCAGAAACAAACCTTATTAGGAGATCCTGGGTTCAAATCCAGACTTAGATATTTCCTACTTGTGTGACTTTGAGAAAGTCACTTAACCTCATTCAGCCCCTGTTTCTTCAACTGTAAAATGAAGATAATAATGGCCCCTACTTCACAGGGTTCTTGTGAGATTGAGTAAAAATAGTATTTGTAAGGCACTTAGCATATGCCTAGCATAGGGTAGCTGCCTAATTAATACTTGTTCCCTTTTCCTTTCTGTTATCAGAGTATGTTAAATAGCTTCCAAGTTGTGATTTATTTAATTTTAAATGATATTTATTTTCCACAAATTTTATAAAATAAAGAAATATAATATGAAGTCTTACAGATTCATAATAGCATAGGAGGTCTTACTAGACTGCTTCTTTTAATTCTAACAGAATGTACCATATAAACATTTGTAATTATTTTATAGCATTTTATAATTTGTACTTAGAGTTCCTGTAATTATGGGTAGAATAAAATTTTATTTTATATAATTATGCACATAATACACCTTTTAATTAGACACTTTGGGGGGGCAAGAGTTATCCTTGTAATTAGTATAAGCACTGAATTAATAAATCTAAAAATATTGTAAGTAGCACATTAAATTACCTTTTTTGTTGAAAGGGATCCATGGAAAAAAATATTGGGAGCCACTGTCGGAGTAGATTAGTGCCTCGAATGTTGCCCAAGACGAAACGCCATCATGATGTTGTTGTTCTGGTTACATTCATGTAAAAAGTGACAGACAAGAATACCACAATTTGGCAAATGGGCCTTAGAATTCCTTCCCCACAAATTCATCTATTTTGAACTAAAGCCTTAGGACTAACAGATGACACTCCTCCACGCTTTCCCTACCTTATCTCCTATGGTCTTTGCAGCTTTGGGAGGCAGGTGCTGGAGCTATTACAGTTTTACAGATTTACATTCAGATCCAACATTAGAAAGGAGATTCAAATTAAGAGACTCGCTTATGGCTATATATCCAATAATTAAGAGGAGGATTAGAATCCAGGTCTTTTCTAGCTGCAGATCTGAGGCTTGCTTCTCCCATTCTACTTCCTTCATCTGCCTTTGCTTCCCTTGATGATGAAAAAGGCTTTGAAATTTAATTTCTTTCCTTTCAGGTCTTTAGCAAGACCTTGTTATCCCTGTGTGGGGAAAAAAAAGAGTCAAATAGACCTTCAAAGAATTGAGGTACTCAAGTGGGTTATTTGGGTAAAGACACGCTTTTTCCTTCTTGTTACCAGGACAATTAAAACAAAAATTCTTGTGGGTAGAGTTGAGGGTGCGGTAAGCTAACCAGAGCCGTGTGCATCCCTCAGTAACCATAACAAGCACATTGAACACAGATGACTAGGAAGTTGTCTCTTCCAGAGCTGGCTAGTGTTTATGGAGATCTTAGATCCGAAGATTTCCCAAGTAGGGCAAAAAGAAGCCAAGTCGTCATTAGGCTGATTTTCTACAGAACCCAGGCAGATGATTTCCTCTCCTTGTTTTAAACACAACCATTTCTGACTTCAAAGCTTTAGGTCAATCTAGAGAAACAAGGTCACCTTTCCTGCTGCCTGGCACTCAAATCCAATGCCCACGTGTGTCGATATCACCGAGATGTCATCGGTCCTCTTTGGAGCAAGGATGAACAATAACAAGACTTGGTAGAGGCTGGCGATACAAACTCCAAAGTGAAACAGTCCCTGTCCTCAAGGAGCTTCCTTTTCACCGCAGATTCAATGTCTCATCCAGAACCGATACTGTAACATTTACAAAATACCTTCCTCCAAACAGCCCTGTGAACTAGGTAGCAAAGGTAATCTTCTGCCCCTCTTTTCTTTTTTTCTTTCCTTCCCTCCTTCCTTCCCTCCTTCCTTCCCTCCTTCCTTCCCTCCTTCCTTCCTTCCTTCCTTCCTTCCTTCCTTCCTTCCTTCCTTCCTTCCTTCCTTCCTTCCTTCCTTCCTTCCTTCCTTCCTTCCTTCCTTCCTTCCTTCCTTCCTTCCTTCCTTCCTTCCTTCCTTCCTTCCTTCCTTCCTTCCTTCCTTCCTTCCTTCCTTCCCCTCTCCCTCTGTCCCTCCCTCTCTGACTAGCACAATTTACAGTGTTCTCCCCTGGAACTCCCAGAGTATACTTTAGTCAGACCAGAATCACTCACTCCCTGGGCCCCCAGTCTGCACGCCTGATTACTTTTTACATGTATGAGTCTCATCCCCTCAATCAGACTATAAAATCCTTCAGGAATCATATAGAAGTTGCCAGAAGGCGGGTATCCTAAATAGTTAGCCATCCCACCGGGAATTGGTGGTCAGGGATGGGAAGGAGCTCCCCCTCCCTGGAGGTCTCCAAGTCCAGGCTGGCGGTCCACTTTCTGGGGATTTGACAGGGGATTCCTGCTTAGGAATGCATTGGGCATTCTATAATCCTGCGATTTACCACTCTTCAGGACATCCCTGCTACACCTCTAATAGGTGCTGGGAAACTACTTGCTGGACTGAATGAATGGCCCAGATAATTGCCTCCACCTTCCATTTCTCTGAAAAGAGCTGGCCTCCAGGAAAAGGGAAATCATCAGATTAAATGTCCTAATCATTCACTAAATCCCATTTTGCCTGGCCTGCCCAGACTCTGTGATTAGAGACTTGATGTGTCTTTATGACCTTAAGAAAAAAACGAGCAGGTAATCGCCAGCGAGCAGTGGGGCTCTACAGGAAAGAGCCCTGACCTTTGTCTTTAACCTTTGCATAGCTCAGGCTTTGAGAAACCAAGAAAAGGAAATGGTATTCTTTGGAAAGCAGGGGGAGGGTTTGGGGGTTGAGGACGGGGTATAATGGGAAGAGCACTGGAGCTCCTGTCAGAAGACCTATGTGCAAATCCTACTTAACTGCTCTCTGCCTCAGTTTCCTCAACTGTAAAATAAGGATAATCAAAGTACTTATTTCCCAGAATTATGAGAGTAGAATCTGACAATGTCTAGAAAACACCAGCAACAGTCCTCCCTACTGCCTTTGTAATTTTGACTACTGAGCCTCAGTTTCCAACTCTGTAAACTAGGTGATCTCCAAGTTACCCTCCTGCTCAAAAGCCCATGATCAGAAGAGGAGAAATGAAAAGCAACTAAATGGGAAGGAAAGGGAACAGGAGGAGTTATAATGGGCATGCCAAGGCGATTTCCTAACTCCCTTCCCCCAAGCCCCCAAAGGTATTCTATCCTCTTAATACTGAAAGTCAATGAAAATGATTAAACTTGGCTGGTTTCTGAGTATAAAAGATCACAACTTCTCAGTCACTTCCTCTAATCTCCAACTAGAGATTTGTCCATTTTTGTCCATTCACTACTGTTTACTTTTCATCTTAATTCTAGTTAATATGTTGCTTTTCCTTTTCATCCTTATTATTATGGATATATTATATACAGTATATAATATAGCTATAGCTATAGATTTGCTTTGCTTCTTTTCCATTATTCTTCTACATTTGTTGACTCTCCCATTACAATGGGAGCTTCTTGAGGAATGAAACAAATATTTATTAAGTGCCTACTACGTGCCAGGCACTACTACTAAGTGCTTCATAGATACCATCTGATTTTATTCTCATAATTCTGGGAGAGGAGTACTATTATTATCCTCATTTTACATGAGGAAACTGAGGCAGACAGTGGTAAAGAGACTTGCCTAGGGTCATGAAGCTTATGTGTTTGAGGCTTGATTTGAACTCAAGTCTTCCTGGCTACAGGTTCAGCACTTTACTAAATCATCTAGCTGCCTCCTAGGCATACTTGACTTGCTCAGAGCCCTATAACTTAGAAGTATTTGAAACTGAATTTGAACTCAGATCTTCATGAATCCAGGTCCAAAATTCTAGCCACTGTACCACCTAGCTGCCTTAAAAACCCAGAGACAGCCTTCCTTTTAAATTTATAACTCTAGTGATTACCATTGGTGTTTTGCACATAGGAAATGATTAACTTTTCATTCATTCATTCATTCATTCATTCATTCATTCATTTATTCATTCATGTCTTTCCAGATTTTTTTTTGTAATCCTCATACTTGGTTTTAATTGGCTGAGTTCCATTATAATCATGTCACCAAACTGATCAACAGGAATATGGATATTTAAATGACTCTTGGGATTTTAATTACAAATAATACCACTTCAAAATGTATATAAGTAATATATACACGTAAGAATAATAGTACTTAAAAATACACCTACAACTATAAAAATCCAGGAACTGATAGCTATTTTTCAGTTTTCCGTAACACGTTCAGGGCTCATTTCTAACAGTGGAATTAATGAACCAAAGGGAATGACTATTTCTGTAGTTTTAATTGTAAACTATCAGATCGCTCTCCAAAAACATCCTGTGACCTTGCCAGGCCACATGCCGTGAACGAATGGGTCTAGATGTTTCTTCACTACTCCAGCATTAAGATTTGGGATTTTTGCCTTCGGTTATCCTTGCCAATGTGCCAATGGGTATGACTTGCTGCCTCCAAGTTGTTTATATTTGCAGGTCTTTAATTATTAGTAATGGTGAGTTTATTTTGAATCGGTTATTAATGATTGAGTCTTCCTTGTTGAAATGGCCTATTCATTTCTTTTGATGATTTATCCACTGGGGACTGGGAATGACCTTTGCAAGTGTTTAACGGTTCCTTAAATAATTGCAATCTGTTATTTTGGTCACATTTTCCAGGCTATTCTTTTCTTGATCGCGGCTCTTGTTGCACCTGGGTTTTAAAAGGAAACATGATCAAATCTCTCTCTCTTGTCCCTAATATTTCTCATATTTCTTACGTTGGGGAAGGAAAGTTGGATTCCTTCCCCATCTGAGATGAAAAAGTACCGAACACTTCTTGAATTTGTGCGTTATCCTTGCCAGGGGCTGCACTAATCTCTGTAGCATTCCAATTTTAGTACAAGTGCCGCCTGAGCAAGCACGTTGCATGGCAATTTCCACACATCTGGAAGAGTAAACTGAAAGGAGAGCCCTCCAGAAAGGAATGGAATCATTGTTTGTCTTCCTTTCACTCCACCCCCAGAACGGGCTCCTGCCTTGTTTCTCATCATCCTTCCTGGGGTGGCAGTTTTTCTAACCTGGGGCACCTTCCATCTCCAAACATACATCAGTTCTGGACCTCCAAGGTCTTCAAACACCCACAGGAGCAAAAGCTCAGCCACACAGAATCTGGAATTCAGCTGTGACTTGCTGAATTCATGGCAGGCTCCATTCCCCGGAACATGAAACCCCAGCCACCTTCCTTCCCAGCAGATGATGGCATTCAGCTCATTCCCAGAGGTGTCAGGGAAGCTTACGATGCTGAAAGGTGGTTTGAGGATGAAGCATTCTTGCTTCCTGGTGTGACCCATTACTCAGACTTTGGGCCTTAACTTGTAATGGCTGAATTAGCCAAGTCCTGCGGCTCCCCTTTAATCTAGAGTATTACACCCTCCTGGGAAAGCATCAGCCTGTAAATGGACATATGGATACTTTATGCAGAATGTAGACCATATAATATGTATAATATCTGATATAATAATAATAATAATGCAATGTACACACTATATAATGTAATATGCATTTATATCTGGCATAGGATAGCTATACCTATAGAGCTAGATAATCTGGAAAGGATAGACATAACTAATATCTTGGTATCTTCATATATATTATATGTTTTATTAATATTAAACCTCAATAAATTAATATTACATAATTAGCATATTAATTAAAATATATTTTAAATAATAGATAGATGATAGACAGACAGACAGAAAGATAGCTAGATTAGCTAGATAGGTAGATAGATATGATAGAAAGACAGGATGGATAGATAGATAGATAGATAGAGACACAGACAGATAGATATGATAGAGAGATAGATTAGATTAGATAGATAGGTAGATTGACAGATAGACAGACAAGATAGGTAGATAGATAAATAGATGGATGGATGGATGGATGGATGGATGGATAGACATAAAGATCAATAGACAGACAGAGATAGACAGACAGATAGATATGATAGAGAGATAGATTAGATAAGATAGATAGATTGACAGACAGACAAGATAGACAAATAAATAGATGGGTGGATGGATAGATAGATAGATAAATAGATAGATCGATCGATCAATAGATAGGTGGATGGATAGATAGATGAATGGATGGATGGATGGATGGACAGAAAGATCAATAGACAGACAGATAGATAGATAGACGGATGGATTAGATAGATAGCAAAACATCAGGCATAGTGGATAGACCACTGGTCATCCAGTGAGGAAGACCTGGGTCTGAATCCTATTTCAAACACTACTAGCAGTTTGATTGGCCAAATGACAACCTCTTTTCGCTTCAGATTTTTCATCCGTAAAAAGAGATTAATAATAGCTAGCACTTGTCTCATAGGATTATTGTGAGGCTTAGGTAAGATAATGTATTTAAATCGCTTTGGGGAAATTAAAGTATTTTGTAAATGTGAACTGTCGAGAAGCAGTAGGGCAAGTGTCAGATTTGGACTCAGGGAGCCCCCAATTCAGATCTCATGTCTGACACTTGGCACATCCCAAACAGAGCTCATTACCTCCCAACCCTTGCCTTCTCGACAACTTTCCCATCACTGTCAAGGGTACTCCCAAGTCCCGCAGGCCCTCATCTTTGTGTCATCCTCATCTCCCGCCAGAGAGGGGATGGGCTTGAAAATGCAGATGGCCAGACATTTGGACATGACCAACGGGAGAATATGCTTTGCTGTACTCCTCATGCTTAGGAGGAGCTTTTATTTGTTACTGTTTGTATTTTGCCATCGTTGTTGTGGAATGCGGTGGAAAGAATAGATTCTAAATGCATATAAAAGGTAATTGTTTTTAAAAGCATAACTGTGCCAAGGTAACTCACAGATCTGGACCTGCAGGCTCTAAAAGCTCTTCCTTTCCTCATGCAGGCTTCTTGTCAGGGAAAGTCTCTTTTGAACCCATAACAAGCTCTATTTCCTTACAATACTTCCTCTGGTATCCAGGTCTGTCTGCAGAGATGTAGCTGGTTGTCTTTGCTCACTCACTGATCCTTAAACTCTCTTTGTCCCTCCAGCTGCTGCAAGAAGTAGCTCCTAGTTGATGTTGGGTAAAGAAGAGAGATCTTCCCTCAATCCTCAGGGCTACTCTAAGCCTATACTTAACTGGACTACACACATACTCAGAGCTTAATTATTTAAAGTTCTGTAATATGAGGGCAGATGGGTGGTTCAGTGAATAAAGAATCAGATCTAGAGATGGGAGGACCTGGGTTCAAATGTGATCTCAGACACTTCCTAGCTGAGTGACCCTGAGCAAGTCGCTTAACCCCAAGTGTCTAGCCCTTATTATTCTTCTGTCTCAGACCTGACACTTAGTATTGATTCTAACACAAGGTAAGGTTTTTCTTAAAGTTCTTTAACATGTCTCATGTTTGCTTAGCCAATGAAATTGGCACTGGCTTAGGAGGGAGAGAGCAGCAAAGGATGAGTAGTCAGCTAGCGTTTATTAAGTGCCTACTATGTGCCAAGCACTAGGCTATGCTCTGGAGGTATGAAGCAAGAGAAAGGATAAGGAGGGAAAGAGGGAGGGAAGAAGGAAGGAAGGAAGGAAGGAAGGAAGGAAGGAAGGAAGGAAGGAAGGAAGGAAGGAAGGAAGGAAGGAAGGAAGGAAGGAAGGAAGGAAGGAAGGGAGGGAGAGGGGGAGGGAGGGAGGGGGGGAGGGAGGGGGGGGAAAGAGGTAGTGAAGGAAATATATTTCATATTGTGCTCAGTCCAAGAGCTCTTTGTCTGGAGATGAGTGGCAAATTTCATCATGAATCCTTTGGAATTGTGGCTGGTTACTGTGTGGATCAGTTACTAAGTCTCACAGTTATTACCCTTACAATATTGCTATTATTGTATAAGTTGTTCTCTCGGCTATGATCACCTCAATTTACATCAGTTCATTTAAGTTTTGTTTTTTCTGAAATTCTATTCTTCAATTATTGCTTTCAACACAATAGGATTCCATCACAAACATATAGCAAAACTTGTTCAGTCATTCCCAAACTGATAGACATCTCCTCAACTTCCCATTCTTTGCCACAACAAAAAAGAGATGCTATAAATATTTTGTACACATGGGCTCTTTTCTTCTTTCTTTGATCTTTTTGGGGGTATAAAACCTAGAAGTGATATTATTAAGTCAAAAGGTAGGTACAGTTTAATAGCCTTGGAGGCATAGTTCCAAATTGCTTTCCTGAATGCTTGGACTAGTCCAGAGCTCCATTAAAAGTGGACCTACATTCCCCTCACATTTGCCATTTTCTTTCTTTCTTTCTTTCTTTCTTTCTTTCTTTCTTTCTTTCTTTCTTTCTTTCTTTCTTTCTTTCTTTCTTTCTTTCTTTCTTTCTTTCTTTCTTTCTTTCTTTCTTTCTTTCTTTCTTTCTCATCTTAGCCAATGTGATGGGTGGGGGGTGGTACCTCGAAGTTGTTTTAATTTGCATTTCTTTATTACTGATTTAAAACATTTTATTCATATAGTTGTTGGTAGCTTGCATTTCTTCCTCTAATGATGCCTTTGACCATTTATCAACTGGGGAATGGCTTTTTTGAATTATAAATTTGACTCTGTTTTCTATATATCTTAGAAAATAAGACCTTTATCTAATAAACTTGATGCAAAGATTTTCCCCTAGGTTTCCCACTTTTCTTCTAACTTTAGCTGTACTATTTAAAAAAAATTAATTTTATGTAATCAAAATCCATTTTACCTCCTATGAATCCCTTTTATTTTATCATACATGCTTCCTCTAGCTGTAATCTGATAGACAACTTCTTCTTTGTTCTGCTGATTTGCTCCTCATGTCATCCCTTATGACTAACTCCTGCACCCATTTTGAACTTATTTTGGTATATGGTGTGAGATGTTGATCTGTGCATAGTTTCT
This sequence comes from Monodelphis domestica, assembly GCF_027887165.1. Lineage (NCBI taxonomy): Eukaryota > Metazoa > Chordata > Mammalia > Didelphimorphia > Didelphidae > Monodelphis > Monodelphis domestica. The sequence goes on along the minus strand of NC_077231.1, from coordinate 296,465,130 downwards.
GCCAAACTACTTTCCAGTTTTCTTAGCAGTTTTGGTTGAATGGTGAGTTATTGCCCCATTAACTAGGATTTGGGGACATATCAAACACTAGGTGACTAGGGGGATTTGAACTCAGATCTTCTTGAATCCAAGTTGAACACTATCCAATGCACGTAGTAAGTACTTCAAAATGTGAGAAAAAATCAATAAAATTCATTAAATCCCTATTACATGCTAGCAAAATTAGCCATTTTACTTCCTGTGAACCTTTTTGTCTCTTAGGTACTGTGTGCAGCATTGGGGACAAAAGAGAAAAAGAAAGTTAGACCTTCTTCGAGGAGTTTACAATTTAACAAGGGGGATAATACATAAAAGGAAGATGGAAAGGTCGGGGGGAAGAGTAACATGAGAGGGTACCTAGCCTGGCAACATCCTATTCCCTGGAGTTCAAACCAAGCAGAGCTGCAGATGGAAAATGGAAAGTGGGGAAATCCATTTCCTGGGAAGAATTTTGTCTTTGACCCTGGAGCCCTCCAATCCCAGGGGAGAGGAGGTTGAGGGAGATGGGAAGGTGACATATATTGGTTAGTTAACAAGAGGAGGAGATTTCAGGTGATTCAAACTAAGTAAGGCAGCAGGTTGGAATCTAATACTGATCTCTGTCTGGCTCTCATGCCTCTGACATTCCCTGAAAGAGTTCATTTATTTTGTTTTCTTTCTGTTAGTCTGGGACACTTTTTTTAAACCAGAAATCAAAATGTTTACTGCTTTTTTAAAGTTTAATGTTAGTTAAAAATGGATTTTGGGGGGGCAGAGTGAATGATACCCCAACATGATGTAGCCAGTGTAAAAGTTCTCGACTCATTTAATCTGGGGGATGGAAAATCGCAATAGCCATAGACTTGGACTCTATGGGTGGGTATCAACAGGAAGTGTGCTTGAGTGGACAGAATGTCCAACTTGGAGTCAGGAAGGTTTGGGTTCCAATTCCCCCTCAAGAGGTTCAATAGCTTCATGGCGTTGGGCAAGTCACTTACCCTCTGAATCTCCATTTCCTCATCGATAAAGTGAGGACAATAACAATCTCCACCACAAAGTGTTTTCATGAAGATCAAATGGATTAAGGTATCTAAAGTGCTTTGTAAACCGTAAAGGTCTTCATAAAATGGAGCTGTTATGTCACCCCATGGTCCTAGAGCAGTAGAGTTTAAGCTCCATGAGAGTAGGGGCTGTCCTGTGCTTGTATTTGTATTCCCAATGACTAGCATGATACCAGTTCATTAATAGATGTTTGATTCAGGAGCAGCTAGGTGACTCAATGAATTGAGACCTAAGTTTGGAGATGGCAGGTCTTGGGTTCAAATGTGGCCCCACAGGAGAACCCTGTTAAGCTAGTTTTTGTGCTAATATCCTGCCTAAAATTGGCGCTCTCTCTCTCTCTTGTATCCTCCATCAAATGCTGTTCATTCTGCTTTCTGGGGCCAAGTAGAATCAAGATAATCCCTCTTCCACCTGAAAACCTGCCTGATCCTCAAAGGCAGTCAATACCTAATGCCAACCGACTTCACAGGAAAGCATGTTGCCTATCAAGAGGAGATCATTTCGAAAAGATTATCTGAGGCCCCAAACTAAAGTTGAAATGGTTTTGAAGAAGATTGATTTTGAATTGGGCTGGATGTTTTCACAACAAAGGACGAGTTGCAAAGCTTCCTTATTTATGAGATTTATTTTCATTATAAATGAATTAAAGTTGAATCTCCAAGGCGCTGTGATGATTATCTTCAATTTGTTTAATAAAATAGACTCATTTAGGAAAAGTTTTCAAATGTGGTAGTAGCACACACAAAAATCCTTATGGGATGTTGCCTTCCTTTTCTGAATTTTCAAGCTCATCAATTTTAAACAGGAGATCTTAGCAGACTTGGAGAATACTTGAAAACATTTTCTTGACTCTTCTAGGTTATGACTCAGAGGACAAGGACTGGCATTTGGGAATCTGGTGGGTTGCTAATCCATTTCTGAGTCACCCAAATCACCCAATCTTATAGCCAATCTTTAAAGTAGAAGGTTAAAAATTTACCTTTGATTTCCATAATTTAGGTGATGATTGATGTTTGACATTTTTTAATGCACTTACTCTTGAATAGTTTCTCATGGTAGGTTTCCTTTAGTTCAGTGATTAAACAACAAAAGCATTTTGCAAATGTGTTTGTTAATGAATGTAGAACAACACAATTAGGTTCTTATTGGTTAGAACTTCCAGTGTGAAAACTCTCTCCATTGATTTATATTGCAACTCATCTATGACTTAGGATCTTAGAAAGTTGCCTGAGGATCAAGGAGGTTAAGTATCAAAAGTGGGATTTGGAACCAAATCTTTCAGACCCCAAGTCTAGAATTCTATCTGTTATGCTCCACCAACATTTTGGGGGAAAACTGTGTGTGTGTGTCCTTCTGAAACAGCAGAGTTTTGCAGTGGGCTCAGAGAAGTTGGAGCAAGTGGCTGTCTACTGGAACTCAAACAGGGGCAAGCCTACAGATGTGTCACTCACACTCTCAAATGGCATTTGTTCATGTCTCATTCAGTCATGACAATTTATGGTAGGGAGACTTTGGGACATGATCTTGTGGGCAAAATGACATCGCTCTAGGCTTACACATGTGCCCTGGAGACACAGCTGACACAATTGGACAACTTCGGACCTGAATTTTTTGACTTGACTCCCTCATTGTCTCCAGGACTGTCTACTTGTGTCTATCTTGGCTTGAAAAAGGTTGCCCCTGGAGTTACCCCTTGCATTTTTAGGTCACCTCACTCTGGTCCTCTTCCTGATCCTTTTAAAAGAGAACTGGGCTGTACTGCTTCCTCCCACTTGCCCATCTTTTCTGGTTCTCTTCATTTTAAGATTCTATACATCCACCCCATTTTCTTCACTTTTATTCAAGTTGCTGAGGCTCTCTGGGCCTCAGTTTTCCCAACTGTAAATGAAGGTGTTATCTGGCCTCAAAGTTCTCTTCCAGTTCTACTCCTCTCACCTGGTTAGATTTCTTATTTCTTTATAAAGATATGCTTTTCTAAATAATAATTGCTAGTGTTTCTACAGTGTTTATGTATTATCTCATTTGATCCATAAAACAGCTATGGGAGATAGGTGCTATTATTATCCCAATTTTATTAAAGTGGAAAACTGAAGCTGAGGAAAAATTTAGTGACTTGTCCAAAGTCAATGTGTCTGAGGTAGGATTTGAACTTGGGTTTAAAACTGTATTCGAGGGGTTATTTAGTTGTAACTGAGGGGTTCAATCTTTCAGTATAGAGAGGGGGAAAGAGAGGAGATCCTCCTTTCTCAAAGTGGGGTTCAGGGAAAACAGCTGATATTTTTTTATCCGGATGTTTTTGTCTTTACAGGATGCATACTTGTCAGTCGTTTCACCTTGAAAGACAATCTCAGGTATCCAGAACTACAGGATCGTGAGTGTGTATAAGATTAACATGTGCGTGCATGTAAGAGTGAATATGTTGATGCATGTGAGTGAAAGTATACAGGATGTTTTGCCATCTTCATGTGTGCAAGTTAGATTTTTTATATAATGAATGTAGGTATCTTTTTTAATGTGTGATTGTAAGGCAATTATTATATTCCTATGTGGTTGATTGTAACAGTTAATAATATTTTAGCCTATTATTGAGATGGATATTTGTATAGATGTTTACTAATTCTAAGGGATTCTAAATCCATCCAAATAAATTCCCAGGTTTCGCAAGGAACCGCTTCTCCTGTGTTTCACAGGCTATGCTAATCCTCCCTGATCTAACTAACCCAAATTTATACTATCTGTGTTGGGCATTATTCTGTTTCGGTTTCACTATCTCTGCTTAATATCTCTATTTCTTCTTGTGCGATTTTGTTGCATTCATGGGCTCTATGTTTATTTATCAAGGGTTGTTCTTGGGGCGTCTGTGTTTGAATGGATTCTTGGGCTTCCATTAAGTTGTCTTTTGCCATGTTATCACGGGTGTAGTGATGTTTAACGTGAGATGCGTGAAACCAAGAATCTTTTCCTATCACTTTGATCGATGTAGGAGTGGTGAGAGCTACATCGTACGGGCCAATCCATCTGGACTCTGTGGGTTTGTCTTTGGTAAAATTTTTCACATATGCTTTGTCCCCTGGCCTGATGTTATGTAATGATAAATCTAGTGGGACCCTTTGCACTAGAAGTCCTAGCCTTCTCAGTTCTTCCAGCCTACACTGTATCTGTGAGTGTAACTGGCATTCCCCTCCCAGCATGGAAACATAAGATGGTTTAGGGGTCCTTCCTATCCATCCTGGCTGTCCATACAATATCTTATATGGGGAAATATGCAAGTCTCCTCTGGGTTTCATTCTCAGATAGAACAGTGCAAGTGAAAGAACTTTTGTCCATTTAAGATGAGTTTGAGCACAGAGTTTAGTTATCGTGGTTTTTAACTCCTTATTCATTCTTTCCACCTGACCTGAACTTTCTGGTCTATACGCATTATGGAAATTACCCTTTATTTCTAGTCTATCTACTGTGCCATCTAGCTGCTTATTCAACTTTTATTAGATGAGTCAGGTAGACATAGAGATTTTTTTTAATGCCAAGAAAATTCAGAAAGCTTTGTAGTTTGTTGGCTAAGCATGTCAGATGCGGGTGAGGAAATCTGCAAGACAGGGCTGGCACTGGGCAGCAGGAAATTTAAGGAAGAAAGCTTCATGTTTAGATTCCTTTTGGGTCCAGCCCTACTTCTGGCAAAAGGCCGACAAATTATGAAAGATAGCGAATGCCTGTCATGCTTAGAATAAAGAGCTTATAAATGTCATTTTGAAAAAAAAATTTGTTTAAAAGACAATAAAAAACAAACTTTAACACATTCTGCCTGCTATTTTATGTGTTGTGCCATCTCCATGACACCAAGTTACTCAATGTTTCCCTAAAAAAATCGCTGATGGTGGTATTCTACTTAGCAACAGACCCATTCTACCCTTGTCTTCAAGCAATTTTTACATAGTTTGGTGTGATGAAGTTCTCAAACCATGCAAGAGCTCCTCATCTCCCTCTTCTGTATACTAAATAGGTATCATAGGGAGGCACTACATTTTTTTTCTCCCTGGGGAGATCCAAATGAACTATAAGGCTGAAAAAAAAGAATAAAATGTTTTCAGTTTCCTTGGGTTTCTCCAAGAAACTTGATGCTGAATTAATGTATATTTAAAGTGGATTCTGAATCCAGCCCTGTTTTAGGTTAGATTAGAATTCCAACAAGGTGGCTCTCTAGGAGATGTCTCTGATATTACATTTTTTGATTATGCAGTTCTTTTTATTGACCTCAACTCTCTAGGCCTTCCCTTCCCCAAAAGCCACCTGTGTGGGAACATTCTTCTCCCAGCGTCACTTGTGGCCATGAGTCATAGCCCATAGACCATGAGTCATGGTCTCCAAAGAATCTGAAATTGAGGCTTACCAAAAAGATAACAGGGAGGTATCCAGTGGGCAAGAGCAGACTGCAATGCATTGCCAATGAGGAATTATGCTTGGCTTCTCATAGTTTTCGAGGTTTTCATAGAAGAAATGTATGGCCAGGAAAAAATATATAATGAGAGGGAGATAACTAGATAGACATTTTACATACACAGACACTCCATTGATAGGTTTTCGGTAGCAAAAGAAAGTGAGCTGAGCATGTAGGTGGCTCATTGAATGGATAGAGCACCAGCCCTAGAGATGGAAGGTCCTGGGTTCAAATCAGACCTCAGACACTTCCGAGCTATGTGATCCCGAGCAAGTGACTTAACCCAATTATTTAGCCCTTCCTTACCACTCTTCTGCTTTGGAACTGATACTTAGCATTGATTCTAAGAGAGAGAAAAAAATGGAGAATGTGAGCATTTCCTATATTGTAAATAGCTCTATAAACAAGAGCTTTAGAACTAGGGAGTTCCAAAGGGCTATTTCTATCATAAATAAGAAATGCTCTGATGACTGGGAGATTCCATCTTCAGTAAGTTAAATCATCATCTAGTAATGTATGGCACAGGGCATCTTGTTATTATAGTCATCTGGACACGAAAATTCAATTTCTAGTCACACACATCTCCTTTTGTGGTCAGCCTCTTCTTTTGCCAAAAGGTAATCAGGATTATAGTCAACTCCTTAATACATAGGCAGGAGAGCAGTAGCAGAGATAATCCCAAACAAGAATTGCCTAAAAATAATAGCTACCTTTTGTAGACTAGCAAGGGAATGGGTTCCATTCAGCTGGGTATTCCAATCGTTTAGGTATTTTGTAGGTGACCAACTCTCTAAGACATCCTCACATATCCAAGTGGATCTATGATTGCCACAAAGTGAATGTTACTTTCAAAAATGTAGTTTACCATCCATTCATTCCTGCTCTTCTGAGATAGATAAACTCATCAGGCTCCCTTCCAGGTAGGTGGACCACCATCACTTTCTCTTATCATCCAAAGGATACTTTATCCTAAGGGATCTCTCGTGGATTACTGGGAAAGAAACAATCTGGAAATGTTTGTAATGTAAAAATAAAACATCAGTAAGACAAAAAAGGGACTCTTTAAACCTTAAAAATACTATTCAAAGAGCTCTATTATTATTAATGATATTTGGGGGATTGGCTTCTTATAGTATTTTTAGCAGTAGATTTAGACTTCCTATTATGTTTGACATGGACTAATATTAGGATTGGTTTTCACTCCCTTAAATATATGTTATGCAATGTTGTAAAGCTGAGCTTTTAGCAAAAGCAAGAAGCAAGAGATTCTGCAAACCAACATTCCACACAGAACTCTCAGAAGCTGGGGAACTGAAACTCAGAGGCAGTTGCTGGACAGAATTGGTGGACTCCTCTGGAAGAGGGAGAGACTGCTTTTCTCTAGCAGTCAGGAAAGCCCAGAGAGTTTCTGTCTGGTGTTTCTGGGGTGGACCCGGAGTGCCAGTGATTCCCTCTTCTTTGGATTTCTTGATATTCTGCCTGTCCTTGCTGCTGCTGCTACAGAGAAGTGGATTTCAACAGCACTGGTAACTTACTACTGGGATTACTGCTTGAATCAAAGAGGACTCCTGTATTGTGAGATTCTTTGGCCCTTTGCCTCAGTTTCTACCAAAACCCCTTAACCTTAATTACTAATTTAAGAAGTTAGTTTAGAATAATTATGGAAGGTATTGAGGTTTTAATATCTCTTTGGGTTAAGAGTTAGTTATTCCCTAATTCCCTTTCCCCCTTTATCCTTTAGCTAAATAAAACTGTTATTTTATGTATATATAGTTAGTTAGTTAGTTGTGAACCCTTCTTTTAGCCCACTTATTACATTTGATGAGTCAGTAGGGCAAACCTACAAAAATGGCCTTAAACCAAAGTAAAACAGGGAGATCAGAAGGTTGACAGTTGGACCAGCTAGCAACATTCCATTGCCCCTCTCAGCACCTGGTTGCTCACCAAGGTGCTGATACTGCTTACTCTTGATCGACACTGAGGGGGGTTTAATGGTTAAATACTCTAAAGGCCAATAGCACATGTGTTAGGAAGTCATTTTTTGTTGTTGTTGTTTTTAATTTTGTTATTGGGTGTTTGCTATTACTAATCATAGTGGGTAATAATAATAACACATATTCAGTGTTTTATAGCAACTTCTTGTACACATCTAACATGCCAGGAGACATGGCAAATGTTATTTTGTATTTTTTATGGGATTTTCACCTTGTTTCTCCATTGTTGTTATATTATTTTAGGATATGAATGGATGGAACCAATAATATCTTTGACTATCAGAACTATGTGTGCTTATGTACCATTGATGTGTTCATGTTTACTGGTCTTGTATAAATGCAGAGTTTTGGTTTTTGCTATTGGTGATAAACTACGGACAGTTGTTTTATGAATAACCCACTTATTAGAGCAAGTGATCTCTTTCTGGCTTTCTCTTAGCTTCCTGCATAGCAGTTTCCCCCAAACTTTGTCCTCCCTTTTTCTACACCTCTAAATCTTTCTATGTCTACATATCCCTTTAGGTTCAGAAGGTGAAGCGGACCTCCATCTTGCCAAGACGATTTCCTCCACCTGCACCCTTTCCCCCAATTCCTGCCCCCTCCCCTTGTCCTCTTTATTCCATAAGAATCTCTAGAATTCCATTTTCCCATTTGTAACATGAGAGCATCCTGTGACTTCCTCTCCAACCCGCAGCTTCAGCAGCATCCCTTCCTGCTCCTTCCTCTCTGTCTATAAGCACACTTAAGTCTCCTTTATGTGACGATAATCTTCCTTTAACCTTGCCTCGTCTTCAGTATATTATTCCATCTCTCTCCTTCCCTTTAGTGCCATACGACTAGCATGGTGTACTTCACTTCCTTGCTACTCGGTAATTCTTCAGGCCTTTGCAATCTGGTTTCTATCTCCTGCACTCAATTGAAACCAGTTTTTCCAAGGTCACTAATGATTTCCTTATTGCCAAAACCAGTGTTGTTTTTTCCCCAGCTATCATCCTCCTTGTTTGCCGATAGCATGCAGAGCTGTTGGCTCTTTTTCTTAAAAAAATCATTACCTTCTGTCTTTGACTCAATACTGTGTATTAGTTCTAAGGCAGAAGAGCAGTAAGGGCTAGGCAATGGGGGTGAAGTGACTTTCCCAGGGTCACACAGCTAGGAAGTGTCTGAGGTCAGATTTGAACTCTAGCTCTGGCTCTCAATCTACCGAGCCATCTAGCTACTCCCTGCCTTGAATTTTTTTTTTTAATTTTTGTTAACCATTCCCCAATTATATTTTAATCTGGTTTGGACCCACCGTGAATTTGACACTCCCACGAGTCCAAGTTCCTCATTTTAGAAATGGGGACACCGAGACAAAGAGGGAAAAATTCCTTGCCTAAAATCATCTCTTCCTAAGGCACAGCTTGTATTCTATCCCTCCCCAACTGAAAAAGGGACCCCTGATTGCCATTAACTTTCAGTGCAGTTTTATTCATCAGCATTCATCATCTGTGTGTAGTAATCATCTGTACTTACACAATCACAGTCTACATCGTGGACCATACATTACAGATAGCAATGGGTATATATGTGACAACACGAGGTTTAGGTTATCTGTGTATTATTTGAAAACAACTTAAGAATATACAAGACAAACATTTGTCTCCTCTTGTTCTACTCCAGCATAGCATTTCCAAGTGACTGCAAAATAGTCATTAAAAACCCCAAACCAAAAGAGCCCAACACCAAATGGGAGAATGAACTGACGAAATTTCACTTTTTCAAGCAACCAGATCCCTCAAAAGCCACCAGTGGCTCCCTATTTCTATTTTTTTTTAAATGTGGATTTCCTTTATGGTACAGTAGAAATAACAATAATTTGTTGTGAACTAGCTTCAGCCGTGCCTGAGCTTCCATGACTCCATTTGGGGGTTTCTTGGCAGAGATACTGGAGCGGTTTGCCATTTCCTTCTCCAATTCATTTTACAGATGAGAAAATTGAGGACAACAGGGTAAGTGACTTGTCCAGGGTCACACGGCTAGTATCTGGGGCCAGATTTGAACTCAGGAAGATGAGTCTTGTGTCTGCTCTAGCCACTGAGCCACCTCATCATCCTTGATAATAGTGAAAGCTGGCCTTATTATTAGGCATCTACTGAGGGCTCTTTCCAACTTTTCAGTTCAGCCATGCTTTCATTAACTCCACTCCTGCTGCTACTCCTTTGCTTTACATGGATTGTCTCTCGCCTCTCTCTAGGGCAGCATTCTCCCATTTTTGTCCCTACATCCTCTGACCCCTACACACAGTCAAATGGGTTTCAAATATTAAATATGGAATTGAACAAAGAGGGAAAGTGGTTTTTTCTTTTTATTCTCAATAAATTGGCTTTTTGTAAGGAAGCCAAGTTCTTAAAAAAAAATAATCCTTAACTTTCATCTTAGAATCAATCCTGTGTATTGGTTCCAAGGTGGAAGAGCAGTAAGGGCTAGGCAATGGGGGTTAAGTGACTTGCCCAGGGTCACACAGCTAGGAAGTGTCTGAGGCCAGATTTGAACCCAGGACCTCCTACCTCTAGGTCTAGCGCTCTATCTAATGAGCTCTCCAGCTGCCCCAGGAAACCCAAGTTCTAGGAACACTTAAGTTTTCCTTTTGTTTGTGATGGGCTCTGTGAATTTATATTGAAATTCAGGTGAGGGGCTCCATAGATGAAGTGAGCACTGGCCTTAGGGGCAATGGAGATACACCTGGTCTAGACTGAAAGTTGGTTTTGCCTTTTGCCTACAGGAAGCCATAGTGGATGCTGGTAGAGCAAAAGAAAAATGTCCCATTAAGAGTCCACTCTGGCTTATCTGTCCTTCAGTGGATTCTCTGCTTTGGAGCTCAGGTGTGTCTATAGGGATGCCACAAAGAGAGAGAGGGAGTGTGAATGTGTGGCTTGGAGACGTCGTCGGTGGTGCTCCCTATGGCAACATGGTGCATGCCCCAATGCTTTAGGTATTTATATTAAAATTATTTCAGGATCAAGAAGTGGACAGCTCAGTGGCACAGTGAACTTGGAGTCAGGAAGACAAGTTCAAATCCTTCCTCAGCCACTTACAAGCTGTGTGACCCAGGCAAAGCTTTTAAACTTCTAGTCTTAGTTTATTCATCTGCAAAATGGGCATAATAATAATGGCTACACTTACCTCCCAGAGTTGTTCAGGGTCATGGAAACATGTGCCAAGCATCTTACAAATATGAACATATCTTATAAATGCCATAGACTATTGTAGGGTGGCTTGATGGGTTTCCTGTGGTAATGAATAATTACAGAAGTTGTAGGAAGCCAGGTGGAGGGTATTTGGCGAGCCGTGGGTGGGGAATAAGTTTGGATAGAAAATAAAGATGTCCAGGTCAGGGAAAACAGAAAAAATGATTGGCTCAAGGGATCAGGGCAATCAAGGCTGGAGAAATTAAACTTAGCTCAGGCTGTGAGAATGGAGGATGGTAGGTCATCATCCCTGAACTATTTCTCCTTCTGTTGTTATGATGGGAGGTAATATGGAGTAATGGCTAGAGAGGCAACCTGGGACTCCAGTCCTGGCATAATTCTAGAATCACTGAGAAATGCCCAACTGAGACAAGTGACAGAGGAGTTGCTGATGTGCGCTAGTACAAGGATTTTTCCTGTTTGGAGTTCCCCATGGAGGTGAAATCACAACTTTGGATGTCTCCACTCCAACCATCACTTACTTAGGGTTTCTTCAGGCTTCCCAATTCTTTTAACCCTTTTACAACCTAGTTCCCCTTTGGCTGCTGAGATTGGAAGCATTCTTCTCTGGAGTCCCTAAATCCATGGAGCCCTACAATATTAGATAGGCTAGAAGCACTTGGGAATTCCATGAATTTGATCTTCAGTGGGGCTGGGCAGAGCAAAATGCTTTTTTCCACCAGCCATTTTGCAGAATCAGTGCAGTGGAAGAGGAAATTACTCTGGTTCTAGAAGCAGAGACTTTAGATCCAAATCCCACAGTTGATGCCAACCAACTTGGTGATGCTAATTGTTGTGTCTGGAGTCAGAAAGACCTCATTTATTAGCTGTGGGAGCCTAGGCAAGTCACTTCATCCACTTTTGCCTTAGTTTCTCCATCTGAAAAATGGAGATATTTACTTCCCAGGGCTGTTTTGAGGATTGATTGGGATTTTAAACTGCCTGAGGCATGCAGCTGGCACTTAATGCTTGTTTCCCACCTCTATAGAGACCTCAGTTTATAGATCTCTGAGATTTTAGAAGGAGACTGCTAAAGGGGCATCTGAGTGCGTAATGTAAAGCTTTCCACCAACCTTCTGTTTGAATTTTAAAAACCCAACAACCCAAAAGCCCCTGTCTATGAACACGAATTCCCACCAATCCCAACCTTCTTGCCAATTCCTAATCATACCCAGCTATTTCATTCCCAGATACCTGGAACACACATGGACTTTTCTGGGTTCTTCAGAATGGGCATATGTTCTGCATTTTCTGACTTTAAAATGAATCACTTCTGATCTATTGCTTAAAGGGAGCTTATTATGTCAGGGGACTTGTGATGGTAGCTGGAGCCCTGCTCTAGATCCTTGGGGATGGTCTAATAAAGTTTAGTAAGTTGTAACTGAAGTCAACAGAATTATAGATTCTCAGAATGGGAAGGGACCTGACTGGATACCTAGGACAGCTCATTTCATTCGGTTCAACCAAAAAGAGTTTCTTACCACTAGCTCTGGAGCTGGAAAGGAACTCAGGCCAAGTCATTCAACTCTCTTGTTTTTCCTTTGAGTAAAGTGAGGTAGAGGAGATCAAATGACTCGTCCAAGGTCACAAGAGATCTATTAAGAGACTACCGCATGCCAAGCATTGACACTGTTGTAGGCACTGGGGCCCTCAAGGAAAAAGACTCTTCAGGTCCTACTGGTGACATCATCTGTTGGTCCAAATTCCCTTCTACAGGCAGAAGATCCAGTTTCCAAAGCATCTTGGGATGGGCAACTTTACCCATATTTGTTTTTTTCTTTTCCAATAGTGCCCAGCGGGAGAATGACTCATCCATTTGTCTTACCTTCCAGGTCATTGCTCCCTAGAATGGGGCTGTGGGACCTTTCAAGGCTCCCAGCCACACCTGCCTTGTCCTGGGGATGACAGAGGAGTTTTGCACACCTACCATTGCTCAGTGGGCTCCCTAACTCCAAGAATTGCTAGGAGACCTTACAGTTTTCCTCTGCACTGCTAGAGAGGCTCTTTGCAGGGATTCCTCTGGGGACATCAGGGACCAACGATGCCCAGTTTTCCAACAGATAGTTGGATTTCCATCCTGATCTCTGACTCTGCTTTTTATTTTAGAAGACGAAGGAAAGACAACACTGGGCAGGAGGAGGATTTGGGCATGAGGCCAGGATGAGGGCTTGCCCTGGCTTTGATAAAATCAGAGTTTATTGGCAAAAGCTGGTTACTCTTAAAATTGGAAGCTTCAGGGAAGTTCATGCAGGTGTTTGCCCTACTTTGCTGATAAACCTAGGTCCAGGGAAGGGGTGACCTCATTCTTTAGAAGCTTCAGGAACTCTCCTACTTGCTAGAATGAAAAGGACAGACAGGATCTGGATGCAGGTTCTAATCCCATGTGTAATTCTGTTTTATTTTATGGTAAACAGGGTTAAGTGACTAGATCTGAACTTGTGAGGATGTTTTCCTGATTCCAAGTCCAGTGCTCTATCCACTGTCACCTAGTTGCCCACTCAACTCCCCCCAATTCCAAGACACTCAGATGGTGGGGTGATGGGGTGGCACTGGTTGGCTTTTCGCTCCCTTCCCACTCTGGATATTTGATTCTATGCTGTTCAGTCACTTTAGTCATGTCCAACTCTTCATGACCCCATTTGTAGTTTTCTTGGCTAAAATACTAGAGTGATTCGCCATTTCCTTTCCCAGATCATTTGACTGATGAAGAAACTAAGGCCAACAAGATTAAGACTTTCCCAAGATCACACAGCTAGTGTCTTTTGAACCCAGGGGCACTGTTCTGTCCACTACTCCAACCAGCTGATCTGGCTTCAAATCCAATCTCTAGTGATTACTGCCTTTCTGCCCCTCCTGGGGCTTAGTTTCCTCATCTGTAAAATGAGGATGTTGGACTTGATGGGCTACCTCCAGTGACTAGAGCTTGTATGACCATGAGCAAGTCATAACCTCTTTCAGCCTCAGTTTTCTCTCCAAAATGAAGATGGGAATATTGTGATCCTGAGCAAGATATCATCTTTATGTGTCTGTTTCCTTACCTGTAAAATGGAAGGGTTGACTAGATGAGCTCTGAGATCCCTTCCAGCTTTAATCTTTTAAAATGCAGTTCTTATTCAAATTGAGTGTGAAGGATATGGGTTCTCCCTCTTCTCTCATGTGGCAGTTTGCTCACTCTTGGTCCAGTGACCCACTTCTCAGGAGACATCAGGATCACAGGGACCCTGAATTTCAGCATTGGACGGGGCCTCATGTGCCATCGGACCCCATCCAGAACTGAAAATGACTTCCCCATCTGGTATCGCGAATGAGTCCGTTATCTAGCTTTTTGCTTGCTTGACTGCCTTAAAGGAGGGGGAAGGCACTACTGCCCCAGGCAGCTCATTTCCCATCTGGACAGCAGGAAATGCTTTTTCCTCGCATCTAGCCCAAAGTGGCCTCTTTGAAGCTTCTGCTGGCTGCTCTCAGTTCTTGGGGCCATGAAGAATAAGGCTAATCTTCTTTTCACCCGGTAACCCTTCAAACACTCAAAGAGAGCTCTTGTGTTCCTCTGGACTCTTTTCCCCAAGATAAACATCACCATTTCCTTGAGTAGATCCTCATTTCAAACACTTGGTCTCAAGTGTCCATCCACAAATGCCCTAAATCTGGAAGACAAACAACCTCCGATTCCTACCAAAGGGGAGGAAATGGAACCTCGGGGAGATCGCTGAGCCTTGGGGGGGGGGGGCAGTGGCTACGAATAGGCGCCCCTTCCTCAAACAAACAGGTAAATGGTGCTGCAGGAAGTAGGTATACTCATGTGAGCAAATCGAGGAACCCAATGGAGAAGCCCAATGGACAGGAGGGAGGGCCATTGAAGGAAAAGATAGTAGGGATTTTGTTGGTCATCAAAGTAGGCTCCAGATTACCTAGAAACAAATAGGCGGGCCATTTGGGAAACGGACTAGGGAAGGTGGGTATCGATACTGAGTAGAATAATTTTATTTTAGTGAACCCTGAAATCTGCTCTCCCAATTTTCTCTCGTTTGCTCACAATAACCATAGAACCGGCACATCTGTAGTTGGCTGGCCATCTCTTCTCTTAGAATGAGAGCTCCTGGAGGGCTAGCCAGGGCTGGTGTTTGCCTCTGTGTGTCTGGGGCTTAGTGCAGTACACAGAGTGGACAAACTGCGTCATTAATGTATAATGACTGACTAAAAGATGCCTTGGATGCCCCCTTCAGTCTTGTGACATGGCCACCTGCCCGGTGCGGGTCTTCCTGCTTCCAGGCTCTCCCCACTCCAACCCATCTTCCTTTCAGCCACCAAAGTGACTTTCTAAAGCACAAGTCTAGCCGTGTCTTCTCCTCAGATGCTTGCTCAACCGGTCAGGGACTCCAGCCTCCTGGCTGTCCCAGGAACCAGACACTCCAGCTCTTGACTCTGGGCATTTTCCTGGCATTTCTCCCTCCTCGTTTCCCAGTACCAGCTATCCTGGCTTTCCTAGTCCCAATTAAACTCCTGTCTTCTCAAGGCAGTTTTCCCCACCAACCCCCTAATTCTTGTCCTTTCTCTTTGGATTATTTCTTGAATATACCCTGTACATAGCTGACAGGTGCATACTGGTTTGCATGTTGTCTGCCCCGTTAGAGTGGGAGCACGTCGAGGGCCGCCATCTTTTGCCTCTTTTTGTACCCGCAGTTCTTGGCACAGTGCCTGGCTGGTACCTGGCACTTGGGACATGTTTACTGACTATTGATAGTTCTGGGGACCCCCGATGCAGCTCAGCCTTGCTCCAGGCTCCTGAAGCCCCACCATTTAGGCCATGGCGGGGGAATGTGAGTAGAATCCCCCCACGCAGGACTAATGGGCTGCCATGACATCCTTATTTAGGTGTCAAGAGATGGTGGAAAAGCAGAGGAGGGACCTTCACTCCCTCATGTAAATGTTTCTGAGTGCCAACAGCCACCATTTGCCCGCATAGCTTCTTTCGGGATTGTCTTTGCTCCTGCATTTACCAGCACAAAGCCTGGCACACAGTAGGTGCTCCATGTGTTTCTCCCCGCCTTGGCCGCCATCTTTGTTGCTGGTCTATGGCCTCAGCCTTTTCATTAGCGTCTTGGCTTCCCTTTCTTCCTCTTTCCTCCCTCCAGATGCCCAATTCATCTTCCTAGAGCTCATCTACCCATTCCCCTCCCAGGCTCAGTGACTTTGCTGCCTCTAGCCTAAAAGAAGCTGGTGAGCTGGCACAGAGGGCCCATCCCCACCCACTCCCACTCCCTCCCCCTCCCCATCACCAGCCTTCTGGAGAAGAATGCTGCAGCCAGACCAGGGCACCCAGCCCTGTGTGCCCCATGTGCCCCTCCCCCTTTAGTGCTTGTTCCCTGGGTGACTCCAGTCTCATTCAAAGGGATGATTTAATTACCTAACAAGGGAAGCCCTTAAGAAGAAGGTTTAAGTTAACAATTGAATGATTTGCCAACTATCAGGTGCTTTTGGTGGCTGACCCTCTCCACCAAGGCTTGTGCAGGAGAGATCTAAGAGTTCCTGTTCCTTGGCCGGTCCTCCTTCCTGCTAATGTTCCCGAGAGGAAGAAAATGCCCAGATGGTCCGTGCAGTTAGCAGCGCAGTGGCTAGAAGGCTGGAACCTGATTTCCAATCCAGCCCCAGACCCTGACTGGTCGTGTGACCCTAGCCAAGTCACTTAACCTGTTTGCCTCAGTTGCTTCGTCTGTAAAATGGAGTGAATAATGGCATTTATCTCACTCATTCTATCCACCCTGAAGTTGTCAAATTGATTTTTTCCAAAAGATATGATCTGACCATGTCATCTTCAGTCAAATAAACTTCAGTGACCCCCCCCCCCACCTCCTTTGGCATTCAAAGCCCTTCCTCTATTTCCAGTCTTCTTCCACCTTGCACAGCCCGATGGATCGTGGGGTCCCTCCTGTCCCTTGACTAAGACACCCCATCTCCTGGTGGTGGGGCTGTCCTCCCTGGCCTGGCATCTCCTCCCTCCCCTCTGCCTCGGGGCTCCTCCAGCTGTCTCGAGTCCACGCTACAATGGCAGCCCTTCTGGAAACCTTTCCCAGATCCCCCTCCCTGCTGGAGCCTTTCCCACATGGATGCTCTCCCGATGATGCCCTCTTTTGTCCTTTGTACCCAGCGCGCGGAGGAATAACCGTCCACGTTTCACGGACTTCCCAGTGTATATCGGGAAAGGACTTGGCAAGCCCGCAAGTGCTGGTTCTGTGCTGATGGGCGATTCCTCGGGCGGATCACGGCGCCCTTCTGCCAGCGAGCTTCTCTTTGTCTCACACCCCGCCAGGCGCGCCCATTTCCCGGGAAGCTGCTGCTCGGCCCCTGCCTGTCTGGGGTGGCCGTGAAAATAGGTGATTCTTTTCGGTTCTCCCGCACGGGGCGGAGCCCCGGAAGCCCCCGGAAGCTGCGCCTCCCCCAGACTAGCCTCTTCTTGATCCGAGGCGCTGAATGGCTGGAAGGTCCTTGTACAAGCCCATCCGGCCGGAGGCGTCCCCGGAGGCCCCCCCCCCCAAACGTTTCCTTCGATTCCCCCAGGGAGGCGGTGAGGTTTTCTGCGCTTCTCCAGTTGGATTTCATTCTGGCCTTGGCTTGCCGTCCGGCCCACTTCCCGGCGCCCCCAGGGAAGAGCCCCCTTTCCTGGCCTGGGAGTCCGGCGCGCCTTCCTTTGGGGGCTCTGCCGAGCCCGTCCAGCAGAGGCGAGACGGCCTGGCCTCGTCTCATTGCGGGCGGACAGGAAGGCGGACCCCGGGCAGAGCGAGGCCGAGCTCTCCCTCTGGAGAGGTGCGCGTGCGGGGCCGCCGGACGGTGGATGGGGAGGTGCCGTCTGCGCCTGAACAGACAGGCAGCTTCGACCCTGGGTTTGCCACGAAGCTGGGCTCGGAGGCCCGAGCTCAGGCTGGACCATCGTTAGCACCAAACGCCCGAGACAGGCAGGGTCCCTCTTGGACAAGCTTTGGATCGGCTCCCTCTGCGTCTGCCTGGCTGTCACGGGGGGGGGGGGGGGGGGGGGGGCGCAGAGCCTGGAATCCAGACCCCGAGGCCCCGAGGCTTCTGGCATCAAGGTTAGCCTCCCGTGTCTGAGAGCCATTTCCCTCCCATTCAGAAAGGGACCCAAGCAGATATTTGAATCCTGGAATTCCATTTTAACTATGTTCAAATCTGTCAGTGAGTTCAAATCCGCCGGGGGGGGGGGGGGGTGGTGGTGGGGACTGGGCAAGGCACGTCACCCTGTTGGCCTCAGTTTCCCCATCTGTCAAATGAGCCGGAGAAGGAATGGCGGAGCCCCCCACCATCTCTGTCGAGAAGCTCCAAATGGGTCACAACACCCCATCTGTTGTGTTGTGGTCTTCCTTCGAGGGGGCCGCCTGCGCCCTGGTCTGGCCGGCAGGGAGACCCCAGCGGCTTGCCATTTCTTCCCCCATGTCTTTCTCTGGGGATTAAGGCAAAGAGGGCTGAGGGGACTCGCAGGCGCCACCTGAACTCAGTCCTCGCTTAATACAGCTAATTAATGCATGAATAAGTCATTAATTAGTACATTCATGGTGAATCCAACCAAAGCGGTTTCTCAAAGGCTGGAGGAGCCAGGCTGGGCCGTCTGGCCAGGAGGATGTCCTGTTGGATTCTCCAGGATTCCGGAGCTTCCCCTGCTGGCCTCGAAGCCCTCCTGGTTCATTCTGTTTCAGAGAGGGGAGCCCCAGCGCCCCTGCGGTGCCCCCTCGTCCCAGGGACCTCGGATGGCTGTGGGGCCGAGGGGGGGATGGGGAGTGGGAGGTGCGGCTGAGGGGGGGATGGGGAGTGGGAGGTGCGGCTGAGGGGGGGATGGGGAGTGGGAGGTGCGGCTGGGGATGGCGGGGATGGCGGCTCCCTTCATTCACTTCCTCCTTCTGTCAGAGCCTCCAAAGAGGAACAGAGGAAGCAGGCAGGCCTTTTACTGTTCAAATGGAAGTCCAAGATTCAAATATGCTTATCAGCTCCCTTTTTGATTTCAAGGAAAAATGTGCCTAATATTAGATAGAAAGGTTGGGGCCACGAGGAAGGGCCTCCAGAAAACAGGCGCCCTTCCACGTGGGAGCCCTAAATGCGGGGCTCCTCGGGGTGCCTGGCAAGACGCAGAGCGACAACAAGCGTCCCATTTACAGGGGCTCTAAGAGGGGGGGGGGGGGGGGCTGAGGAGGACTTGAACTCCAGGCTTCTATTGGCCACTGAACTAAACCGCCTCCCAGAAGCATCCCCAGACCCCGCCAGCGAAGGACAGAAACGGGGACTTTCCCCCAGCACGGTGGCTCTGCTTTCCAAATGGCAACACCCACAGGTGCCCTTGGTGGTGACAGGACGGAGCCCCCCCCTCCCCAGGGCCAGTCTACAGGGAGCCAGACGGTCAGTGCTGGACAAGGAGGAAGCCCAGGAGGACTGCAGGAGGGAGGAGGGTGAGGGGCCGCCACGGGGACTTGGGGCGCACTCCAGGCCGGGAGGACCCCCCGAGCCCAACCCCAGGGACACAAAGCCAGGCTGCCGCGTGGGCCCAAGTGCGTGGATCCGCCACAGTGTTTATTGAGTGCTCTCAGAATACAAGTGTGCGTCCGCGGCGCCGCCAGACTGGACAGGCGCGCCAGGTCATCCCATACAGATCATTGGTTCAGGCCGGTGACCACAGAGTCTCAGGAATGCACAGTGATGCTTGCATTAAGCCTTTATACAAAACTTGTTCCCAGTCGCATGCACCCACCGATAAAGACTTCCGTACAAAAAGGAACCTAAACACGACACTGAAGTAGAAACGAGAGAATTCTGCATTGGCCTCGTCTGCCCAAAGACCACACAAAAGGAAAACCCACCACACGGACACGGAGCTCCGGGGCAGAGCTCGAGACTAGGACCGGCCCACATTCTCTGCACGAAAAAAACAAACCCCAAAACAAACCCAAACCCAAACCCAAACCCGTCCCGCCTGCTCAGAGGGCGAAAAGGGGGAATAAAATAAAAAGAAGAAGAAGAAGAAGAAAGGCAGGACAACGCGGTGTCACAAAATGGTTCAGAATGTCCTAAAAAGAAGAGCACGAAGGAGGGGGCTATCGATGCACTTGGTGAATGTGCTTGCGGAGAGGTCCGTCCCGAGGCCGCCGGACGTGCCTAGGTCGCGTATCTCTTGGTCCACTGCCGGGCCATCCGGTCGTGTTCGGCTCTGTTGGTCATGTACTGAGTGGCGATGCTGCCCACCAGGGGGTCCGCTGCAAGGCAAACAGAGTGGGGAAAGCGTTAGGCGGGGAGGTCAGGGGTCAGGAGCCCAGGCAGATTTGGGGGCGGGACTGTCCCGAGAGGAAGGGACCAGCTCCCAGCGATGGATGGACCAGCTGCCACCCACACTCCCTCCTTTTTAGTAGATACTGAATGAAAAAATTGGGGTGCATGTAGGGAATGGGGGAGGGGGGAGCCTGGAGAGTTTTAGGGATAAAAATCACCAAAGGAGGGAATCTCCTGAGAGCCCCTGAAGGCAGAGGGGGCTGCTACATCTGTGGTCCCCCCCCTCTGGTGCTCGGCTGCTTTTCTACGTGCCACATCTCTCGTGGTGCCCCCTCCTGCCTCTCCCCTTCCTTGCCTAGTGATGAGGTGGGTGACCTGGGCCTGGCTGGGGCCCTGAATCTGCCCTTTGCATCTGAACTCAGGGCCCAGAATGACCCCCAGAGCCTGAGGTGTGTCCACAGCTGCCCACGGCCTCTGCAGCCCAGACACCCCTAAATGTGAGTGGGGGGCCTCCGGCCAGAGGAAGCCGCTGGGATGGGGCACCCCCTACCTGAGCAGGTGGGAATGTAATGGTTAAAGTTAAATCACGAGGCTGCTGGTCAATTTAGTAACTTCATTACATCAAAGTAGTGACAGGAAAGAGGGAAGTGCAGGAAAGAGGCAGGGAGCCACTGAGCGGACGCCCCTGTGCTCACCGCCTACAAGGGGACCTCCTCCGGGTTTCCCACCCAGCCAGGAGACAGCCAGCAGCGGCCTGGCATCGCCTGATAAGCACTTTTCTCCACCCATTGGCTCTCCATCACATCTCAGGAACCAATCAGAGCTCCTTAATTTGCCAGCACCGCCTAGGGGGCAGTGCTTGTGGGATCAGTTTCCTGTCTCGTTGGTTTCAACTTCCTTTCTCTGAGGGTCTCTCTATACTGGCACATCTCAGTGGTAAACGCCCTCCAGGTCACTGATTGATTATGTCAAACAAAGCAACATAATGGGGAGGGAAAATCCCTTCCCACAACAATAATGTTAGGAAGGACTGGTGCCCCAAAGATCCCTGTCCCCCAAAGATCCCAGCCCCCAAAGATCCCAGCCCCAAACATCCCGGTGCCCCAAAGATCCCTGTACCCCAAAGATTCCTGTGCTCCAAAGATCCCAGCCCCAAACATCCCTGTGCTCCAAGGCCATCCCCCAGCCTCTGCTCAAAGACCTGTGGAAGGGTGAGTCCTCCCCTCTGGTTGTGCACCACCCCCAGCCTGGCACACACACATCATTCGTGCCCAGAAGCACACCTATAATCTATGTGCAGGAGAGGAGGCACTTGGTGCTCCTCTAGAAGCACCGGCCAGGAGGGCTGCGGTGAGGCCGGAGTCCCGCCGAAGAAGGCCCGGCTCTGTCAGAAAGCCAAAGGCGGTGAGGCCACGTCGTCCTCCCTGGCCAGACCGAAGCGGCTGATCCATTCAGACACGTCCTCACAGCCTACAGAATGGGTCAGCCGGACGCTCTCTGCATAAGCTGCCCCTCCAAAGAGGCTCACAGAAAAAAGCCACGCCGAGACGCCGTCAGAGAAGATGTCTGACTGCATCCATCGCGGCCCGTGAGCACATCTGGTGTTGCGGAGGAAGGTTCCTCCGTGGGCCCCAGAAGAGGCCTTCCCAGGAGCTCCGCTTCACTCCAGGGTCTTTCCTGAATTCTCACTCTGGGTGCGAGGCCCAAACACGAGGCAGTTCTGTCCTGCAGGAGCAAACGCCCGGCTGGGCACGGCATCAGTGCAAGCCCCCAGCCAGCAAGCTCTGTAGAAACACTCGTGGGAAAAGGCTTTCATTTCCCACGTCCAGCAAAGCGCTTTGCTTGTGATATTTACTACTCAAAGGCTTGACTTTCCGTTTGCCACAGGCAGCTCCAAACAGTGTTTTATCTTGTCAGAAATGAGAAAATGCATCAAGAGGACCAAAGGCACCATCCGTCACCAAAGCCTGGAACCCAAACTCTCATCTTCCGCGTCCCTGGCAAGTTCTGGGCGGGGCTTAATTGCAGATGGAAGAAGCACCATCCACATACTTGTGGTAGCCGCCATGATACAGGTTTGGTGGGTCTGCTGTTTCCGTCGTTTCAATGTTTGTGTGCCCATTTGGGGCTCTCTTGGAAGAGATGATGGAAGGGTTGGCCATTTCATTTGACAAATGGGGAAACGGAGTCCAATTGGGTGAAATGACTGGCCCAGGGTCACAAAGAGTGTCTGAGACCAGATTCGAACTCAGGTTTTCCTGCCCGCTGTACCACCGAGCTGCCCAGGGAGATGGGCTGACACCGAGAACACGTTTCTCTGCTTCTGCAGGGAAGGCTATCTACTGGCGAAAAGTGGGTCGAAGTGGTGATTAGTACAGAGGAGCCGAGGAGGACAAGGGCTGAAGAAAGGCCACAGACTTAGGCACGAGGATGGGACGGGAGATGGCTCAGAGAACGGGGTGTGGATGAAAGGGGGGCTGGAGGAGACACTAGGGATGAGGGGCGCCCGCACGAGGTGAGGAGCCAAGAGGAGTCTGCGCTCCACACTGGAAGGGCCGGTAGAACAGAGCACAAACCCGCGGAGAGATGGAAGCAGGACCTCCGGGACCTTCAACCATGGGGAAAGGCTTCCATGCCATCTTCCCCGGCCCGTCTTACAGACCCATCCCGGCCCCGCTTCCTGCAGAAACGAAGCCTTCCAGAGGCTGCCGGTCAGACCCTCAAGGAGAGCCGGGATGTCGGATTCACCGAAACCCCCAAGTCAGAGCGCCGGCAGGGACGAGGCGCGGCGGCTTTTACCGCTCCGCACTCCGCCATCGTCCCGCTGGGCACCCGCGCTGAACCCTGCCCTGGGGGTCTCCTGGGGCGCCGTCCGGGCCTTCCCATGGAACTCGTGTTCTAAGAAGAGCCGCGTCCTCCCCTCTGGTCAGCGCCCGTCCCCAGCCACCACACAGGCACGCTTTAGAAACAGAACGAGGCCTCTCCGGGGAATAAGGCTTCCGGCGCCCCCGAGAGCGCGGACTGTCTTCTCTGGGGGCGCCCATGCGAGGGGTCCCCGGCTCTGCGGAGGCGGGGATGAGCCCCCTGGCCGTGGAGACGACGGAAACAGTCCGCCTTCGTGTGAGCCCTTGAAGAAAGGGGATGACGCCTCCTTCCGTCCTCCATCTCGCCGCCGCGTCTGCGCTGAGGTGATTTCCGGGATGGCGGTAGGCTGAGCAGAGGAAAAGGCAAGGCGGGGATTCGTCCTAACACAAGCATTTTCTCAGGAAAAGAGGAGAAACGTCCTAGTCTGAGAAAGGAAATCCCAACGGGCGGAGGGAAAGGGCCGGCGAGGCTCGGAAAACACCGGAGGGACCAGAGCTGCGTAAGGAGCCTCTGGAAGAGGCCGGACGTCGGCCGGACTTGGGGCGCGGATGTCCAAACCAGCCCAAAGCAAAATGTCTTTTCAACTCGATGCTGCCCCAGCCAGAAACGTGAAATACGGAACAGGCCAGTCAGTCCCTGTGAAAACTGCCAATGAAATATCAGCAAGTCTCGAAAATTAGGTCCCGGCGCCCATTAGATGTTACCAATAAAAAATTCAAAGCCTTTTAGAAGTCCTATTTAGGGGCTCACCAGGTGGCTCAGTGGCTTGGGAGCCAGGCCTGGAGACGAGAGGTCCTGGGTTCAAGTCTCACCTCAGACACTACCTAGCTGTGGGATCCTGGACAAGTCACTGAACTCCCACTGGGCACGAGGAGCCAGACCGCGGGCTGGGAGATCCTGCCCTTGAGGGGTTTACAAAGCACAGCTCAGCCGTGGAAGGCAGTACAAGCGTCATCACCTCCACTTCACAGAGGAGGACGTGTGTCCAAATTCAAACCAAGGCCCTTCTTGCCTCTAAATCTTTCCTCCTACATCAGCAGAGTAAATCTTAAACCCTTTCGGTGAGAAGCAGACAACTCTTTTCTGTGAAGAGAGCGCAGAGGGAATTTTATGACAATTTAAGATAAGAAGACTATTTAATGCCATCCCCTCCACAAACAATAAATTTTAGGGATCCCATTGCAGAGAGAACAGTAGATGTTATAGCAGAAAATTTGTAGCCACATCTGATCTATATCTGGGTTTATATTAATTATGGTGCAATAAAAGCAGCAGAAAATTGCCAAGCGGAAGCAGGGCAGAGCCAGGACTAACGGCGGAGGTCAGCGGAGCTCCATTTGCATTGAGATGGTCGGGGGATGGATCGTTTGACAGATCACCAAGCTGGACTTGAGTCCCGTCGAGAGCCAAGCCCCGAGTGGAAACAAAGCGGACGGCGCGTGCCTCGCCGTTAAGACAAACACTATCACCTTCCTTGCTTGGGATTTAGGAATGTGAACGGGCCCCCTGCGTCCTGGCTCCTTGGCCATTCAACGAGTCACGTGCAGCGCCCTTTCCTGGAGGGTACCATCACCTGCACGGCTGACTCTCCATGCTGGGGCACAGAGGAATGAATGAATGAAATGTCTGTTTATCCAACTATGACACGATCATCTTAAAGCTTTCCTAGAGAGAACGCTGAGGAATGCTCACGCAAACAACAATCTCTCGTTATAACAAACAAAAACCCGGAGGTTTGGGTGGGGGGAAGCTCACAGGCACTCTCCAGGACCAGAGCAGTTCCTAATCTATGCTAACATACCACACTGAACAAGAACGTGCAGGAGACCGGGGCCTCTTTGCAGGCATTACAACATCCAGCAGGAACAAAAGGTGATCCTTAACCATGGCCAGGCAGCTGGGGCTTTTGCCCAGGGCACCAAATCTTAGGAAGCAATGAGATCTTCATAGCAGGGCGTACTCCAAACCAAAGGATGCAGCTTGGCTGAAAGTAACTAGTGCAAAAACCTAAAATATACAACCAACCCCCAAACTAAGGGTGGTCCCCCACACAGGTGGTCCCCAACTAAGGCATGGCAGCAACATAGAAAGGCTGTTCCAACCCAGACAACTGCAGGAACCTCCACTGATTGCCTGTTACTGTTTCTATTCTATTCTATTGCTATAACCATATTATATTATTTATTAATTAATATAATTAATTAGTAAATGTAATTAGATTATATAAGACTGCTTCCTTGTTCCTGTTGCTATTATATTCCTCCCTTTTCTTCCCTGGAAACTGGAGCTCTTTATTGCTTGGGATCCCTCCCTTCTCAAAGACTTTTTTGTCTTTACTTCTCTCCTCATTCTAGTACTAGCAGCAAGGGAGAATGAATGGGAGTTGGGGATGGCGGCTAGATTGGCCAATAGGTACTATGGTTCCCTAAGGCTAGGGGGAGATGCATAGTTACTTCATTTAGGTGATGGGATAATTAAGTCTTAGAGATATGCTGGGGCCTGCCCAGTGTCACATAGGCAGTAACTCGGGTCTTCTGAAACTTTCAGTTCCCTCCCTGGGGCCAAGGGGACCAGAGTCTTTGGTCTACCCAAGGGAAAACATGGAAGGAGGGATGGATGGAGCACTTTGGGCCACTAGTTGCCTTTGGATGATCCTCAGGAAACAGGATCTTTAGGAAGAAGATGGAGACTACTAAACAGTAACATTCTGTGGCATCATCCTCCAAGAATAAATTCTGATTTTTTTGTGGAAAAGACATTGCACTAAGAGACAAAATACCTGAGTTCAAATCTTGGCTCAGCTAAATACAACTTGTGTGACCATTTTCCTTGTGCCTCAGTTTCATTACTTGTAAAATAAAGACTAGATGGTTTTCAGGTTTCTAGATCTATCTGCTACATGATTCTAGGGTAATTCCAGGAAGCATTAGAAGGGGAAGAAGAACGTGAGGAGTAAGCCACAAAGATGGTGGGATATCACCTCTGTCTCCCTCTAAGGCTGTGTTATAATTTAGATGTTTTCAATAGATATTTTTTTTTTGGTTTGCTAAAAATAAATGAGCAACAAGCAAACATAAAAGGAAGAGACCCGAAGTCTTGTTCTCCTTCCCCTCTCCCAGCCTCAGTTAAAGGTGAGAGAATAGGAGGGATGGGAAGGAAGGTGAGAGGTATGAAAGGGGACAGAGAAATCCTATCCTGCTCTCATCTTGGTATCCACTGCTGGTTTCCACAGTCCAGGGTTGGAAACTTTGACAGTGGATTTAATAGTAGGCAGAGGAGGGAGAAGAAGAATAAACTCTTTCATTGCCACTTCTCCCTGGCCCCCTTATTCCTCAGCCTCTTCACTCTCTCCTTACACCCTCAAACTGTAATCCTTTGAGGCTTTCAGTTCAATAACAATCACCACTTCAATATCTAGTATGTGCCAAGTTTTGTGCTAGGTACCGTGGAAAGAAATAAAAATGATGTGAAAGGAGCTCCATCTCTCCTTGTCTTTGCCCTCCTGGCTGGAGCACCGCCTCTCCTCCCCCCCCCCCCCCCCCGCCTTGCTAGCAGAACTCTTTGTTCCCTCTGCTTATGGGTGCATCAGGGATAGGTGGGATCTATTCCCAACATGTCAAGGTGAAAGGCTGAATGCCTTTCCTATAGGAATATCACCATGTGAAGTGGCTCCTAAACTGTTCAGATGGTACTTTAGGAACTTATTCGAAAAGCTTAGTGATTTCACTGGGTCAGGTCCATTGTGACAAAAATAAGCAAATGCTTAGAGGTGTGAATTTTAAAACTACTCCACCCTACTCAGGCTGTACTTTAGAAGATTTGATTTAGCTACCTCATGATTGTAACAATGTAGATACTTGATTAGGAATGTCTTGTGAACTTTACATTGCTCCACCCTACTTAGTCTAACAAGGTCAGGAATGTCTGCACCCATACTTAAGGGTTAAGTATCTAGGAGGATGGCTTTTGATAGACATGTGCAGAAACATCTGACAGACCCTGGGCTTTCCTAAGTCAAGCTAAGCTACCACTGATACAGATAATACGCAGGAAAGTGACATAAAACTGTCTATATAGGGTGTGTCACTTCCTCTCTTCACTCTCTTTCCCTGGAGAGGTGGATCTGGCTGATCACTTCCTGTGAGTAGCCTGGGCTCTAGTTCGATCCTGGAACTCAGCCTTGAGGAGCTCCCTCAGACAGTTTCCTTGAGACAGTCTCATGGTGAGTGATAAGACTGATTTCCTTTTCCCTTGGGCTCAGGGAGGCCCCTTTGGCCAAGGCCTTTAACTCCTGCCTGGCTCAGCCTTAGCCGGAGCAGTTTAAATTTTTCCTCTTTCCTCTCCTCTCTTCTCCTTAATTCCTTCTCTCTATATTAATTATGCAGACTATGAGCTGGGCTGTTCTGCCATGGGCTCTGAGGACATCACTGCCAATAATTCAAGAGCCTCACAGCAGGGTTTGTATGGATGACATCTGGTAAATTTAAGGGCTAATTGGGGTTTTGGTGGGGCACTCTAAGGATCTGGCTAGCAGGCATGATGAACCCAAAGCTCTTACAGGCAGACTTGGATAATGATCTGTTTGTAATGAATCAATGCCTAAAAGCCTAATAGAAGAAAACTGGTAGAGAGGGCTTATTTACCTTCTATAAAAGAGGACTTTGTGCACACTTTTTTCATGTATTTAAAATATGAACCCACTTACTGAGATGCAATGTATCTACTTTCCAGAATCATACCTATTGAGTAACAAGGTAGACCTGCAAGTAGATCAAAGGGACTCCTTGATTATAGTTCTTGACCTCCTATGTGAGATCTGCAGATGTGAAGGACATGAATAATGACCCAACACTTAAGAGGAGACTCCTGAAGCATGGAAAAATATGGAGAGAGAAATGAGAAAGATAAATTAGAATAGATGTACTAGAATCATTAGTCTAACTTGTTCTTCAGTGGTTTTTCCCCCAGAAGAAGAATGACGATGAGGGCTAATACTCAGCAACTTACTCCCTAGACAAAGACAGAGGTTCAGGAGAGCATAGAGAAGGGGGAAATAGAAATAAAGAATAATATAATTTGTTAGCTGCAGCTTCTAAAGGGCTCCAGGGACTTGGCATGGGATTGTTTCATTCATTCTTCAAATATTCACAGAACTGTAACTTTCTCTCAAGAAACAACACTACACACTAGCTCTAGAGAGCCAGATGAAAAGTGAAAAAGACATTCAATTCTCACGGGGTGACAGGCTGGGGCAATGGCAAGAACACAAAGCAATAATTATCAAAACTATCTGGCACTGGCTAAGAAATAGAAAGTACATCAGTAGAACAGAACAGACATACAACAAACTACTAGTAGTAAAAGATGAGTCATCTTGGATTTGACCAAAGTAAAGATCTAGGCTTTTGGGATAAGAATTCACTGTTTGGCAAAAATTGTTGGGAAAATTGGAAAGCAGTCTGGCAGAAACTAGGTGTAGATCAGTATCTTTTTAAAAAAAGTTTAATCTCTTTATTCAAAGATATTTTATTTTCCTAATTACATGTAATAACCATTTTCAATATGCATTTTCTGACATAAAATCCAAATTGCCCCTTCCTTCCTGAGACAGTAAACATTATCATATAAAAACATACTTCCACATTGGTCATTGTTGTGAGAAAATACTCACATAAAACTAAAACCCCCAAATAAAACCAAATAAACTAATATGAAAGAATAGTATGCTTTGATCTGCATCTGACTCCAGCAGTTCCTTCTCTGGAGGTGAATAACAGGATAACATCGTTTGTCTTAAGTCTTTCAGAACTGTCCCAGATCATTGTATTGCTAACAGTAGCTAAGTCTTTCAGTTAATCTTTCTACAATATTGTTGTTACTGTATACAATGTTCTCCTAGTTCTGATTATTTTGCTCTATATCAGTTCAAGAAGATTCTTCCAGCTTTTTCTGAAATCATCCTGATTATTACCATTCTTTATAGCACAATAGTATTCCATCACCAACACATAGCACAATTTGTTCAGCTACTCCCCAATTATTGGACATTCCCCTCAATTTCCAATTCTTTGCCACCATAAAAAGCTGCTATAGATATTTTTGTACAAATATATCCCTTCCTATTTTTAATAATCTCTTTGGTATACAGACCTAGTATTATAGGATTATAGAATATGACAGGTATTACAGGATTAAAGGCTATGCACAGTTTTAATAACCCTTTGGGCATAGTTCTGAATTGTCCTCCAGAATGGATGAATCAGGTTCACTACTCCACCAATAATGCAATAGTATCCCAATTTTGCCACATTCCCTCTGAATTTACCACTTTCCTTTATTGTTATGTTGGCCAATCTGATAGATATGAGGTGGTACATCAGAGTTGTTTTAATTTGTACTTCTTTAATCAAGAGTGATTTAGAACATATTTTCATATGTTTAATAGTTTTGGGTTTTTTTATCTGAAAACTGATTGTTCACATCCTTTGACCATTTTTCAACTGGGAAATGACTTTTATTATAAATTCTACTTCAGTCTCTATAGATTTGAGAAATTAGACCTTTTTCAGAGAAATATTTTACAAAATTCCCCCCCCCCCCCGTCCAAGTTTCCCCTCTAATCTTGGTTATTATTGATTTTGCATGCACAGGAGATTTAATACAATACAAATTATTCATTTTATGTCTTATAATGCTCTATTATCTCTTGTTTGGTCATAAATTCTTCCCTTCTTCATAGATCAGACAGATAAACTATTCTCTGGTCCCCTAATTTAGCTATGGTATTACTCTTTATATCTAAATTATATACCTATTTTGTTCTTATCCTGGCATAGGGCAGTGATGGTAAACCTTTTTATAGATGGAGTGCTGGGCCCCATCCCCATCCTGCCCACCCCTATACTGAGTGCCATGCCTCCGCTCCCCCCAATTACCTTACAGAGGGGAGGCAAGAAGAAACCCCATTGGTTGCTGGGTAGAGGGACCAGTGAAGTGAGGAATGTCCTCAGTGAGTATAGAGAGGGGGAGGAGAACAGTCTGAGTGCTCTGCACCCCTCCAGCTCTGCTGCCTGTGAGCCACCCACCTTAACCACTGTGTGCTCCCATTGGCTACTGGATGGAGAGGCAGGGGAGAAGGGGAGAGGAATGGCTCTACCCGAGTCCCTCTGCCTTTCTAGTAATGAACTCTGTGGGGTGGGAGGGCAGCCTGGCACCTATGCCATAGGTTCACCATAATTGGCATAGGGTGTAGGATATTGGTCTCTATCTAGTTTATGCCACACTGTTTTCCAGTTTTCCTTGCAGTTTTTGTTAAATAGTAAGTTCTTATCCCAAAAGCTGGGGTGTAGACCAACATCTTACATGTTTACTAAGATAAGATCAAAATGGATACATAAGCTAAACATAAAGGGATGTATAAGCAAATTAGAATCAGAGAGAATATTGCTTATCAGATGGATTTATGTATAAGAGAAGAATTTATGAAAGCAAGAGATGGAAAGCATTGTGAAATATAAAATGAACGATTTTTGATTACATTACATTATAAAGGCTTTGTACAAATAAAAAGAATATAGCGTGAAGATTAGATTTAGCTGTCTCCTGATTGTAACAATGAAGATACTTAGCTCTTCCTTTATTGGGAAGATTGAATTGTAATCCACAATCTATTTTTAGGTTTTAATCCCCAAAAAGGTGATAACTCAGTTTTTTAAGTAGATCTACCCATTTTAACTACAAAAAGGTGTTAAGTAACTATAAAAGGTGAACTAACAAAAAAAGGTGTTAAGTAACCCAAAAGATATAATCTAACCAAAGAAGGTGTGAACTAAAGAGTGGGCAGTCCTGGAGAAAAGCATCTGCTGTGATTGGTAGACATGAAATTTAGGGGAGGTGACACAAGAGAAAAAGATCTTTAAAAAGAGGACTGTTTCGAGATTCGAGTTGGATGGAGGATTCTGTAACTCAGAGTTGGACTGGAGGAACTGGACCCCTGGAGGAACTTGTGCAGGAGACCTCAGAATGCTTTTCCATTTTAGGTCTAAACCTCCAAGAAAAGGCCCATTTTCTTGAGACTCTTTTCCCTGATTGGGGCCTTAGTATTTCTATCTGGTTCAGAGGAAGCCAGAGTTTCCTTTTCTCTCTTCCTTAATATCTGCCCTTGATTGTAAATAAACTACCATAAATTCCATTTACTTTAGTAATTCATTTTGGGATTTAGAAATTAAATCCCTGGTGACCATCTATATAAATATTCAGAATCCAAGCACAAAAAAATTTAACAGTAGCTAAGACTAGAAGGAAAGCAGAAAAATGGAAAAACATTTTTATAGACAAGTTTTTTTTTTTTTGGATAACTGTTTCATCTCAAATATATAACTTTTGTCAAATTTATAAGACTATGAACCATTCCTCAATTGATAAATGATCAAAAGATATGAACAGAAAGTTGTAGGATAAAGAAACCAAAGATTATATAACCATATAAAAATGCTCTAAATCAATACTGATTAGAGAAATGAAAATCAAAATGTGAAATTAGAATCTGTGCTGAGATATCATCTCATACCTCTCAGATTGGGTAACACGATAAAAGGGAAATGTGGGAAAATGGGGACATAAATAGTGTTAGTGGAATAGTGGAACTGTGAACTGAGTCAACCATTTTGGAGAGCAATTTGGAATTATACCCAAAGAGTTATAAAATTAGGTATACCTTTTGACCCTAGCAATATCACTAGTAGGTTTGTTTTCTAAGGTAATCAATGAAAAAGGAAAAGAATGTATATGTTCTAAAACATTTCTAGCAATTCTCTTTGTGGCAAAGAACTAGAAATTGAGGAGATGCCCATCAATTGAGAAATGTGGTAATAAGCTGTGGCATGGGATGACAGTGATGGGATACTACTGTGCCACAGAAAATGATGAGTAGGTTCATTTTTTTAAAAGCCATGGAAATATCTATGTGAAATTATAAAGAGCAAAATGAGAACCAAGAAAATATTATCATATACAGCAACGGAAATATTGTTTGAAGAATGTCTTGTGTATGTTCACCTCCAGAGAAAGAACTGATAAATAGAAACAAGCAAGACATAGTTTTACATATATATATATATATATATATATATATATATATATATATATATATATATATATATATATATATATATATATATATATATATCTTTGTCAAATGATGGAGGGGAGGGAAAGGGGGAGAGAAATACCTGGGAACTTTAATGTAACAAACAAATAAATACATTAAAGAAAGAAATATGCTTATTTTGACCTGGAAATGTAACAGATGTGTAGCTTGGAGTTTCAATTATTTGGCTTTACTTTGATGAGAATCTATGAATATGATCAATTAGCATTTTGCAATGTGGATTCAACATTGTTGAGTAGTTTTCATGTATTTCCCCCCTAAAAACATGCTATTTATAATACTTAAAAACTCTCCACTGAATTGGGAGGTAGAACACCGTGGTTCTAGTCTCAGTTTTGCTATAGTGAGACCACAGAAATCTCTTCTCTCTTCTTGGACTCAGTTTTCTCATTTGTAAAATGAGGAGAGTTTCAATGAGGGTCTTGGAACAAAGGCTAGCTAACCAGAATCACAGAATTTTAGCATTTCAAGAGACTGGTTGGGTATGTCACAGGGATTCATTGTTCTGTATGGTAAGGCCACTGAGATATCTTCCAGCTCTGAAATTTTGTGCTTTTGTAACACAGTGATCTCGTAGGTCCTTTTCTGAAGCTCACATTTCATACAACTACTGCCTAGAATCTCAGTTGAACAAGTAAATCTAATTTCAAATATCTGACTTTTAAGTTGCCTGGATTTGAATGTCTTGCCCCTGATGCTTGCAGTTATGTGACTTTGGATGAGTCATCTGATCTTTTGGGGTCTCAGGTTTCTTTCTCATCTATAAAATGAGGTTACGTTAGATGGCTTCCTTCTAGGGTTCCTTCCTGCCCTAAATCTATGATCCTCTTAAAAAAATAGTTTCACAGCTTAACTATAGCAGAAATTTCTACTAGTCAATTCAATTCAGCAAACTGTTTCTAAGTATTCTCTACATATATGAGAGGCAAGGTGGTCTTGAGGATAGAAGCCTGGCTTTTGGGGTCTCCCAGCCTTGCTTTCAATATTGCTGCTGACAGGTCATGGTGGTATGATGCAGGGCAAGTCACTTAACCTCTCAATGTGGTAGGCAACTTTAAGCCATGGAACAAGTATAGGCTGGCACTGGTGGAATGAATGTACTCATCAGGAATACCCCCCCCCCCCCCCCCCAGGAAATCACAGGACCAGACTAGAAACCAAACCATCAATTCAGACCCACAAATTCAGAATTCATCCTAAATCTGACAGTAAACTATATCAAAACATATACTATTAATTCAGTTTGCTGAATGAATTAACAGGGTCCATAAGACCACCAAGGCAATATTCAGTTAGAAGTGATCATTTGCACACAAATAATGGCTAGCGAACAATCATTGCCATATTCTCATTAAAGAAGACCCAAGAGGTCTTCTCCTCAGAAACCCCTGGCTATTATGTTACAGAGTATACTTGGAAGTAATGAAATTTTGTTTTCTTAAGAAGATCCCATTATTCACACTTTTTACTGAATCACATTGACTTTCCCAGTAATTATTGCAAATGAGTATGATTTTTCCTTTACTTTTCTTTCAAAAGCCTCCCAGGATGAATCAGTCCCATAAGGGTTATGTGAATTCAAGAAACTGCATTAGTGAACAAGAAATTGAAAGAAAAATCACTAATCTGGGGGAAACGTTCAGAGATAACAGATGACAGCTGCTGGATTCACTGCCTAATCATGTGAGAGCCAGGAGTCCTCTGGGTCAAAGAAAGTTCAGGGCTATTCTGTAGGCCATGGGAGGAAAGAAAAGATGGGGGGAAATAATGGCCAGCCGGCAAACTAAATCCTGTAATTGTTCATATACAGAAGAGGAGTAACTTTTCCTTTGGCCTTTTCTCCTTCTACAGGTAAGTAATGAGGGAATTTTTAAGCTGCACCTTAATTTTTCATTAATGTGGGGAAATCATCTTTTCTTACTCCCAAATCAGCTTTTCTATTCATCATTGGAAGAATCAAATCTATCAAAAATTTTCATATTTTCAATGAAAAAAAGTCCTAAAGCAAAACAACAAACAACCCAGTCCATGGACAAGCAGAGTGCTATTTTAATAAGAAGGGATGGAGCCCAAATGAGGGTGGCACAAAATGTTTGAAGTGGGCTATTTTAGGACTAAGTCTAATAAAAGTTACTGTGATGGTGGCAGGTATCATGGCATTACGGGGAATGGATCTGTTGTGGAGTCAGGAAGACCTGGGTTCAATTTTTTACCTTCAAGACCTATTAGTTGTGTGTCCATGGACAAGTTGCTTAATCTCTCAATGCTGAAGGCAGGGCTCAAGGACAAACCAGACTAATTGAGGAGGTATTTCAGGGGAGAGATTTTCCATAACAGAAGTTCCCTAGACTGACAAAATCCACTCATGTGAACCAAAAACAAACCAGCAAAGAGAAGAGGAGAGGATCTAGAATTAAGGAAGATACTGAAACGTTGCTTGGTAAAAAGGCATCTTTTTGGCATCTCTTAGTTCTGTATTCTGAAAGCAGGATTGGAGAGGTTAGTTGGAGAAAGGATCTTGTTGACAGTCATGATGAATGAAGGCTTTCCCCCACAAAACAGAAATATCAAGGGTAAAGACAGCTCCATTTTCTTCACTGAAATGCCTCCAGTCTTGCCTTGTTTCGTCAGACCTCTGCAGTAAGGTCTTTTACATACTTTTCTGGCTGCTGGGCCTGTCACCACAGTTGTGTTATCTTCATGGATTATCCAAAATACTTCCCATGGTTTGCTGTTCCCTTGAGGCTGACCAACTTTTCTGGAAATCTCTCTCTTTCTAGCTTTTCTAACCCTCTGAATTTGCTGGCTAATCTCCAGTGTCTTCCCTGCCCATGGCAGAGATGGGAAACTAATCATGGCCTGAAGGGTTGAGCAAACCTGCCCTAAATTCAAGACTTTTAGGACTTTATCAAATGACCTCCTGGAGGAGACACAGTAGCAGGAGTCCCCCAACATGGGCTGGGAACAGAGAGCTGGAGAGACCCAAGTGTCCTACATCCAAAGAAAGCCTCTGAGAAGGAGTATAACTGGCCACCATCCCTCCTCTTACTGACCTTCTTGAGACTGATGGAGATAGTTTGTAAAGTGCTTGGCACAGTGCCTAGCACAGAGTAGGTGCCTGATAAAACTTCCTGCTATCTGCTCTGCCCTTAAGCTTCCCAATGAAGTTCCCAACAATGCCACCCATAGCACCTGAGACGTGGGAGCACCTTTCCCTTTTGATGCTCCCACTCCTTGGTGTGAGGCCCAACACATCAGAATACAGTCCTATTGGGTTTGCCTCTTTACTGGCCTGTCTTATCATTTTATGACCACCTTTTCCAATTCTTCCAGTTCTAGGAAGGACTGCCCCCACTCTATTCCTGGAATTGATAAAACCTTGCATGGAGTCATGGGTGGTGAGCAGTGGGTAGCTTTATAGTTTTTCATGCTTATTCATGTTCTAAACATGGAAATGGCTTTACAAACACACAAAAATCCCCCATCAATATCTCCTGTGTCCTTAGTGACTTTCTGCATATGCTCTCATTTACTGACGACACTGGAACCCCAACAGAGGCCGCTAATCCTGCCGGGGCAGTTTAGGAAACAAACATCAAAGTGTAACAACTTGTAGTCACATCCATCCAAACTTTTAATTTATGCCTCCATAAGGGTCCAGGTTTCCACCCCCCACGGCCTGTTTCTTGGAAATTCTTTTAAAAAGGCTGTTATGAAAAACTGGGTCATCCTCCCATTTAATTACTAAATACAAATATTTCTTGTTACAACTTGGTCACAAATGGAAATTGTGGCCAGTCCAACTGGGAATTGAGAACTTGAGATTTTCTATGCCCTGATTAGTTTTAAAAATCCTAACAAACAGGAATGTCTACACCCCTACTTAAGGATTAAATGTTGAGGAGGTATGACTTATGACAGACACGTGCTAGTAAGTGACAAAACAGAAACAACTGACAGACCCCTGGGCTATCCTAAGTCAAGCTTAAGCTGCCATTGGTACATGTGAGATGCAGGAAGTGATGTAAAAAAGTCTATATATTTGCGTCACATCCTCTTGTGGGGCTCCCTCTCACTCAGGGAGATGCTGGGTTTGGCAGCTGTGTAGCTCGTGGCAGCATGCTAGGCGTCTTGGCGTGCCTGCAGCTCTTGTCTGGGTTTGGCGGTGAGCTTCCTTGATGAGGTGACTGGGAGAAGCTCAGTAGCGGGGTCAGGTAAGGCGTCTTCCCTGAGCTCTCTTGGAGTTTAGGCTGATTCCTTTTTCCTTTACCTCCTAAAAGCACTATCCTCTTAGGAGGCCCCTCATCTCCAAGTAAACGTCCTGGCTGAGGTCTATGAACTCCCCTTGGCTCAGGCTAGGCTGGAGAAATCCTACACCTACTCTCTCTCTCTTCTTCTTAATTCCTTCCCTCTATATTAATTAAACCACCATGAAATTCCAAAACTGACGTGAGTATTTTTATTGGGATGGAATTAAATCCCTGGCGATCATTAGTATAATATAGTAGTCAAACCCCCTAAATTTACCCCTTGCAGAATTGATTAAAAGTTGTCATCGTTGGAGTGGCTGATCAAAGAATAGGAACAAATGCTCTGCACACAATGTTGATTTTCCATTTCTCAAGAATTGACAAAGTAGCAAAAGTGATTCATATAATATCAGCTAAGACACCGACCTTAAAATAATCATCCGTCAAGGTGAATAAGTGAGATGGAGGCTTCCCACTTCTGCCTATCAAGGCCTTGTGGAATCAAGAGCTCTTTTCTTGTAAACCTCTTAAATTCACTCACTAATGTGCCCCTCCGTTCTCATCGTGCTCCCTGATTGATGTTCTTTCTGTCTGCTTAGCACTCTTAGCCATGAATCTCTAATCTAATCGAGGCTTCTCCCCATCCCTGATTCTTGGGTGACTCCTTTGCCAGGACGGCTCTATATTTCTAGCCTCATTTACGTGGTCCTGGGAAGTCCCCAGCTTCTAGATTTCTACGTGGAGCCGAGAGTAACTCACTGCGAGCCGGACGTGTCTCTCTTCTTTCTACATCCAGAGAAGGTAGATGAGCGAACACCAGCTTTTCAAGGTTTATTTATGCCCCGGGGGGCTCCCTGTAAACTCTGTATAACTGTGGCCATTTCCCTCCAGTGTCTGAGGCGTCAGTGATGTAAAATGACTGTAAATCAGTCTGTAGCCAGACTAGAACGTGAAATGCTGACGTGAATGACTACTTGGATTCCAAACGAATCTATGCCAGGAGCTGATTTCCCCAAATTAACTAAAACTGTCCAATACTAGCTATGGAAATTAGCAGTTTATTTTCTATTTCTTATAAATATTTTTAACTAAGTCTTATTTGTAAACAGAAAAACTCAAAAGCACACATTAAGGGATAAATTGTTGGACTTGGGAATTAAGAATTCAGTCCATAAGCATTAACTAAGCACCTACTCTGAGCCTAGGGCCACAGAGGAAGTATTCAGGGTTAAATTCAAATCTGGCTCTTCCTGACCCCAGCCCCCCCCCCCCCAAGGTGCTTAATAAATGCTTGAGTCAGTTTCCTCCGCTGTAAAATGGGGATCATGCGGCCACCTTTCAGGGTTGTGTGAGGATCAAACGAGACATCTGCAAAGTGTGTGCACGGCTCCACAAGTGCCTATTTACGCATTGCTGGGACAGCTTCTTGGGAGCAGGGACTACGGCCTGCCTCTCTCTCTGGATCCCCCGTGCTTGGCCCGGCCCGGCCCAGCGTTGGGCTCGCCAAAGCTCTAGGGAGCACGGAGAGGCCGAGGAAGGCCCAGGAGAGCCCCGTGCAGAGGAGGGCGCTACAAGTCGGACTGCAGTCTAGGATGGGGAGAGAAGAGGAGGGATGGGAGGTGACGGCCTGAAGGAGAAGATGGGGAAGGCCTATGGCGAGGAAGAGGGGGGCTCCTGGCCAGGGATGTCCGGACACGGCCTGGCTGAGGTGGGATCATGCCAGGCAGAACCAGCACGGAGATGAGGCAGGGCATGGGCGGGGAGGAGAGCGCCAGGCGCCCCCGGGCTCCCCAGCCTCCTGAACCTTCTTCCCTTTGACCCAGAGCTTCCATTAGCCAAGAGTGCCTGGCCCCGCTATCGCCTCGTCCAGGGCGGCTTTCTCTTTCCTCATTTTGGGGGAAGGAGACTGGAGAGGGCTACCTTCGGGCAGGCTTCAAAAGGTCAAGAGCTAGTGACGCCCCCAAAGCCTGGGAGAGTGTCCATGGCAGGACACGGCAGAGGAGTGGCCGTCCACTGACCACTGTACTGGAAGTAACCCGTGGGGGGCCGACGCTATTTAGAAACTATTAAGTTTAACCCATTCTCCCTGCAATGATAGAGGGGGCCAAAGGGTGGTCCAAGAGGGCTCTGAACAGGATTGAACTGTGTTTGGGAAAAAGTTAACAAAATACAGAAGCTACAAAGAAATGTGTGAATGTGTGCTTTTCCTGTCAGTAGGGCCCCCAGGGGTTCCTCTGAGGAGGGGCCTCTGTTTAGGTTTGCCTTTGACCCTTTGGTCTAGAAGAGAATGAATCCTTCTGTTAGAGGGAAATATTTGTCATCTGTAAGTATCCATTGTAAAAGCTAATTAACGTTAATTGGCTAAATGAAATTGGGCACTAATCAATGGCATTTAAATGAGGGGTGACTACCCCAGTGGGGGCTCAGTGAAGAAGCCAGCCTGGCCTGGGAAGCTGATGGAGAGTTTGACTCCCTACTTCCCTTTGTTGGGTACTTATTATCACGTGCCCTTTCTGACCCTCTCCAGACATGGGGCCGGCCGCTTCCCTTTTGAAGTGGGCTCTCCGGCCGTCTTCCTGCCTTTGCCCCTCCTGACCATGCTCCTCTGCTGGGGCTCTGGGCCTTCCCGCCCCCGAGGCCAGCCCTGCCTCTACTTTGCTGACCAGCCGCAGAAAGCCCGAACTACGCAGAGACGGTTCCTGCCTTCAGACGCAAGCCCGAGCGAGGCCCAGGAACGCGGCCGTCCGAGGC
The DNA here is from genome assembly GCF_027887165.1 of Monodelphis domestica. Taxonomy (NCBI): domain Eukaryota; kingdom Metazoa; phylum Chordata; class Mammalia; order Didelphimorphia; family Didelphidae; genus Monodelphis; species Monodelphis domestica. Next base: position 296,426,098 of record NC_077231.1, on the reverse strand, counting down.
CCGAGCGAGGCCCAGGAACGCGGCCGTCTGAGGCCCGAGCGAGGCCCAGGAACGCGGCCGTCCGAGGCTTTGGGGCGCAGAAATGATGCGGTGTGCGTGGAAGGGCCCAGCCAGACGCCAGGGAAGGGGTCCCGGTGCTGTCAGATCCTGCCGTCCAGAAGCAGGATCGGTCGGCAATAAGGAGCAGCCACGGAGGGGAGTCTTCAATGATCCTCCCCGCGGAGGCGGTGTCTGCGGCCCTTGGTGGGGGAGGCACCGCACTGACCACTCTAAAGGACTACCAAAGGCCTGCGTCGGCCCGGCCAAAGGGTGCGGGAGCGCGGCCCTGTCCAGGCCCTCTGCCTTTCACTGCTCTGTCCAGAGGAGGAAGCTTTGCCAGCAGCCGTGTTCATGCTGGGCACCATCTTGGGCTAGGCCTGGGGGTTCATGAGCTGCCCTTCCCCCGTGGTGATTCTGAGGAAGATCTGCAGATCTGCATAGAGCCAAGGGGGGGGGGGGGAAACAACCACGGGATGTCGATATCTTTTCTTGGAAGACGATGGAGGTGGGAGAAGCCCACCTGCCCAAGGCCAGCTTTTTATTTTTGTTGTCCCAGTGGGGGCCGTGACTGCCGCCCCTCCCCCATCTCGAGAACAGAGAGTTCAAGGGGACCATGTCCAGCCGCCTGCCGGCCTCTGCCTTGAAAGCGACTCCCTGGCCAGGCTGCCACGGAGTCCTCTGCTCCGTCTGGGAGGATTCTCCTTCGGGAGGAGAAAGAGGACCCAATGGATGCTTCCGTGGCCAGAGAAGACGCCATGGTTAGACGATTTTTAAAAGCCTCCGAACTGCTCTAAGAAGGGAAAGAAGAGGCGAGCGCTGGAAAGGACAGAGTGGAAGCCCACAGTCCAAGCCGGGCACGGAGGCCCCTGGGGGGGGGGGGCGGCCCCGCTTTTACTCTTTACATGAGCGAAGTAAACACAAACAACTGGAGATCGCTGTACTCTCTGGTTTTCCATTCCCTCAGCTGTGGGCACCCATTCAAAGGGAACTTTTAGAGCAGACCACAACAGCCTGGAAGACCGAAAAATGGAGTCTATGTTTTTAAAAGGAAAAACAAAGCTCTCGGATCGCCGCAGCCCCAGTGAAGGAGAGGAACGGACGTCCGGGGCTCACTGTCAGTTCTACCATACTTGAACATGGCCTCCTTCGGCAGGGCACAGTCCAGGCTTGAAAACCCCTGCTTGGGGCAGCCCATTCAAATCAATCAACAAACATGTCTTGGGGCCGCAGCGGATAATCCCTGCCCTTAAGGAGCAGCACAGACTAATGGAGGAGCCAAGTACAGCATAAATAGGAAATGGTCCCGAAGTAAGAGGGGTGGGGAAGGCTTGCTGTGGAGGCCCGTCCTGAGGTCAGTCCTCGGAGCAGAGGGGGAAGAGCATGCCAGGCACGGGGCACAGAGAGCCAGAGAAAGTTCCTGCAGTGGGAGATGGAATGTCTCATTGGTGGACTAGCCCGAGGCCAGCCACTGAATCAAAGACTGTGTGCAGGAACAAGCTAGGAAGGGACTGGCGGGGTAGGAGGGGGTTGGGCCGGAAAGGGCCTTGAATGCCAAACAGAGCACTTTGTATTGGCTCCTGAGGGTGCCAGGGAGTCCCTGGAGTTTGCCGAGTAGGGAGTGACATGGCTGGACTCTGCCTTTAGGAAAGTCACTCAAGAGGCTGCATGGAGAGCAGCCTGGAGAGATTTGGGGCAGCTTTCCTTTCCTAGCCATCCCCACAGCCATTTCCCACCGCCCTGATACTGCCTGTTTGGACCATCTCCTCCTGGCTAGATCTCAATAGAGCTGGGGGACTCACTCTCTCAGCTCTGTCTTGACTGGCGACTGAGTGAAGACAACTCGCCACTATTTCCATCTAGCTCCAGACAAGACCGTTCTTCATATGCCATCCAGGGTTCCGTCCTTGCCATCAGCCACGAGGGCAATTCCTATTCCTGCTTCCTGCTTCTCGCTTTGGGCTCAGCCACTACAGCAATGCTACTGTTGTTTCTGAAGGGTTGATGTGTTGCCCCATAGACCAGTTCACTGCCATTTTGACTCCTCTGAACAGAGCTCCTTCTTTGGCCATCCCTGATTTTTATGCATTGTCTCCCCGGTTAGACTATATGGTCTCGAGGCAAAGGACTTCCTCACTTTTCAACGTGCATCCTTCGCATTTAGCACAGCGCCTAGTATGCAATAAGAATTTAACACGTGCCCATTCGTATCGGGATGAAGCTTGCCTCTTGCCATTTTGCAACTTTCCTCCATTGTTCCTAGGATTGCCCTCCAAGATCAGCATAATGAATCCGTTCCTCACTTCTTTTCCTCCTCCTTTCCAGTACTGAAAGGCAACTCTCATGTCTCTCTCAGAGTTCTCCAAGCAACATGCCCTCCGTTCCTTCTGCTGACCTTCATACGGCATTCCTCACTTTCTGGGTGTTCAATTGCACACGTACCCAATTTTTAAGTAGAATTTCAAAATTTTAATACATGTCAAGAATATGGGCAGCTAAAGAATGATAATCCCTTTCATTTTCTTGTATTGCTAATTATGTCTGTTTAGGCATATTACCTGTATAGAATCAATCTATCTATAATTGATAGCACTTTCTTAAGCATCTACTGGGTGGTGGGCACTATGAAACCAACCAGGAATCCATTTTACATTTTGGAATGAAGCTTTTTTTCTTAAAGAAGGAAAGTGAGTGATAATTAAAAACATAAACATTATTTGCTCAACATAAATTTGGCAGTAGAGAGTGTAAACCTCAAAATTCCTTAGACTTATAAATGTTGGAAATTTCACCATTGGGATATTTCATACTTGGAAAATTTCTTACTGATAGTCTATTGGAATGGGAACCCCATTGGCATGGGAGGTTCCTTCTCTTCCCTTCTTCAGATTACTTTAGGACAGAAACCTTTTGCTGAACAATGGAAAGGACTTTGACCTATGCTTAAGCATAGAACAGGAATTTCTTTGAATCATGATTGATTTTAGAATTGATACAATGGAGATACTTGGAATAAATCTCCACCCTATTCAGTCCTAACAGGATTGAGTAAGGGCTGCAGCCTAGATCAAAGATTTAATCATTTGAAAATATGACCTTCAACAGACATGTGCAAAAGCCAGAAACCTCTGGGCGGTCCTGGGTTAAGCTAGAGCCTCCATTGGCACAGGGAAATTGATGAACAGTGATTGGTAGATGGGAGAACTGAGAGGAGGAACTTGGAGGTTTTCCTTAAAGATAGGAGGGTCTGGAGACTTGAGGGGGGTTGAGGAGTTTGGTCGAGGTGATTGCGGTGGACTCGGAGAAGCTTGCGCTGAAGGAAGCTGAAGGTGGGGGCCTCTGAGACTGTTTCTCCATTTTGGTCACGTGAGTGATAGGGACTGATCTCTTTTCTTTGCCCCAGCTATCTAAGGGCTTGAGCCTTTTGGCCCAGCCTAAACAGAAGGGGTATTTAAGCCCTATTCCCTTCTCTCCCTTTTTCTCTCTCTCTATCTCTAATTCCTTTCTTGCTCCTATTGTAATTAAACTCCAAAAAAGGCTGACGGCTGACTTGAGTTTTTCATTTAGGAATTACATAGCTGAATTCCTTGGCGACCTTAAATTAATATATATCAGTCTTTTAAAGTGATTCCCTTGTCACAAGAGGTAAATAATGTAAAAATGGAGATTTGAACCCTAGACTTCAATCCCCAGAAGTCCTTGCTAGTTCCCAGACTGCCCTCTAATCTCCCTGAATCTCACTTGAGTTCGAGAACACAATGGCTATTTAAACTGACTGTATCCGCCTACCCGCTTTCTCTTCCTGCTTCGGCTTCTAAGCACACGCTTCTCTCGAGGTATAGTAAGTGAAATAGAATGGGCCTTTCACCCCTCCTCAGCACGTGCTTTCTTATTTTGTATTTTCTCTATTTCTTAATCTTTAATAAACCTCATAAAAATATAATACCATTTAGCATAGAAATTAATTTAAATCATAACAATAATTAATTTTGAAGGGTAGAACTTACCAAAGTTTTAAGTTGGGCAATGATGGCAAATGGTGCCACCATCCTGAGTCAAACAACGGTAGCCAGGATTCTTGTTGGGACACATGGCTCCCACTACCATACTAATACAACCTTTGGCAACCACTTTAATACTTATTGGGTTCCATTTTTTATTGGGCTCAGTAAGCACTATTTTGATATCTAAATAACTCCTCCAGAAGAAGCACATGAGCTTGAGGTGGAAGGTATCTCAGAGGAGATCTAGCTTACCCCATCTCCCAACAGGAATCCTTTCTAGAATAAATTTTAAAAATAATCATAGAGCCTTTGCTTTCAGATTTCCAGGAAGGGCAGAACTTCCTCACTCTTGCTTGGTAAGAATGTTAGATGTCATGCAATGTAAAGCCTTCATTTTACAGATGAGAAAACTGAGGCTGACAGAGGATGAGTGACTTGACCAGTGGTCATCCAGAGAGGAAGTCACAGAGCCAAGAATTGACCTCAGGCTTTTTGACTCTTGATCCAATGCTCTTTCTTCTCTATGAGGAAACCATCTATTTAGGCTTGATGGTCTGCAGCTCTTTCATTTAACTAGAACTCAGGGCTTAGAAAGAGTGTAGCCATCCTCTTAATGGCTAATTTATATGGTGCTATAAGATTCTCAATATTGTGAGGCAGCTGTTATTACTATCCCTATTTTTAGATGAACAAACTAAGGTTGAGACACACAAGGTCTCATTGCTAGTATATAAGCAAAGATTCAAATTTGGGTCTTCTTGATTCCAGGTCTAATATTCTTTCCCACCTAGTGGCCCCTTTTATCATTTGACTGATGATTATGAGATACTGGCCAATAGCAAGAAAAGGGAATATTACAGTAGACACAGGATGAGCTCGTTCTGCTAAACAGATATTTCAGTCCTTAGCTTTATTCACAGCTATTTTCTCACAATAAAATTCTATTTTAAATTTACCCCTCTATGCACTGTGAGAATTGCTTCAGACTGGGGACAAAAGTGATAGAGCAGAAGTATGTGGCACATATCTATACTCTAAGAAAAAGACAATCTCATTGTTTCAATGAGCATCTTTAACTATTTTGTTGTCATGGAACCCCTTGGCAATCTAGTAAAGCCTATGGACCAGAATAAGATTTTAAAATGTATGAAGTAAAATACATAGGATTGCCAAGGAAATCAAAAGTGAATGAAAATAAAATTAATACTTTTTTTCTTGTCCAAGTTCAAGGTCATACTGAAATTGATCCTCAGGAAACCTCAGGTTAAGATTGCTTGGTGTGGGCATAAAGGCAAGATGGTCGAGTAGAGAAACACTTAGTTGAGTTCTCTCAACAATCCCCTCCAAACAAGCTTAAAATAATACCTCCAGTAAAATTCTAGAATGATAGAGCTAACAAAAAGTCAGAGTGAGGCATCCCCTCAACCCAAGAACACACAGGAAGTTGAGCAGAGCTCTGCAACATGGGGAAAGACGCTGACCCAGAGCCCACATGGAGGAAATGACAGTAATGGGACCAGAAGGTGGTGACAGTAGCAGCAGCAGCAGTAGCTTCAGGAGCTCACAAGCCAGTAATGATAAGGAGACCTGGCCCCTGGTCAGAAAGAGATTACAAGGGACCCTTGTGCTAGGACTGGATGTAGAACTGGACATAGTTGGGCATTTCCATTGCCTATAACCATTTCTGGATCATAGTTCAAGGGAAGAGAGAAGTACATTCAATCAAGAAGCAGTAGAGTCTTTGAGAGGCAATGAACATTCTTGGCCTGAAGGGCTGCTTTTGACATCAAGAGATGAGGAGTCCTTCTAGGGTAAGGATCAGAGTGTACACCAAGAGAGCAATGACCACACCACTCCCCAGATCACATACTTTAGAAGTACTGAAAACTTTCAAGCCACCCAAAGCTAGCTCTGAAAACAGTAGTGCAAAAAAATCTCAAGGTAGAGACAGAGCCACTTTGCCTCCCATGCTGGTACAGAGTCCAACATTAACATAAAATTCCAAATCCAGTAACAGGATGGGAAAATGAGTAAACAATAAAAAAGAATTTGACCATAAAAGAAACACAAATCAAAAACATTACAATGGTGACAAGATCAAGATACAAACTCAGAAGAAGACAATGAAGTTAAAACAACTATAAGCAAAGCCTCTATAGGGGAAAAAAGGTGAATTCAACACAAGTCCAACAAGAATTTCTAGAAGAGCAAAGTGACTTTCAAAATCAAATAATAATATTAGCATAAAAATTAGACAAAGAAATTATAACAAAGGAAAAAAGTTATGAAGAGACAACTACTAACTTGGTAAGAGATACACAAAAATACTGAAGAAAGCACTTAAAAAAAACAGAATAGGTCTAATGGAAAAAGAGGTACAAAAGGTCACTAAAGAAAATGATTTCATAAAAATTAGAACAGGCAAGTACAAGCTATGATTATGAGAGGCCAAGGAACAAAACAAAGCCAAAAATATTAAAAACAGAAAAAAATGGGAAATGTCTCATTGGAAAACTGATCTGGATAACAGAACAAGGAAAGGCAATTTAAGAATTATTGGATTATCTTAAGATCATGATCAAAGAAAGAGCCTAGATATATTTCAAGAAATTATCAAAGAAAACTGCTCCATATACTCAAACCAGAGGGTAAAATGAAAGAGTCTACCAGTTACCACCTGAAAGAGTTCCCAAAAGAAAAATTCCCAGGAATATTATAGCCAAATTCCCCAAATCCCAGGTCAAAGTACTTCAAGAAGCCAGAAAGTTTGGATTCCATGTAGCCACAGAAAGGATCACACCAGATTTAGTTGTTATTGCATTAAAGGAACAGAGGGCTTAGCTGGGATTACAACCAAGAATAACTCACCCAGAAAAACTAATATAACCTTACAAGGGAAAAAATGGATACCTAGTGAAATAGAGGACTTTCAAGCATTCTGGATGAAAAGACCAAACTGAACAGAAAATCTGATTTTCAAAAACAAAACTCAAGAGAGGCATAAAGAGGTAAATAGGAAAGAGAAATCATGAGAGACTCAATTAGGTTAAACTATATTCCTACATGGGAAGGTTATGTCTATAACTCTTAAGAATTTCATCACAATGAGGGCAGTGAGAAGGATTCTATACAGAAAGAGGGTGACTATGAGTTCATTATGATTGGATGAAGTAAAAAAAATGGCTGGATGAGAAAGAGGAATGTACTTGGAGAAAGGGAAAAGAGAGGAAGAATGGGGATAATTACTCACATAAAAGTGGCATGCAAGAAAGAACTTTTACAGTGGAAGGGAATGTGGTGGGGGGGGCAATGTTCCAATCTGACACATCTAAATTTGTTCAAAAGGGGGGAAATATTTATAACACACACACACACACACACACACACACACACACACACACACACAACTAGTAATAAGAAGTTATATTATCCAATAAGGAAACAGGAGGGGAAGGGGATGAAAAAAAAAAGAGGGAGGAGGTGGATAAAAAAGAAGGCAGTGGTCAGAAAAGAGGGATGGGATAAAAAGAGAGAAGGATAAACAGAAAGTAATCAGGGAAAAGGGAAAAAACCCTCTATGTTCTAAAATATCTCTAGCTGCTCTCTTTGAGGTGGCAAAGAACTAGAAATTGAAGGGATGCCCATCAACTGGGGAGTGGTGAAACAAGTTGTGGCATATGATTGATTGTGATGGAATACTACTGAACTGCAAGAAATGATAAGCAGTTTGAAAAAAACATGGAAAGACCCATATGAAATTATGAAGAGTAAAGCAAGCATAACCAAGAGAATGCTATATACAACAGAAATATTGTAGAATGACTTGTGTATGTCCACCTCCAGAAAAAGAACTGATAAATATAAATAAGACATAGTTTGTTTATATATATATATTCATCAAATGATGCTTTCTCTAATCAGGGGGAGGGGAGGGAGAGAGAGCATTACTTGAGTATTTTAATGTAATAAACAAATTTAAATAAAAAATACTTCCTCTTAAGCAAGAAAAAAATCCTCACTTGAAATAAAAAAAAATGAGAGATAAAAAAATTCCATTGACCTAATAAGGATAGTTACTAGTATCAAAAATAAAAAGGGAAAATGCACTACCAATAAAGATGAAATTAGAGTAATTATTAGGAATTATTCTGCCCAATTATATATTAATAAAATTGACAATATAGGTGAAATAGATATTTACAAAAATATAAATTCCCCTGATTAACAGAAGAAATAGAATACTTAAGATAAAGAAATTGGATAAGACATAAATAAACATCCTAAGAAAAAAATCTCCAGGACCACTTAGATTCACAAGTGAACTCTACCAAAAATTTAAGGAATAATTCATTCTAAATAAACTATTTGAAAAAATAGGCAAATTAGTCCTACCAATTTCCTTTTATGACACATATATAGTTTTGATCCCTAAACCAAGGAGAGCAAAAACAGAGAAAACTAAAAACCAATTTTCTTAATGAATACCGATGCAAAAATATTAAATAAAATACGAGCAAGGAGATTATAATAAATCACAAAGATCATCACTATGATCAGGAATGCAGGGTTAGTTCAGTATTTTAAAAAAGTATGAGTATAATTGACCATATTAATAATAAAAACAACAAAATAACATATTAATAGATGCAGGAAAAAACTTTGATGAAATATGATACCTATTCCAATTAAAATCCCTAGAAAGCACATGAAGCAATGCAACCTTTTTAAAAATGAGAAGTAGTAAAATCAAGAGGAAGAATTATCTCTAATGGGGATAAAGTTGAGGCCTTCCTGGTAATAATGGGGGGAGGGGAGAGAAGCAGGGATGTCCATAACCACCATTATTATTCAGTATTGTACTAGCCATGTTAGCTATCACAGTAAGACAAGAAAAAGAAATTGAAGTAATAAAAATAGGCAGTGAGGAAACAAAACTATAACTCTTTGCAGATCATATGATGGTATGCTTAAAGAACCCTAGAGAATCAACTAAAATACAAGTTGAAATAATTATGTTTCAAGATAAAAAACAAACTAACATAAATCATCAGCATTTCTATAAACTACCAGCAAAACCCAGCAGGAAGAGGTTAAAAAAAATTCCACTTAAAATAACTGTAGACAGTATAAAATATTTGTGCTTCTAACTGACAAGACAAACCTGGGGATTATATGAATATGATTACAAGATAATTTATACAAAGAAAGACAGATCTAAACAACTGGAGAAATAGTAAATGCTCGTTGGTAGGCCATTCCAATATAATAACAATTACAATTTTACCTGTTAATTTACTTATTCAGTGCCATGCCAATTATTTTGTAGAGCTAGAAAAAATGATAATAAACTTCATCTGGAAGAACAAAAGACCAAGAAGACCAGGGGAATCAATAAAAAATGTTAGGGAAGGGAGACTAGCAGTTCGGGTTTCAAATTATATTACAGTGGTAATCATCGGAACAATCTTGTACTGGCTAAGAAACAGAGAGACTGGATCAGTGGAATAGATCAGTTTCACAATACACAGTAGTAAATGATCATTAATAAATCTAGTGTTTGATCCATCCAGAGAGAGTTAAGCTTCTGAGGCAAAACCTTAAGAAGACAAAAACTGCTAGGAAAACCTGAAGGTAGTTTGGCAGAAACCAGGCCGACCAGCCTGGGCCTGGAATCAAGACAACTTCATTCATGAGTTCAAGTCTGGCCTCAGCCATTTGCCAGCGGGGTAAGCCTGGGCAAATCACGTAACCCCTTCCCTTCATTTGCTCAGTCTCTCACTTGTGAAATGAGACAGAGAAGGACATGGCAAATCACCCCAATATCTTTGACAAGAAATTCCAAAATGGGGTCCTAGAGTCAGGACTGAAACTACTGAACGCCACCAAGGCAGAGCCCAACATCTCACACTGTATACACAAAATGGGTGAATGATTTAGGCCTAAAGGGTGATGTCATGATTAGGGAAGCATGGAAAACGTATTTGTTACATCTCTGGAAAGGGAAAGAGTTTATGTCCACATAAGAAATAGAAGGGCTATATAACAATTTGGATCATGTGAAATGAAGCACAAACAAAATCAATACAGCGTAAATTAGAAGGAAAAGGGGAAACTGATAAACAGTCAAAGGATATGAACAGGTAGTTTTGAGAAAAAAATAAAGCTACCAAGTCATATGAAAAAGGTTCTAAATGACTACTGATTAAAGAAATGCAAATTAAATTAACTGAAGTTCCACCTCAAATCTCTCAGCTTGGCTAACATGACACAAAAGGAAAATGATGAATCCTAGAGGAGATGTGGAAAAGTTGGGACACTAATGCCCTTGGAGTTGTGACCTGATTCAACCATTAAGGAGAACAATTTAAAACTATGTCTAAAGAGCTATAAAACGATGTATATCCTTTGACCAAGCAATAACACTACTAAGTGTACATCCCAAAAAGATAAAAGAAAATGGAAAAGGATCAATTTGTACAAAAGTACTCATAGTAGTCTCTGTATGGTGGCAAACTGTAAATTGCAGGGATGTCCATTAACTGGAAAATGGTTGAACAAGTTGTGGCACATGATTGTGCTATTACAAATGATGAGGGAGAAAGAGAAATTCCATTTAAAATAACTCTAAACAATATCAAATACCTGGGAATCTACTTGCCAAGACAAATACAGGAATTATATGAACACAATTACAAAACACTTTGCACACAAAGTCAGATCTAAACATCTGGAAAAATTTAATTGCTCATGGGTAGGCTGAGCTTATATAATAAAAATGACAATGTTATCTAAATTAATTTACTTACTCAGTTCCATGCCAATCAGACTACCAAAAAATTATTTTATAGAACTAGGAAAAATAAAAACAAAATTTATCTAGAAGAACAAAGATCAAGAATAACAAGGGAATTAATGAAAAAAAATGTGAAGAATGGTGGCCTAGCTGTACCAGATCTCAAACTATACTTATAAAGTAGTAATCATCGAAACAATCTGGTAATGGCTAAGAAGTAGACTAGTGGATCAATGGAATGGATTAGTGATAAAAGACCTTAGCAATCTAATATCTGATAAACCCAGAGATCCTGGTTTGGGGGATAAGAACTCAATATTTGACAAAAATTGCAGGGGAAACTGGAAAACAGTATTGCAAAAACTAGTTAGAGACCAATATCTCACACTCTATACCAAGGTAGGGCCAAATAGGCATATGATTTAGATGATTTATGATGATACCATAAATAAATTAGAGGAACAAAGAATAATTTACCTCTCAGATCTATGGAGAAGGGAAGATATGACCAGAGACAGAGAGCACTATAAGATAGAAAATGAATAATTTTGATTATATTAAATTGCAAATCTTTGTTATAAACAAAACCAATATAATCAAGATTAGAAGGGAAACATCAAACTGAGGAAAAAATTTATATATATATATATAAATAAAATTTTATAACAAACTTCTCTGATAAAGGTCTAATTTGCCAAGTATATAGAGAACTAAGTCAAATTTATAAGACTATAAGCCTTTCACCAAATGATAAATGGTCAAAGTATATGTGCACAAGAATTTTTAGATGAAGAAATCAAAGCTATCAATAATCAGCTGGAAAAATATTCCAAATAGCTCTTGATTAGAGAAATGCAAATTAAGGTACTGGCTCCCACCTCTCAGGTTGGTTGATATGGCAGGAAAGGAAAGTGATAAATGTTGGAGAGGATATGTGGCAAGATTGGGACACTACTGCATTGTTGGTGGAATTGTGAACTTATCTAACCATTTTGGAGGACAATCTGGAACTATGCCCAAAGGGCTATAAAATAATGTGTACCTTTTGATTCAGTATTGCCACTAATACGCCTATATCCCAAAAAGATTTTTTTAAAAAAGGAAAATGACCTTGTACAAGAATATTTATAACAACCCCCTTTTTTTGGTGGCAAAGAATTGGAAATTATGGGGATGTCCCTCAATTGGGGAAAGGTTGAACAAACTGTGGTACATGATGATGATGGGATACTATTTGTGCTATAAGGAATAATGAAGAAGACGATTACAGAAAGAGCTGCAAAGACCTCCATGAACAGATGCAGAGTGAAATAAGCAGAACCAGGAGAACTTTGTACACAGTAACTGCAATCCTGGAAGATGATCAGCTGGGAGAGCCTTTGCTACTCTCAACAATACCACAATCCAGGACAATTCTGAGGGACTTGGGGCAAAGAATGCTGTCCAACTCCAGAGAAAGAATTGTTGGGAATCAGAATGCAGATCAAAGTATATGATTTATGCCTTTTGTTTATTTGGTTGATTTTTTTTTGTTGAGGTTTTTGTTTTACACAAGTATTCTCTTGCAACAATGGCCAATGTGGAAGTTTGCTTTGCATGATAATACATGCATAACCCATACTGAATTGCTTACCAACTCTGGGAAGGGGGAGGGAAGGGAGAGAGGGAGAAAATCTGGATCCTATAACTTCAAAAATCTTATGTGGAAAATTGTACATGTAATTAGTAAAATAAAATATCTTTGCAAAAAAATAAAATGATGAGGGGACTGGTTTCAGAAAAACTTGGAAAGACATGAACTGACAAAAATGAAATGAGCAGAACCAGGAGAACACCGATCCCAATAACAGCAATACTGTTAAGGATGACCCACTGTAAAAGATTTGGATGATCAAGACCATGATCCAAGATGACTCCAAGAGACTTGTGATGTTCTCATGCTCTCCTCCGTAGAGAGAACGGATGAACTCTGAATACAGACTGAAGCACACTTTTTGAAGACTTTATTTTTATTGTGTTGTTTTGTTTGGGTTTGCTTTTACAACATGACTAACACAGAAATATGTTTTTTATGCCCTTGTATGTATAAACAAAATAAAATTGCTTGCCTTCTCAAGGTGGAGGGAAAGCTGGAAGGGAAGGAGAATTCAAAATTCAAAATAATTTTTTAAAAAGATTGTTAAAATTTTTTTGATCATGAAATTGGGAAATATTTAATGAGAAAATTTTTTTAAAAGATTGCTTGTTTTACTGAGGAGAGTTGGGGAAAGAGGCCAATCAGTTGAAATTCTAGGAATGAGATGGAAGAAAACTGTCAAAATTGCACTGCATACAAAAATAGCAGCATCCAGGCAATCTGAGATAGAGGAATCTTTGCCAAAGACTTTTAAGTGTGAGAATTTTTGCCTTTAAAACAGAAGCCAAAGCTAAGTAAATTGTGGCACTTTGAGAGTCGCTGGTCCCAGGATATTTTTCATTCTTTAGTGTCAGTAAAACCCTATGAATTCAGAATTCATTAACTCTAAGTTGGTGGGGCTCCGGCCAGAGACAAGAGAGGCTTCCCTCTTGTTTTTCGGGAAGTGAGGGGGCACAGCGCATTAGGAAGAGCCGGGGACCCAGCCTGGAGTCTGGAAGAGCGAGGTTCACATCTAGCTTCAGACATTTACTAGTTGTACCGCTGGGTAAGTCACTTATCCCGTCTACCTCAGCTTCCTCCGCTATAAAATGGGGATAAAAACAGCTCCTATGCCCCAGGGTTGTAGCAAAGACAAACGAGATAACCAAAAGGTGCTTAGCATAGAGCCAGCTCGAATAACGATGTTTTTTGTAGGGGGAAAAGCCTACAAACATGACCTCAAACAGTGTTTAGCAGAAACAAATGAAGGAGCAGCAATGGTGGCTCAGAAGACACAAGTGGCCACTCTCGTGGCGAGCCAGAAGGGAAGCCTGTTCGGGGTGTCGCAGGCAGCCTCACCAATTTCCACCCCGAAACAAACGCTGTAAACGCGGTACTAAGGACAGCATGTATGTGGGAGAAACGGCGCTAGAAGCCCACGCTGGACTCGGACAGGCTCTCACCGGCCCCTCAGCAGCTCAGTCATGGAGAGGCCTCCCTGGCCCCCTCCCCGACGACCCTCAAGGAAGAGCCAGGAATCCTGCTATTTGATAAACTGTCAGTGACCAGGTCAGCTAAGCTTGGTTCAGTGAGGGCTGATCCTCCATCACGGGCTTCAAAACTATAGGAGGACAGCTGTGTGGCTCAGGGATGGAGAGCCAGGCTCGGAGATGGGAGGTCCTGGGTTCAACTGTGGCCTCAAACACTTCCTAGCTGGATGACCCTGGGCGAGTCACTTAACCCTCATTACCTACCCTTATTACTCTTCTGCCTTGGAACTCATACTCAGTATAAATTCTAAGGTAAAATTTATTATTAAATAAAAAAAAAGATTGTAATGGAGGCAGTTTCCACAGTGAGGAAATCATATATCCTGGAAGCTGAAAGGGACCTTACAATGAGTAATACTGATACACTGTTAGATCATCTTTTTATTTTAAATATATGCTCTTGAGCAAATGCAGGGACCAATATTTTGTTCCAGAATGAATCTATAATTTTAAAGTTGGAGTCAGAGAAAGAAAATTCTCTTAAAGTGGTTTTTGCTTTAATCCATCTAAAGGATTAAGTAAAGATTTTTATATATCCTCATTAAACGTTCAGAGTCTGGGTAGCTTATGGCCAACTGGACCTGGTGAAATTAATTTTGTCTCCTATAAGATACAAATGCGTTTTTGTTTTGCAGTTGGTGCCTTCTGATAATAAAATTATATGAATGTGGGATTTCACTTTTCTGGACCATATAATTATGGTAGTTATTAAACATTCCATCCCTAAATTCTATAACTATGGCCATAGTAGCATTTATTCTTGAATTTGGAAGTATTTTATAAAAGTGACAAATTTCAGAAAAGGCATCAGAGTTCCTAAAACAAGAATAGTTAGGTAGTTTAGTGGATATTCTGGGCCTAAAGTCAGGAAGATCAGAGTTCAAATCCAGTCTCAGATACTTATTAGTTGTATAACCCTGACCAAGTCACTTAACCCATCTCTCTCACTTGTAAAATGTGGATAATCACAGCTCCTATCTTTTGGGGCTCTTGTGAAAATCAAATGAGATTAACTGTAAGGCACCATGCCTGGTACACACTAGGCACCAATGCATGTTAGCTATTAGTACTATTATTAGCAGCTGTCAAATTTGTGGCCCATGACATACAAAACTCTTGAAGGGGTCAATTGGAACTAATTTAAAAGAAAATTGGGAAATGTTTAACAATCACCACAAAAATAAATAAAAGGGCCACGCAACAAAAATGAATTTAATTTGTAGTTTTCTAAGTTACTGTGATCGCTGGGACCTCCTTCTATTTGAGGTTGGCACTACTGGCTATATCAGGGAAATCACGGGTCCAGTTTCTATCCTGAGAACTTACTGACATTCTGGGTAAATGGAAATAAGGTTCAGAATCAGTTCATCTCAGAGGCTGCAGAGATCCTTTGGTACCTGAACCAGAATGCCCTGGATCAATGCCCAACAAAGGATCTTTGTTGTGCCAAGGACCTCGAGCTCGCTCTTTCCCCAGATCACTCCTGCCACTGCTGATGTCTCAAAAACCCTCTGTGAATGGCAACAGCCAGGGCCACTGGCCAACATTTAATCTGCTCTCCAGAAGGAAAAAAGTCCCCTTTGAGCTAACGGACATTAGGACCATTTTCTCCATTCATTTCTTACCTAGACAATCAACAGCACAATAAACCAAAGCCTGATGAGCAGTGTTTGCTTTTTTTTTCCTGAGGCATTGATGCTCCACTATGAAAACTGTCTGAATTTGCTTCAGCACATTGGTAATAGGCCTTCCTACTTTCGGGTCTCGGCATTTCCTGGGCAAAAGAGAACCACAGGAAAAGAGATGGGCAAGAGGACTAGGCGATCCTGCTCTGGTGATGGGGAGAGGCGCTAGCAGGAGAGCCAGGCGGCTTTCAGAAAGACTGTCCTATCTCCTGGGCAGCTGTATGGCCCTATCTGTCTTTTTAGGCCTTTCCCAATGCAAAGAAGCCAGCTGGTGGGGTTTTTTCTCTGTTTGTTTGTTTGTTTGTTTGTTTTGGTCAGACAGTTCTTCAGAGACTGTGAGAATGCTGGAGGGTTCGGTCTCAGAGGTGCTATCGGATTGTTATCACACTTTAATAGCCTACATTTCTCAAATTAGCATCTTCTCCTAGGTATATAATTAAGGCTTAAGCTCCCCAATTTGAATTTTTATTATTATTTGGCTGTAGCATTTAATGTATTCTTATCATGTTGTCCTTAAATGCACTTTCCCTTCTGGAGGAATTTTTCTTTAATTTATATAATAGGTGCTCTTCTTCCCCAGCCTGTTCCCATCCCTCCCTCCCCTCCCCAAATATACAGTAAGAAATAAGCCATGAAGAGTTTAATTTGGGAGAAGGCAGGAAACATTCTATGGAAATTTAACATGATTCATGAGAGGAAAAGAAGGTGGGCTGGACTGTCAAGAGTTGCCCAAGCCCAGGGTGTAGACCAGCATGCAGTGCCTGTGGCACTTGTAGCCACTTACCAGGGTTGCAATCTGTGAGAAGTGAGCAGATGGAGAGAAGAACCTTAGAAATGGTGAGGGCTGGACTCCAGTTATCCTTGAGGATGTCCAGACAGATCACTCCTTGGCTGTTAATGTTACAGTGATAGATTCTTGTCCGAAACGTGACCTAGAGAAAAATGGAAAATGATCATGAGTGAACATGCTGAATATCACTGGCCAGACAAAAAATTGGAAAATATGAGGGTGTCTCTTGATTGGGGAATGGCTGAACACATTGTGGTATCTGATGGTGATGGAATACTATTGTGCTCAAAGGAATGATGAACTGGAGGGACTCCACGTGAACTAGAAAGACCTCCAGGAAGTGATGCAGAGTGAAAGGAGCAGAACCAGGAGACATTGTACACAGAGATGGATACATTGTAGCACAATCGAATGTAATTGATTTCTCTACTAGTGTGAGATTTAAAATGGTTGAGGTCTTAAACTGTAGTGATAAAAATAGTGGAAGATATAAATTGTGATAGATATAAGAAAGGGTGAGTAAATTTGACCGCAGAAATATGTTTCACTACAGTGTCTTGGGGTTAAAATCAAATATAAAGTGGTCGCCAGGGAAATATTCCCAATTATTCAAATACCCAAGTCAATTGGGTTTTATAGAGATTTTAATTAATAATACAATGAGTAAAGTATGAAGGGCCTCAAGCCAATATGGCCTAGACCTGAGCCTTAAAAAGAGTAATCAGTCAGTTTTTTATAACTCATCATAAGATCTAAGTAAGGATTTCTAATGACACCAGGCCAGCGTCCTTCCTCAAAGAGTCTTCCAGCCAGAGATTGTTTCAAAGGGCCTCTCTCAAGAGCCTCCAGAGCTCCTACCCCAGAGGGACAGAGCCCCTCAGAGATGCTCCTCAAGGACCTCTCCTTCAGAAAGCGAATCAGAAACCAGATCTCTCTTCTTCTCTGAGCTCTTATTTTTAAGGGCAAAATTTCCTCTGTCACCTCCCCTAAGTCCTTACATCTACCAATCACTGTAGATGTTTCTAAAGGACTGCCCATTCTTAGTCCGGGTGTGGATTTTTGAGTAATTCACACCAGGAAAGCTCTGAGTAAGTTTTCCAGTTCTTTGTTCCTTGTAAATTCACAAGTTGCTTGACCTTTAAAGGTACTTAGCTTAAGAAAAGTATGGGTTTAAGTACTTTTCATTGTTCAGAAAAGAGTTAACAACTTTATCTTCCTCTAGGGCAGACCCAAGTAGGTAAAGTAGAATTCTCACATTCCTGCTTTAAGTAGAGTTCATTGTCCAAATGGGGAATGGTCTTAATCCAATCTTATAAAGTAGGGTCTGGGAAATTTTAAGGTTTACACTAGCAGCAATGCAATGACCCAGGACAATCCTGAGAGACTGAAGAGAAAGATGCTCTCCACATTCAGAGAAGAAAAACACAGTGTGAAAGAATTTAAACTATTTTAAGTTAATCAAGAACCTGGAGTGCCCTGCCTTTCACACTTAGTAAGAAACTTGTACTAGGAAAGGAAGTTCAAACCCTAAAAGGCCACAAGTACTGTCCTCTCCAGGAAGTGCTAGGCAAATTAGGAGACTGTGCTCGATTCCCGAGATGTGATGAGGAGAGCAGATGGGTGCAGAAAACTGCATATACGTGGGAGCTTCTGAGACCCCGAGGTCTTGTGTGGTCTTTTGCCTTGTGAGTGGATCCAGCTCTTGGTCAGCTAAGCATCTTCTGAGGCTTCAGATTTCAGCTTCCTGATTCACTTTGGATTCTGGTGAAGATTTGGCTTTCTTCATTGGAGACTTGGGCTGAAGAGGAGCACTTACTTGGGTGAGACTCTTACCTCTTTGGCCCGAGAGACTGCCCCTTGCGGCTCAGGCTCTTCAGTGACTGCCTTTGGTTTTTGAAATGCTTGGCTGGTGAGATTCACATTGGATTCGAATTAGTGGTCTGAAGGCACTCAGATCCAGACTTAGGGTATATTTAGCTAGGCAATATTTTCTACCTCCTTCTTACATTTTCCTCTCTTACTATCACTATTTTGCTGTAACAAAGCTACTAAAGCTACTAAGAGCCTCATGACTTAATATTTAATTATTATAAATGGCAACCACAATTTTTAAAAATTCTTATATTTGTCAAATCCATTTTAATTATTATAATAGGATCCATCACATGTTTTGATAGGGATATGATTAGGGCTTTGGTGTTAAAAGATCACTCTACTGAAAATAGTAATATTATGGAAATAGGTTTTGAACAGTGATCCATGTATAACCTAGTGGAAATGCTTGTCAGCTCCAGGAGGGAGGAGGGAAGAGGGAAGGGAAAGAACATGAATCATGGAACCATGGAAAATACTCTAAATAAATGAATTTATATATATGTGTAAATAAGTATTATAAGTCAGACCAACTCAGTCATCATCTTAGGTGAAACAAACCTTTCCATTTCTTCTAACAAGGAGAAAAATAGTATTAGATTAAACCATTACAAGATCTTTTAAAAAAGTTATAAGAGTTTTAGGATTTTCCCCAGGGTTTGGATGATTCATTCCCAATATTACTAGTATGATCAGTGTGGAAGGCCCAGTTTTAAAAAGTTCAAACTTAAGGTTTGATAAAATGGGAAAAAGTAAAGGAGTAAAAGTCCTGAGTTCAAAGGCAGACTTTGTTGCCTTTGGGCAAATAATGGACTCTCTCTGGAGGTTCAGAGTCCTCATCTGTAAAACGAGGACCTGATGATCTCTAAGATACTTTTCAACTCTAAAAATAGAAATCCATTTTCTTAGGTTCTAGACTTAGAAAACATTCATGGGACATCTGTTACAGTCATCTTTTCCTATCCTATGTGGCTTTGAATATTGATAGATTCTCGTAATCAAAGACCTCATGAATATTAATGATAAACTATTGATAATGATAATTCTTTTGTTCTTGTAATGAGTAATTTAAAAGAAAATAAAATTTGATACCAGCTTTCAACAAGTAATTTTAGCCCTTTACAAATAGCATATTTTGCAAAATTAAAGTAGTTATGATAGATGAACACCTGCTCTCCCAACCTTTTTTTTTTTTTTTGAGGAAGCCATAAAAAGTCCAGGCTTTATTTTCTTTCCTAGTAATAACCTTGCTGAATCACAGTTCTCCCTGCTCCCACTTCAGGGAATTTCTATATAAAAAGCTACAGATTTGATATATTTAGGGCTGATAGAAGTTGTCTGCAAGTTGTCTCCCCCATGAGGGTGGGAGCTCCTTGAGAGGGGCATCTGCTTCCTGTCTATCCATGCTGTTAGCCCAGAGCAGAGGACCCTGGTGAGAGGTGACCAGGGGGCTCAGTGGTTAGACAGCTAGACCTGGTTGTTAGCCTGGTGGTTGGCCCCACCATTTGTAAATAGCCAAGACAGGAGACAATCCAGGAGCCCAAAGGCTGCAGCATGGCATCAAGGAGCCATAAGGGAACAGGAATCTAAAGGCTTCAGAGAAATTTTGGGAGACCTCCTGTGTGCTGGGGGGGCCTCTGGGTAGCACATGAGTCAGAAAGACTTCTCCTCCTGGGTTCCAATGTGGCCTCAGACATGCCCTGGTTGGGTGGCCCTGGACAAGGCCTTTCACCCCCATGGCCTCGCCCTGACTGCTCTCTTGCCTTGGAACCAATACACTGTGACGATTTGTTTTAGGGTAATTTATGTATTCACGGTAAAGATTTTAAGATGGAAGGTAAGGGCTATTAAAAAAAAAAAAGCAAATGCCATCAATTGTTTACCATCGCAGGGAAGAGGTGGGAGGAGGGTGGGAGACAGGCACCAAGAAAATCTGGAGCCCCAATAAAAACCAATGTTAAAAATTGTGTTTACATATAACTGGGGGAAAAGAAAATATTTTCTTTTTTTGAAAAGAGTAAATCTGATCATGCTCCCTCCCCCACTGGGATGTTGATTCCGGCCCTTCGCAGTCTGTTTCCGCTGCGCAGTCTCCTCTACACAATAAGGCCTCCCTTCTGCAGGAAACCTTTCCAGAGGCCCCCAGGCCTCAGCCCTCCATTCCTTCTCCAATCCGCCTGCGCAGCCTCTTCATTTACATGCCGCCATTTAGCACTGCCGGCGGTCCACCGCCCCGCTGCAGACATGAGGCGGCCAGCTTAGATTTTCAGAGGGTTTTCCTCTCCTTCCGAGTCCCCAAGGTCTGCAGTCCTTTCCTTTTTTAAAACTCAGTCCAGACCAGACCAGACCAAAACCAAAATCTTTGGAGAAAATGCGGTTATCCGCCTAGGGCGGGTCCGCCGCGCTGTAGGGGTCCGCCAGCACACGTGACAGCCCACCAGCCCACGTGATGGCGGCTCTGCAGTCTGTCTGGGGCTGCCAGCCTTGCGGTCAGAAACCCCGAGAGCAGTTCTCAGCGAGTGCCGGATTGTGCGGGGGTCAGCCCCCAATAGACATTGATTCAGGGGAGCAGCCACACCTCAAAGTCCCCCCAGCACCAGCCTTTTGGCATTGGGAGGGTTCCCCTTCCGGGTGCCTTTTCTTCCTCTCTAAACTAGCCACAATTGCTTAAGCTTTCAAAGGAAAATTAAGCTATCCAATATGAAAAAAGAAAATGTAGCCTGGGTTGGCTTTAGTCTATGGGCGGGTGACCCTGGGACGATCACCCACCTATGTCTGCGACCCGATTCGCTTGAATGCTGAATTATCCGGGAGCCTATTTTAAATCATCTAGCTAACGTGTCGGTGGCGCCTCCTGTCGGTCGGTGCCTTGTTAAATGCTTCACCAATAGGATCTCCTCTATCTTCACATAACAGCCCCTGGAGGGGGGAGGGGGCGCTAATAAGAAACAAAAAGGAAAACTCTTAGGCAGGGCTTACTCTGCACGGACTGTGCTAATTGATTTACAATTGTTTTCTCATTTAACGCATACATCAACCCTGGTGGCGGAGGCTCTTATTGCTCCACACTGTACAGGGGAAGAAACTCCGGAAACGGGCCGAGTGGCTTGCCCAGGACTACTGGCACACAGCTAGTAAATGTCTGAGGCTGCATTTGAATTTGGATCTTCCTGACTTCGGGCCAGCACTCCATCCACAGAGCCATCAGGCTGCTCTGAATTCAGTACCTGTCACAACATGGACGCCTGGTTAAAACCTGCAAAGACTGCGGATGGAGGAGCTCCTCCAGTGCTCCCTCCAGCCAGTCTCCACGTCATGGCCCCCGCCCTCGGCCCACCCACCGAGGCTCCTCTGACAAGACTGTGCCCTTCCTCCGGCCCGCCAGGGGGCGACGATCACTCTGGATACCATCCGGGCAATCAGGCAGGCAGGGAGTGTGAGCCAGCACGCAGGCGCGGCTTTCCTTCCGGGAACATGAAGACATTATTAAGACTAGAAAGAGCAGCTTTCTGCCTTGGCGACAGGATTTACTCGGAGATATTTTGGCTAGTAAACGCCTTTGGAGAATCAGTCCTATTTAGGAAAATTCCACCTGCATGTAACCTTTCAGGAACACTCATGCATTTCCTTCTAATAATTCAACCCCTTGTGATTTATGGATTGGGGTGCTGGCTACCAAAATTGGCCACAATCCATGTAGGGGAAGGGAATAAACGGTTATGAAGTGCCTACTAGGTGCCAGGTCCTGTGCCAAGCACTGTAAACATATCAGATGGTCTCATTCTGTTCTCAAATCCATTTTACAGCTGAGGAAACACCGAGGCAGAGGTTAAGTGACTTGCTCAGGGTCACAGAGCTAGTAACTATTTGAGGTCACATTTGAACTTGGGTCTGGATCTCTAGCGACTGCTCCATCAGGCTTTCTTCTCTAAACAGGGCTTCCCAACCATTTGGGGTCCCATTATCTCCTTAACTTTCCATCAACCTTGGAAAGGAAGTAAGTTTTGGAATCTATTATTAAATAAAGTGATTAATTTTCATAAAGCCATTTTTATTTAGCAAATCATGGGGGGGGGGGGTATCTGAAGGTTGATAAGTATATAAAGTCCCCTAGGCAGTACCCTAGAGTATTGGACTTAGTAGACAGGAAGATCTGAATTCAAATTCTGCCTTACACATTCAGTGGCATGTGACCTTCTGTGTCAACACTTGCTCATCTATAAATGAGAGGTCTGGACATTGGGGCATCTAAGGTCCCTCACAGCTATGATCTCCAGGTAAATGTTTAACAATCAATTCTCCTGAAAAGAAGTCAGCAGGGTACACATGTATGTTTGATCTTCATTACTGCCATTTTCTCCATCACTTCTTTTTTTTGCTCTTAATGTCTGTCTCAGAATCCAGGCTGGTATTGGTTCCAATGCAGAAGAGCAGTAAGGGCTAGACGCTTGGGCTGACAGGTCTGTCCTAGGTCACACAGCTAGAAAATATCTGAGGCTACATTTGAACTCTGGGCCCAGCTCTGTCCCCTGGATCACCCAGCTGCCCCTTCTCTATCACTTTAAAAAGTCTAGAGACAATCCACAAAAGAACACATCAAGTCCAAATTGGCAGATGCCCGGGCCACTGCCGAGGTGTAAATGTTCCATGAAAATCTAACCACTGGATCTCCAGACCAGGGCTGGCTTGGCCACAGCCTTGCTTTCAGTTCTGCTTCTGTGCTCCTAAGAAACGATTATCCCAACGTGCTCAAGTACATCAGCGATCCTTTGGATTCTGCAGTGGCTGCTGTTGTTACTGTTGTCAACCAACCAGTTTCTTCTTGGTGGAGTCTTGAAAGCCATAGCAGTCTCCTGCTTTGCCTTGAGCTTGTTTCTTGCTTTGCATTTGGCTGAGAATAGCACTGAGAATCCTGTTTCCCAGAGATAAGTTGTTTATAAATGGGATTAAACCTTTGTGAGCAAAAGTGGCAGAATGAGAATATACTTCTCCAAAGGAACACTAACATTTTAGTAACTTCATTCATTGGAAATCAATTCAGAGTTGCTGGTTTTTGTGGAGATTAATTAGCTTGTCGTTTATTGGGTCACTTGTTGATTGTTTTCTAGTTCAATATGAAAAAAAAGGTTTCATCTGGTTTGTGTAAGACTTTTATTCCTTTAAGCATCTCTTTCCAGTTTTTCAGACACACTGAAAATACTGTTTCTTCCCTTTCTCACCCTATCCTCTGCCTTTGCTGTTCCCTTTTCACCCTTTTCTCTCTAATCCATGAATTTTTTACTAACACTCGCACTTTGGGAATATTTTAATAGGAAAACAAAGTTACTGACCAAACATTTCTTGTACCCCCTTGACCAAGTTCCTCTAACACTAGGAGTGCATGTGTCCCAAACAGGAAACTCCCGACTTGGGAGATGGCTGAGAGTGAAGACAACCAAAAAGTTCATCTTCCTCCTTCCTCCCCTCTGCACCTTTAGGTAATCCCGACGAGCTTCTCCAGATGGAGCTAAACTGGTACTTGAATGAAGGAGGCCTAAATTAAAGTAACGTCTTTCTAGCTTGGTAGGACCTCTCAGAGTGGAGAACCTGAGACCATCTCCACGCTATAATGAAACATTGGAATACCTCCGTAGTAGGTGGGGCTTTACATTCAAGTTCATAGTGAATGATTCTATTAATGAGACAATTCTGAGCAAGGAAGGAAGTCCGCGAGCTAGGCTAGAAAGAATTCTGGCGTGGGGGCCAGAGGGTTGAGGTACAACTTGAGATGCATTATAATAGCATCTATCTCGTGGGGCTGTTTTAAGAATGAAATGGGATATTTGTAAAGCCCCGAGTGCCATAGAAATGCGAGTTGGTGCCATCATTACTGTAGTGCCCCTCACCATTCTCATACCCTAGGAAAGCTAACCGTCTTCCCTTCCTTTGGCTATCCTTGCAGGGCCCAACAGAGGACTCGGGATGCCATTTATCCTTGCTGGGTTTCAGTTTTTCTGTCTTTAAAATGAAGAGGTTGGATCAGATCCCTTGAAAACGTTCTAGTTTCAACCTTCTTTCCCCCCCTTTTTAAAAGCCCTCCTAACATCCTAGGAGTCTCTGTAGAAAAGGGACTCGGTCAGCCAATGAAAACTGCGGGTGGGGGGACAAGAAAATCACGGCTCTCGCAGTACAGACAAGTTTTGTCAACCATTCCCACTGCTACCTCCTCGAGGCCACAGAAGGTGCTCAGAGAAGAGATGCTGCATGAACAATCAAATGAGCAAAAGCTGAGCCCCAGAGCTCTTTCTGTCCAGTCTTCCCCAAAGACCCCAGAATGAGGAGCAGCGAGAAAGGTGACCTCCGACACCCCAGCCCGGCGTCGGCAGTGCGGGCAGCCCGAGAGCCCGCTGTGGTGGTATGCTGTTAGAACATCACTTATTTATTAATTAGGATCTGTGTGAGGGGAGGGGGCATTGTCAGGACATAACAGATGTCCGCTGAAGCGCCATCTCGGAGGCAGGGTGATTCATCTCTGCTTTATAACTACAAAAGTGTACCATACATAATAACAATTAATTAGCAAGCACAACAGCTGAGATACTTAATGGATTACCATGTAAAGTGCATAATAAATGACTGACCATATGACACTGGCTGTTAAATTAAAGACAATGACATAAACATGCACAGAAGGAGAAAAGCATCTTTTAAACATTTGCATGTAAGTCTCACAAAAGACATCTCCACAAGATGTAGCATATTTACAGATTTACTAATGAAAGAAAGAAAATAAAGGCTCCCTCCATCTGGGAGGAAATAAAGGCTGGTCACATTTCAGAAAAATTGTAGACATGGGAAGGGAAGCTCATTTATCTTTAAGAAATGTGGAGGTCAACGACTCACAATCTGTGCGGCGCGACCCCCAGAGCGGGTCACAGCCAGCCAGCAATGACAACAATTCCATTTTCTACAGGGCCCCTCGACTGCCTTCAGCCAAACACTGTGGGAAGACTGTCCAGAGTGCAACAATGCCTAATTCTGATAATGATACAGTAAATTAACAGGGATTATGAAGTTGGCTGAATGCCCACTCTCCTGGAGAATGGGCTCGAAGAGACAAAAGAAACCCCATTGGAAAAAGACAGCGCATTCAGGGTGGCCGGACGCTTTACATCCCCTCTAAGAAGCTCTAAGAAGGCTGCAAAAGGGAAGAGGGGGACGGAGCCCACGGAATGGCATCGGTCCTGCAAGGGGCTTCTGCTTAGAGCGCACACCTGGGAAAGTGAGGCAGAGACGGTCCAAAGTACCTCTGGCCCCACGAGAGCCTCAAGTTCCTGCACAATGGATTTCCTACAGACCTTGGCTTTGTGTGATCACAGAATGGCAGAAAGGCTGAGCCGGCCCAACAGGAGTGTGAGTGTGAGTGTGAGTGTGTGTGAGTGAGTATGTGTGTGAGTGAGTGAGTGTGTGAGTGTGTGTGTGTGTACATGCCGGAGATCTGACAGCTGTCAGTGTTTGTGGTCTCTCTGAGGATCATTTAAATGTCTGTTTTAAATGTGGACAAAAAGCCAAATCTGGAATATCCTCGAGGATAATGTCTGAATACCCACCGTGTCAGGCTCATGGGACTCCTCTGGGGTTCGCGGTAGGATAGACGGCGATTCTAGATCTAATGGAGACGCGAACGGAAGGCCTTCAGCCAGAGAGTCTTAACCTTTTCTGTGCCTTGACTTCCTCACAGACTCCTCCAAATAACGTTTTTAAGTGTATCAAATACACAATACACAGGACTGCAAGGGAAACCAATTACATAGAAGCTTATCAAAATGTTTTAGGAAAAGAAAAGCGAGTCCGGGGAGCTCCGGTGACCACGATGCAGAGATCCAGCCCACCTTTCCCACGTGCTGGCTAAAGATCACAAGGAAAGCTCTTCGCTTGACCCGGATGTGTTCTGAAGGCTCGGGAGGCCGCTTCACCCCATCTACGAATACCCTGAAGTGGACCAGACGAGGGACAGACACTGGACGCGCCTGGCCCACGCCCCCTCCCAGAATGGGGCCAAGAGGCAGAGGAGGGAAGGCGGAAGCCGGAGATCTTGCCTCTCCTCTCGCCCAACCGTGCTACAGGAACTGGTCCTGGACCAGAACGTCCATCCAGCGGCTCGCAGGGAAAACGCCAGCTTCACTCCCCAACAGCTACAGATCTCTCCGTTCAGAATTTGCTCTCCTTAGCCCCGCCCAGCCTGACGGAGCAGTGTCCTGTAAGCCATGGCCGCCATGCCTCCCGTCCCTGGGCCATGCCATGGCTTGCTTGAGATAAGGGTGTCCTGATGTGCCTTCATTCCCCTTGTGACCGAAACGGGTGGGGATGGGGGTAGAGAGAAGAGATCATGACAAAATGAATAAAGGAGGAAAAAGAAAAGAGTTCAGGAGATTTGGGGGCAGGGAGGTGGCTCAATAGATTGAGAGCCAGGCCCTGAGATGAGAGGTCCTGGGTTCAAATCTAGCCTCAGATACTTCCTAGCTATATGACCAGTCACTTAACCCCCATTGCCTAACCCTTACTGCTATATATTGGCCTTGGAGCCAATATATAGTATGGATTCTAAAAATGAATAGTTAAAGAGGTTTTTAACTAGTAGTTTGATAGGGGTGGGGAGAACTAAAATATCTGTGTGAAATCTGACAGTCTTCGCTGCATCTAGGCCATATCTGAAGATCCAGCTGAGATGGGATATTTATAAAAAAGGACTTTTCTTGATATGTTTTGCTTTTTATGTCATCTAAACTTTCCCTTGTAACCCTTTCCTGCCACCCCATATAGCAGGAGCAACAAGAAATTATTAAAGAAAAAGAGAAAAAATTATCATCCAACCCAACTGATTTGCTGAAAAACTCTGAAAATGTATGCCCTGTTCCAGATCTGCAGACCTCCTACTTTTACAGAAGAGTTGAGGGATGCATCTTCTTTTGGGGGCATCAAGCAGGCGTTAGCTCTTTTGGGGTGTTATGACCTCCTTTGGTGGTCTGGGGAAGGCCCACAGGCCTTATCACATAAGAATGTTTCTAATATATAAAATAAAATACATAGGGTTACAAATCAATTATACTGATATAAGGTGATCAAAATATAAAAACAAACAAAAAACAAAAAAACAACCACATCCATATTCAAAGATGCCTCCCATCCAAATGAAGAACTTTGAAATTTTGAAGACAGACAAGGAGAAGATCAGAAAGAGAAAATGACCCTGAATATTGTCTGGGGCTACTAAAAAGCAGCAGGGCAGATTCGTTCAGGCTACTCTCTCCCACCCCCAAAGTGGCAAAGATAACATCTCCCTAGAACCCAAATACTCTCATTTCTTTCTGTCTTTTCCACTGACTTTCAAGCACATTTATCATCTCCTTTAATTTTCTTCCTTCTCCTCTCCCCTCCCTCCCTTTCTTCCTCTGTGTGTGGGGACATAGGAAGAAAAAAATAATAAAATTAATTTTAAGAATGACCAATCAGGATTCCAGAAGTCTGATGCTTCTTGCTACCTTCTAAAGCAGAGAAGTAATACATGCGAGTTTCAGAATGGAACTTATTTATATTTTCAGACACAAATAACATATGTATGTATATTTGAGAGGAAGAAAGTTGTGAGGGGCAGTAGGGAAGACAAGAGAGAAATGAAGAAGACGATCAGGGAAATGTTCCTGCTTATTGGGGCTTGTCAAGTTCAGTTTTAAAAATACTTTTAAAATGATGTATTTATGTGACTGCTGTTCCTAGAGCAGTTCCAGTTCCAGCTAAAATTGTACCTTCCACAAGAAGTCTTTCCTAATCCTCCTCAACATTGCTTTCCCTCTGACCATTATCTCCAACTTATCATATGTGTGCATTTATCCAGTACCAGGACATTCCAAGCCCGACGTCTGATTTCAGCTGAGGATGGCCTCGGCCCATCTAGACCAGCGATGCTCTGAATGCACTTCTGAGTGTGGGCTGCAACTTTAAAAGGCCGAGAACCTTCTGGGTGACACTCTGCACGTGGCTGTGTGTCTAGGTCACAGACACATCGCCCACAGGCTCAGTGTCCCATAGACAGTTAGAGAGTCTGCACAGAGCGTGTCTCATGCACACAGAGCCCTCTGCACATCCTCTCCCTCTTGGAAAGGCTCCTTGGGGGCCGATTTCTGCCTTTGTTGGGTCTCCAGGGCTTGGCCCAGGACCTGGCTCTGAGCAGGTACTTAATAAATGCTCGCTGATAAGACTATTAAGAAAAAAAAAAGACTATCCAGTCTGTGAAAACAGGAACAAAGCCATCTTCAGTGTCTTGACACTTCCCACCTCCACCAGACGTGATTTCAAAGGAGAATGCCCTCTCCACGTAGATTGGCAATGATGCTGCAGATTAGCTTTTGGGTGTTGACTATAAATTCTCTCCCTTTCCCTCTCTCCATTTCTCTCTCCATCTCTCCGTCTCTCTGTCTCCGTCTCCGTCTCTCTCTCTCCCTTCCTCTCTCTCTCCCTCTCCCTCTCTCCCCCTCCCCCCCTCCCTCTCCCTCTCTGTCCTCCTGTCCCTCTCTCCCCCTCCCCCCTCCCTCTCCCCCCCTTCCCCCCCTTCCCCCCCCTCTGGTTGATCGTACCAAATTTTCTTCCCTGCATCTCCCACTTGTTCTTCTCAGGCTCTTTGGTTTTGCTTTTCTTCCTCTGCAGACCATAGAAGAGCACCTCACGCCCGGGGAAGTGCCTCTTCTGGAGACCCCATGCAGGGTTTGGGGCTGAATCGTGCCAGAAAGTTCAGTGGTTGTCAGAACATGTCTGCGAGGGGCTGGGCAGCCACCCCCAAAGAGCTAGGAATGGAGGGCGCATCGGCCACAGCTCCGGCTTCTTGTGTTCTTGCTCGCTGTTGCCTGACGCTCTCCGCCTCGAGGTTAATCAGAAACAGTGTCTTTAAATAAACATGGTAGGCCGCTTTTCTTTTTCCTTCCTATAATTTGCTGCAAACATTATTCTATCTCAGAAAACTGGCTGCTACGGAAGAACAAATATTTGTTTTTAAAAGCTAACAATTGAACAGAAGCAACAAACTGTTTGTTCTCTTATAAATCATGTTAGATTTACTTCATGAATGGAGCAGATGTGTGTACAGCCGTAGAGAGGATGGAGAAAGGGATTTTTAGGGAGGAACAAGAATGAAGGAGCTCAATATTCCGGCCCTTCAGGCCCAAGACTATGACCCAGTTCTTTTTCTCCCACAACAGGGCCTAGAACAGCAGGGAGAAGACATCCAACAAATATCTGTCGAATGAACTAAATGGAGACACACTGAATGGTCCGTTGAAACAAGAGATGCGGCGGATACCGCTCAAAGGAAAGACCATCACGAGGCCCGAACACAGGCAGTCTCTCGAAGCTATGGCGCGAGGGAGGGAAGAGGCAGGCAGGGTCGCTACAGAAGGAATGGAGTGTTTTCATTCTAATCTTGACTGAAAGCCCTTTTTAATATGCTGCCATTGATTGGGGGGGCGTCAGTAGAGATTAGAAAATTCGGTAGGATTAATTGCAGGGGTGGAATTAAGAGTGTTTTATACGTCACTAACGTTTAGGAGAGAAAGCTTTAGAAACACGAGAATGACACGTGGTAATGCAAGGTATCTTCTCTGAATAAATCGCACCAAGTGTACAGTAGGATGAATTTTAAAGAGTCAAATATTTGGTTAAGAAGGGCTGATAAATACTTTTCTTAATGAAAATGCAGACGTTGCTGTTCTGACAATTCCTGAAGCAGGAGCATTCGTGTGAAGAATTTTATTTCCTTCAAAGAACACTTAAATATTTTCTTCTTTTAAAATGTTATTGGGTCCAAATTACGCATTCACAGCGGACAGAGTGAAGAACAAAGAAAATGAAATACTTATCAGCAATAAGAACAACATTATCATTGTGAAAACAATCCATTGAGTCATTCAAGAAGCAGTTATTAGGCATCTCCCGTGTGTAAGAGGCTGGGAATCAAGAACCAAGGAGCGTGCGGCCTCTGCCCATGAAGAGCCTGCAGCCTGCCGGGAATGGGACGGGCCATCTGGAGGCCAAGCCCCGCCGGGCCGGGCCGCTACCTGATCTAGCCTCGGAGTCTTCACCTAAAGCAAGAGGGCAGCCCAAAAGGGGCTCTCCTGTCTCTTCAGAGCCTACTCTATGATCGGGGTAATGTGGTGGAGGGGACGGGCATGACCAAGCTGGAGGGGATCAGAAGCAGCACGGCACAACCAAGCCCCACCGGATTTATAGTCAAAGGACATGGGTTCAAATGCCAGTTCTTTTCTGTTTTGTTCTTTAAACCGTCACCTTCCGTCTTGTCAATACTGTGTACTGGCTCCAAGGCAGAAGAGTGGTCAGGGCTAGGCACTGGGGGTCAAGGGACTTGCCCAGGGCCACCCAGCTGGGACGTGGCTGAGGCCAGAGTTGAACCCAGGCCCTCCCGTCTCTGGGAGCCACTGAGCCACCCAGCTGCCCCCTAAATGCCGGTTCTAGCACTTACTGGCTGTGACTTTGACAAGTAACTTTAAGCCCTCGGAGCCTCCGTTTGCTCATCTGTGAGCTAGAGGACGTTCGGGTCGCTTTTAGTGTTTGGTCTATCTCCTTTGGTTCACTGGGCACTGAGCCTGCGCACGGCGCGGGCTCACTCTGTCTGCTTCGGGAGGCTCTTCTCCTGGGGACACAACAAGCCCAGCCCATGAACAGGAAGAAAAGCGCCCTCTTCACGGAGCCGCCCTGGCTGCTGCTGGGGTGCTTAGGGGCTCGTCCGGGGTCTCTTGCTAGGACACGCCAGCCCGCTCCCCGTCAGTCCGTCGATGATCATGCATTAAGCACTTCCCATAGCTCAGCCCGGGGGATACAGAAAGAGGCGGCAGCCTTTACCGGGCAGGCTGAGGCGACGCTGCCCAGTGAGCTGGGGAGAAGGAGGTCGCTCGGCCCGGGCCCGCCCTTACAGCGCTTGGCACGCGTCGCAGCGACCCTGGGAGGCAGGCAGAGGATCGCGGCGCGGCACGCATCTATTTTTAGTGGAGAAAAGAGGCGCGCAACGTAGGCGAGCTGCCCAGAGTCAGTCTGAAGGGTCTAAGGACGCACGTGACCACGGGGCTTCCGGAACAAGTCGGCCGCTCTATCTACTCTCCCGCTGAGCCGCCATTTAGTGGCAAAGGCTGGGGCAGGGACTGACTGAAGGAGCCTGAAGCTGAGGACGTTCCCTGGGGGCGAGAGCGGAAAGGGCCAGGCCCTGGGGGAAGAGGAGAGCCGGCCTTAGAGAACTGGAATCATCTGGCGCAGCCCTTTATCTTGCAGATGAAGAAACAAGGATGAGATCAGCCCAAGGCCACAGGGCCAAGAAGGGGATCTGAGCGCCATTTGAACTCAGATCCCCTCCATGATATCAAATGAAGAAAGCAAGTCCAGAAAGGGAAAGCAGGAGCCCCGAAGGGCAGATCTGAGCCAGCTTACAGAGTTCTCACGGGTATTTCGAACTCTTACCACACAGGGAAGAGAAGTGCCAGCGCACCCCAGGGTTCTGCACCTTGGGGGACTAAGAGTAAGACAAGAGACCTTGGGGAGTGGGGAGCCCATCGGCCCCACTTTCTCCTCCCGCCTGCAGGCCCCCTGGGCCACTCTAAGGGAAGGACCTTTGCCACTGGAATCCCAGGTCTAGTTTCTATGGGGCTCTCTATCCACTCTCAGGTGCTGGTGAAGAGGCAAGAAGAAGGGCCTCTGAGACCCTCATTTCCCAGCACGGATGTCTCAGAACTTTGCATCCTTCCATCCTGTACCCTCCTGGGCTGACTAGCTGAGGGGTAGCACTTACAGAGGAGGTCAAAGGAAGGAGACAAGCCGGAAAGCCCTTGGAGAGCCTGAAAGGGTGGGAGGGAAGAGTGGGAAAGAAGCCAGGCTTGGGAGGGAGAGCTTCAAGGAAGAGCAAGTGACTCATGGTGTCCACGGGGCTGGAACACAAATACCCGCAGTGAAGAAATCTCCAGGATCTTTTTTTTTGCTTGAAAACGTCTTCAGAAGAGGCCAGAACACTCTCTGGTTTCTCAATGTGCCATTCTCAAAGCCTTGCCATCCGAAAAGTGACACTTGCATGTACGTGCGTGTGCGTACCATGGATATGCCTATACATACACAGGGAGGCCCAGTGATCCTATCAGGGAAGTTCTGCCTATAGTAGACTTCAGGGATCTCAGGGGTCAGGGAGGTAGAGGTGGCAACGGATGGATCACTGATCGATCAGGCCAGGAAACAGAAGACTCCAGAAAGAGTCCTTTGGGGAGAAAAAGGAGCTCTAAGGAAGGTCCACTGATGGGGCCCATTTAAAAGGAACAATTTAAAGTAGAGTGAGCTGTTAGTTTTGCCCCTTCTCCAGAATCTAATTTGAATTTAGCTCAAAGGCAAAGGACAAAGTTAAGAGAGGAAAAAAAGAACTTACTTTATGAATTAAAGTGGTAATTTGGGAGCAGATATTCATCCAAAATACTTTATATCAAACTAAATACCATTCAGGAAGAACCACCAAAATGTATTTCACTGAAAGTAAAATGATCATAATATTATTCCAAATAGCAAATTAAAGGTTAGAATAAGATGACATTTGCTTAAAGAGACTGCAGAGGGAAGCTTTTTTCTTTTAGAAGCATTTAGAATGAATACAAAAAAATCTGAACAAACAGCAAAAAGTGAAGGAACCTCCTATTCAGAGTTGGTACTGGATTTGGAGAGGATCTGGGTTCAAATCCTAGACCTGCCACACTGCCTTAGTGATCTTGGGTACTCACTATTCCAATCTGGGCTTCAGGTTCCAAATCTGCAGCATGAGAGGGCTAGATTTAAGTGACTCCTCCACCCCCTCCAGCTCTCTATCTAGGGCCTTTATTTGTTTACTTATCTCCTATGTGGATGCCCTTTTGTTTGGTTTATTTTGAATAACATTTTTTGTTATGTTTTCATTATTATATTAATTATAGAATTTCTATTTATATAAATTTATATAATGTTTCTCTACTCTCCACCCCCCAATACCTGCCATTCTGCCCCCCACTTGACTCTCCTGGTATCTTCTAGGCCCTGGTACTGTGGCTGATTTTAGGGAAACGTGCTCCTTGCACTGGTTGTTCTTGCTCGGATGAGTCACGGGAAATTGGAGAACTTGGATTTTTTCTATTTCAGGAAGTCTTTGGACAAGCAGGGGAGGACTAAGGTCTTGTCAAGACTGGGATGATCAGAGTAGGGCATAGTATTACCAATTAGAAGCAAGCACAAGGCCCTTAGAGGCAAAACATCTCCTTTCTTGGTTTTCTTTTCCAAATCACGTTACAGTTGGAAGGGGTCTTTTGACATCATTTTGACAAACCCTCTCATTTTACAGATGGGGAAACTGAGGCCCAAAGAAGATAAGCCACTTGTTCAAGCTTGCTTTCACTTCACCAGTTGTGTTCAAGGGCCTTGCCATGCTCTGGGGCAGCTACATCTGTAAACTCAGACTCTTTTCTCTCTCATATTTTCCCCATGCAATAGATGGCCAAGTTTTGTCCATTTTCCTCCTGCCCTTTTTTCCACTCACTTGGCGACTACCCTAGTATTGGAACGCATCACCTCTTCTCTATTGCAATATTTTCTTAAGTGGTTTACATGACTTCAGTCTCGGTTCTTCCCAAACCATCTTGGACATTTTTACTAAAATCCTTGTCATAAGGAACAAAGGCAGTGACATGCAACAGAAAGAGCACTGGAGTGGGAATCAAGACACACATATCTTAGCTCTGACATTTTCAGCCTTCTCCCCTGTGGGCCTTGGTTTCCTCTTCTATAGAATGAGGGGAGTAAATGACTTGAGCCAGCCTTCAAGTCCCATGCCAGTTCAAAATCTATGATCATCTGACTGCCATTTTTCTTCATATGACCCTTGTTGCCAAGAGAAGAAAACCCAGACTTTTTAGCTGGCAATAATGGCCCTAAACAATTGGGTTCCTATAGATTTCTTCTTATACAAAAGTTTCTTTCCCATACTCTATATTCTAACTAGGACCGGTGATTAGCCATTGTCCAAGATGGTCATTTCTTGCCCAGGTGCAACTGGACCAGACATTTCTCCAAACATTGAATGCATTCCCTCCCTCCTCACCTCCATTTCTCACAATCTTTTTCTTCCTTCCAGGATGAGGTCAGAGATCATTTCTGTCATGAAAAGAACAGCATGCTACTGTGGAAGGAGGGCTGAATCTCAAAGTCAGAAGACCTGAGTCAGAAGCCTACTCATTCGCTGACTGTCTGGGGGACTTTGGACAAATTACTGAACCTGACAGTGAATTTCCTCATCTGTAAAATAAGAGGGTTGGACTTGATGTCCTTTAAGATTCCTTTCAATTCCAGGTCTGGAATTCAATGATCCTAACACCTTGCTCTTCAGATTACAAGATTCATCCTGGTATTACTGGGTGGATATCTCATCTCT
Organism: Monodelphis domestica; assembly: GCF_027887165.1. Lineage (NCBI taxonomy): Eukaryota > Metazoa > Chordata > Mammalia > Didelphimorphia > Didelphidae > Monodelphis > Monodelphis domestica. The sequence goes on along the minus strand of NC_077231.1, from coordinate 296,391,285 downwards.
GTCTCGCTATCGAATGATTGCTCTATATAGACAGATCTATCTATATCCATCTACACAGATATATATATATATATATATATATATACACAGATCTATCTCTATAAAAAGAGATAGCTAGAGAGCTAGAGAGTGCTGGGTTTTGAGTTAGGAAGACCTGGGTTCCCATCTTATTTACTAGTTATGTGGTCCTAGATGAGTACTTGACCTCAATCACCTCAGGCAACTCTAAAGGATCTATCTACTAATCTATTGATGGATTAGAAGCTGCAAGGGTAGAGGGGGTTTCCATACTGGGATATTCTGACAAAATGGAAGTTTCCCCCAATGGTAAGGTCAAGGACTGCTTTTCCTATTATTTTTGTAATCCCAGAATCTGTTATAATATCATGCACACAACAGATGCTTATCTCTTTGAAGTTCTTTTAAATAAATCTCCATTTTATTCATTGCAAGCCAGTAGCCTAGCAAAGAAGACAGAGAACTGTTCTCCAGTTGGAGCAAACCTGAATTTTTGCTTCATACCAACTCTGGGCCCCTGCACAAGTCACTTCATTCTCAGTGCTCTAGGCAATTCTCCAAGACACTTAGCTGCTGAGAAGGTGCAGACCCGCGTGGGGGGAACAGACTGCCCAACTGTGGGATTTACTGAATAATGCACACCATGTGGACACACTCTTGGAGAAAGACAGAAGACATACACTGGCTTCCTTTCCTTTGGGTCAGCCTTCTGCCTTGAAGGGAACTTCTGCTCCCTTAGCTTTTCAAACATTCTCTTGTGATTCTCCTCCTGTTCCCTAAATGCTGTCTCTTTCTTCCCAATTCCATCCTTGTTCCATTTCTCTGGAGATACCACCCATTCCCCTCTATGTGGATGATTCCCAGACATCTCTCTGCAGCTTTCTCCTAAGATCAAGAAGGACATGTGCAACAGTCCTTTGGGTGACACCTCAGATTCTAAAGATCCTAAACTTGGCATGCTTCCCCCAAATCTACTACTAGTGATTTTTCTAATTTAGCTAATGGCAAATCCCATTAATCTAAGCTTGAATTATTGGTTATCTTAAGACTTTTCCTCCCTTGCCCTCTACAAGAAGTCAGCTGTCAAGTCCTGCTATTTTCCTCTCACTTTTATCTCTCATTCTATCCCCTTCTCTTTATTCTCACTATCATCATCTTAAATGAGGTCTTCATTCCCTGTATTTGCCTGTTCTATCACAGCAGCTCCTATTGAGAGTTGTACCTGACTCAGGCTGGTCTCCTGGGAGTTGGAGTCTGATATCAGAATGAAATGACACAATCATCAGTCATTCAAAACTTAATACAGCAAGGATATCTGCATGCTGATTTAGCTGAATGCAGCTCCTCTAGCTTCAAGTTGCCCTCAGTGGTCTACCAGCCAAGCAAAAGAGGGACTGTAGTTACTCCTGGCTTTGTGCAAAAAGGAGATGATGTCAATGACTTGAGTCTTTAGTCCTCTGAGCCAATTTAGTTTCAAGTATGGTTTCATTTTTTTTTAAACCCTTACCTTCCATCTTGAAAATAATGTGTACTGGCTCCAAGGCAGAATAGTGATAAGGGGTAGGCAGTGGGGGTTAAGTGATTTGCCAGGGTCACACAGCCAGGAAGTGTCTGAGACCTGATTTGAACTTAGAATCTCGTGTCTCTAGGCCTGGCTCTCAACTGAGCCACGGAGCTGCCCTCAGTATCTTTTAAAGAAAAGAACCAGTCTGGCCTACAGGGGACTGCTTTAATTGGGGGCAGGTTATGGTGAATATTTCTTCCACTACTCCTTGTCTCAGAAAGTCACTAGTATTTCCTGGAGTTGGGAAGACCTGAGCTCAAAGCCAAACTCAGACACTAGCTATATTACCCTGGGCAAGTCAATTAACTTCTGTCTGTTTCAGTTTCCACAACTACAGAATGGGGATATTAATAATATCCACCTCTCAGGGCTGTTATGAGATTAGTTTATTTAAAACTAAATTGAAAAGTCCTGGAACATAGCAAGTGCTTAATAAACACTTAATTCCTTCCTTAAAGACTACTTGGATTTAAGCTTAGAATAGAGCTCTACCTGATTTGAGTGATTTTCCTGCTCAAAAACTTCAATGGTTCCCAAATGTCTACAGAATAGTCCAAATTATCACCTGGCTATCAAGGGTCTTCACTTATTTGACCTCAAGCTCCCCCCCCCCCCCCCCCGCCCCCATCTCCGCGTACTACCCTTTACACATCCTGGGCTCTTGTCAAATTGAACTAGCCTGGTGTTTGCTGGCCATGACCCTTAGGTTCCTATTCCTATGCCCTCATGTTGAAAATCACGCTTATCTTTTTCCCTCAGTACCACCTCTTCCATAAACTAATCCTTCAAGCCCCTGCTCAAATCCTGTTTCCTTCATGAAGTCTTCCCTGAGCCCTTCTAGCTAGGAGTCATCTCTGCCTCCTCTGGGCACCAGGGGCAGCACTCTGTTTCTCACTGGGCATTCCTTGTTCTCTTATACAGTAGAGTTATCTGGGGATATCTGTCATTTCCTTCCCCCAGACGGTAAACTCCGTGCGGGGACATACAGTCCCTGAAATGCTCACATCTAAAATTGGGGCACTCCCCGCCACCAGCCGCCTGCATTCCCCCTCCCCTCCCCCCCAATGAGACATCCAGATGCAGCCTGAAGATCTTTATTCTGGGAGCGGCAGCTACTTCCTACCCAGCTGTCTCCTGGCCGGAACCCCGCCCCGCGGTCAAGCAGGGTAGGTTGAACCTATTCGGTTTGCAGGCCTTCCACAAAATACGTGAAAGCAGTTACTGTGTTCCCTTAAAAATCCCCTACATGATAGTCTTTCCTGGGGCTTCCCCAACCTCGCTCGATCGTGGAGGGGTTCTCCAGCATCCATCTTTGCGGACCTCTCCATGACATTGGGATCATCAAAATACCACCTCGTGACCTCTGGGAGGGAACAAAAAAGGGAGGCCGCTGTCACAGCACACTGAGCCCCCCCAGACACCACTGCAGTATGGGGGCCGGATGTCCGTGGCTTCAAGTACTCAATGTGTGATCACTGGTTCGCTCAGTACGGCGAAGCACCGCCCCCAGAGATCGGAAGCCAGGATGGCTGCCCTCGCGAGGTTTGCAATCCAGCAGGATTTCTATTACGTGATGCTGAGCATGCGCATAATGAACATGTAAAGTAAGGCTTCAGGAAGTTTTCATAAGACACCTCCTTCCATGGGGAAGCTGACGGAAGCCTACAGAAAGACCTGGGCAGGCCGGACCGGAAGGAAGGAAGGAAGGAAAGGAGGAAGCGGAATGAGCCGCCAGGGGCTGGGCTTGTGCTCGTGGCCAATCCTGGGGCCTTGGGTGGCTTAGGGGGTGGGGGGAGCAGGGCCTGTGGTGACTTAGGGGCAGGCTCTGCCGAAGGCCTTCTGGGAAGGGTCCGCAGGAACTGTTTCTAAGGTTCACCAGGAAGTTAATGAAAGGGCTGAAATGGGCACCCTGGAAATTAAGTCCTGGACCTCGCTGAAAAGCTCCGTGCAAAGAAAGCCGGCTTGGGTGTCAGTTAAGGTTTTTTAATTAAAAAGGAAAACGTTGCCCCAGGCTCTGAAAGCTGCCTTTTTATTCAGGATATTACATCCAAGCTATTAGGATACGCGATTTTTATGACACTAGTAAGTGTGGAAAAGGCTTGTAAAAAATATTCTCATTTAGCTTATGGCTGGCAAAATCCAGAACTCATTAGCGAGCTGTTCAATACAGAATTAATTATTGGTGTCAGTGAGTTAGAAACAAACTAAAAATAAGCCAGCACTAACGGCCAGGAGCGCTGGGCTTCCCTCTCTCCAACACGGACCCTGGACAAAATGGTTGAGCAGGGGATGTTCTCTTCCCCTTTCTCCCCACACTTCCTGGGCCTCCAGCCCTGGTATCAGTCTTAAGTACTTTATTAAAGCTACTTCTCACAGGGATACTCCACTGGAAATCTCTTCTCTTGTAGAAATGAAGGCTGTTTTCTAGTGTCAAACTTATTTATTTTTGAGTTGGTGTGGCATGGTGGATAGAGGGGGACATGTATTTGGGAAGACCTGGGTTTAACTTAAGACACTGGCTGTGTGACCTGGCCCAGTCACTTAGTGTCTCTGGATAGGCCTTAGCTTTTTTATTTGTAAAATGAGGGGGTTGACTACCATAACCTCCAAGTTCCTTTCCAGCCCCTAAATCCAATGACTTCTCAGTTTAATATTCTTCCTCCTAATAATAATAACACTTAAAATCTAAATAGCTCTTTCCCCTAGCACATAGACGTTTCAACAAATGCTCAGAACTACTCTGAGCAGCCAGTATCACACAGGTACTATTGTCCCCATTTTCTGGAAGAGAGAACTAAGCCTCTGAGGCTGGGGCAGGAACCAAGGCCAAGCCTTGCCAGGGTCCTTTTATCTCTCCCCATCGCCAGCCTTGCTGCTCTTCCTGCCATGCCATAGCACACACACACCAGACAAAGGCTTTCCTAGAAATACCTCATCTAGGAAAAATCTCGCCGGAAGAACAATTAGTTGAACCATATTCAGGAGGAGAAGAAATTCTGTTGTCAAAATCTTGTCAAAATTGTGTTTAAAATTGGATAATCAGCAGTTGGGAAGACAGAATTAAAATATGGTTCTTGTAAAAGAGCCCTCCCTGAGATGCCTGCTTTTGGTATAATAAGCTTAGTTACATTAAAGTAAAAGGAAGAGACTGGATAGGTAGGGGGGAAAAATTAAGTTGACTGAAAGAAACAAGATGAAGTAATTCATGGAGAGTCAGAAAGACCCAAGTTCCAGTCAGAGTCCTCTGAAATATCCTGGCTGTGTGACCTTGACTAAGTCACTGATTCTCTCAGTGCCCCAGGCAACTCTCTTGTTGTTTAATCAGTTCTGATCCCATTTTGGGGTTTTCTTGGCAGAGATACTGGAGTGGTTTGTATTTCCTTCTCCAGTTCATTTTGCAGATGAAGAAACAGGCAAAAATAGTTAAGTAACTTGCCCAGGGTCTTATAGCTAGTATCTGAGGCTACATTTCTGACACTAAGTTTTTTCCTTCATCCCCAGTGACACCTTGCTTTTCTGAGGCAAACAGGTTAAATGATTTGCCCAGGGTCACACAGTAAGTATGTAAGGCTTATTTTGAACTCAAGTCTTCCTGTCTCCAGTTCAGGCACTCTATTCACTCTGTCACCTATCTAGCCCAGGCAACTCACTACAGTTAGTGATAGTCACTGATTAAAAGGAGTTTCTTTTTAGGCAGTTTCAGGTGATTGAGAGGGGAAGGAGAAAGAGGAAGAAAAAACTAAAACAGAATGGAAGGTTAGAAGATAACCTGGATTTAGAGCTGGATTTTGAAGCTCTGGGCCTGGATCTTGGCTCTTCCACTTAACTAATCCATTTTTGTCATCTAGAGCAAATAGCTTTCCCTCTCTGGGCTTTAGTTTCCTTCTCTGTACAATGAGGGCTGGGCCAGATGACCTCTGAAGTCTCTCCCTCCTCTAAATCTACAAGTAAAGATTCTGTTTGCTCAGTGTTTAGGTGGTCTTTGTAAACCACAGACCCTGATTCAGGTCCCTAAACTCAGGGTCCTTTCAAGCCCAATGAGAGAATTTAAAACAACCAGTAATCCAAAAAGCATTTTTAGAGTGCCTATCCTCAGCTCCCTTGAACCTAGAAAAAATGAATGCCATAGTCTGGTGATTGCAAAGTAGGTTAGAATCCCTTGTCAGACCTTTTACAATTCTGGGATAGTCACAGGGCATAAATGGGGGCAGATGGGCTATATCTGTATCTATGGACCATGCATCCCCCCCCCCCCCAACTCAACCCTTTACTCATGGGCTAGCTTTAACTTTACGGTCTTGTGCCCCTTGATAGAGTCCATGTAGGCCAAAAACAAGCATATGGCTGTCTGGATCCCAAACTATTAAATGACCACTCCGTCAGTCCACAGGGGTGCCGGGAGCTATGAGGACCAGGCCTATAAAGGCTGCCATAATAAGACTCAGTAAAATGGGACCTGGGGAGAGCCACCAAGCAGTGGTGGCAAGGAGCAGAATGGGGCTCACATTTACAAAGCTTTTAGCCAAAATAATGCAAATATAGTTGTCTCTACTCCTGTGCAGCCTTTTCTGATGAATGGGAACAAAGGCCTAGAGGCCCAGACTAGACATCTCCCTTGAAGCCTCCCAGCCCAAGCTCCCCTCTGGGCCTTCTTGTCCTCCTCCAGCCCTGCACACTGCTCACCTCCTTCCCCAGGGCAGGGTCACCTCTAGCTCACACTCCCCTAAAGACCTCCAAGAGGATGATGGACTCCTCTGATCTGGCTGGACTGTCAAAACAAGCTGGTCCTGGGCCTCAGAACTGTTCACTGAGGAGTCAGGCCTCATCAGACCTTTCTCCTGGCTTGGGTGACTTTGGTATTGATGAGGGTTCTGAGATGCTGTTCTCTGAGCCTTCCCAAGGTCCCCTCCATTGCACCTCAGTCTGGGGACACCTCGGCCATTCTCAATCCTCCACAAAGTATCGCCTCCAGGAGGCTCACGGTCTTCCTCTGGTTTTCTTTACTGTGAAGCCTCATTCTGCTTCAATTCCCACTGGCCAGCTACCCTCCACCTCCATCGAGTTAGACTTATCCTAGACCAGATTTTCCTAAACCCTTAAGGGGCAAGCTCTTCTTGGTCAATCAAAGGGATAGCTGGGGGACACAATGCTGGGTCTGGAGTCAGGAAGACCTGAGTTCAAATCCAGCCTCAGATGCTTATTCCTTGTGTGCCCCTGGGCAAGATGCTCCATCTCCATCAGTTTTTTCAACTATAAAATGAAAATGATAACAGTCCTGACCTCACAGGATTATTGAGGAGAAAATGAGATGGTCATTGTTAAATGCTTAGAACAGTGCCTGGGACATACCAGGTGTTTAAAATCAGTCCATCCCATCCATATTCTGCCAGGCACTGCTGCACTTGGCATCATTTCTCTGGAGATGTGGGCATTCAATGATCCCAAGTTATGTGGCTTCCCTGAGAGAGTATCTTTTTTAAAAAGCATTTCTAAATACAGAATAGAACCCCAAAAGAGGATTACATATTAATGCCTTAGAAAATAAATTACTACATCCTCAAGTGGCTTTCTGAACTATCCTGCGTGCCTGTTTCTGCATTCTGTTCTATTGTGACATTTAAGAAAAATATTTCAATGGCCCTTTTTATTTTGACATCAAGACTGCCAACCTTTTACCCTTGACTTAAAAACAAGGGGATAAGAACACTTTCAGAACAATGAAGCATAGGCAAATGAATGAAACCACGCCGTGGCCAGGTGCAAAAATACATGCCTTTAGCTGCCCCTTGAATCTGTTAAGTGTCAGGAGGCAGGACAGCGTGTCTTTGTAGGTCCTCTGGGGACTTGGTCAACCATTGCATTCTCAAGTCTTTCAAAGCTGCTTTTTTTATACAAAATTGTTCTCTTGGTTCTGTTCACTTCATTTTATACCACTATATACTGCCTAGGATACTCTGAAATAATCTTTTAGCATCTCTTACAGGGCAATAACATCCAATTACATTCCTATATCCCAGTTTGTTCAACCATTCCCCAAATGATGGACATCCCCTTAGATGATAGTACTTTGCTTTTTAAAGAGGTTTTTGCAGCAAGGAACAACTCAGCATGACTGAAAATACTGCACAGGTTCTCAAATTAAATCAGATCTCTCTCTGGCATACTTACACATACATCTTCCAAAAGAACAAAACTAAATCCCGAAATCCTTTGTCAGCTCAGTTCTGGGCCCGTGTTATTCTCTACCTATTGTGCCTGATCAAGGTTTCTTTATTAATGAACTAAGGGCTGACCATCCAAATTGATACCATAATTCAGACAATATGTATTCCTTATCTACCTTGTTTTATCCAAAGTGGAAGGTTAGATCAGTTTCTTTTAAATGACCGGATTTAATCAAGGAGACTTTCTAATGTTCTTGGACTCATTTCCATGAGTAACAATGCCAATTCCAAATAACATTTGGGAAAAAAACTTCCCACCAATTGATGAAGAATCCTTCTATTTATTCTTGGTAGGATATCCTTCCAAACAATGGTGAACACATAAATCTTCCTACTTTATGACTCCTTGAAGTTGATACACAGTGGATTACTGAACAATTATTAGTGTGGTCACATTACAGAGTCTTGTGTAACTTTAATATATGTTGTGGAGACCACTTTGTTGGAAAAGATCCTCTAAGGCTGGATCTTGTTCCAACCAAATCAAATGCTTCTCTAAAATCAGTCAAATGTAGACATAGCCTGGTCTTATATTGTCTCCCTTTCTCAATTAATTCTGAAAGAATGAAAAATATAGCCTGTTTTTGAGCACTGTCTGCAAAAAGATGCCTGTTTTTCATTAATGATACACCTTCAAAGGTGCAGAGATTACTCATAAAGATTTTGTGAAAGTGAGAAAATGGGCAGATAAGTTAAATCAGGGATCCTATCTCTCTTGGATCATCTTTGAATTACCTTAGAAATCAATTCCTGAACACCTATAAAATTATATCTCTGCAACTTAAATTTCTTTGGCATATATTAAATCAGGTTTACCTGGCTGTTCAGCCATTACTTTTTTTTTAAATTCTTACTTTCTGCCACAGTAATAACTCTAAAAGAGAAGGGCAAAGGCTAGGCAAATGGAGTTAAATGACTTGCCTAGTCATACAGCTAAGAAGTATCTAGGGCCAGATTTGAACCCAGGTATCCTGACTCCAGGCCTGGCGCTCTATCCCGAGCTACCTAGCTGCCCTTAAGCCCTATTTTTATGAGTTATTGGCCTGTCCTCATTATTTACTGTCCCTTATTTACTAAGTTGGGGAAGTCCAAATGTCATCATTACTTTGTGACCTCTGAAGAGATCACACTTCCTAAACATCCACAGAACTGTTCTGCTGTCTACATGTTCTCCTTCCAGCTTCACCGACAAAGGATTTCAGGAGAATCTGTCAGCTCCATCTCCTGCCAAGCTCTCTGCAAGCTGTTTTCTGCTATTTTCGGAGGCAACATTACTCATCCTCCTTGTTCATTTTTTGTTTTTGTTTGAACTTGTGATTTCACCAGTATGGGGAGCTTCCAAAGTCAGCAATCTTGCTCTACCAACATGGAAGGGCATCCTACATAAATCTGGCCACCTTGTCTTTCCACTTGGCAAAGAGATCAAGGGCTTACTGGAGAATGTGATTCCTGGCCTCTTTTAAGTTAATTACATTATATTAACTTGTATAAGTTAAATAAAATACTAAAAAGATGAAACCAATATAGTCAGTTGGTGTAAAATACCTTTGGCATCCACTAAGAAAAATATTTCTAAAACAAAATTTGTTAATTGAAAATCTATTTTAAGAAGTTTTTTTTGTTTGTTTTTTAATCCCAGACCTGTGATTTTATTGCTTTAAGGGACTCCTGATAGGAACATCCCTCTGCTGATGTTCCTCAATTATTAGAGCTTGAGCTGACTTTCCCAGGGTCACTCAGCTGGCATGTGTCAAGAGACAGGACTTGAGGCTTATTGTTCTAAGTCATGAGAGATCTGTGCCATATTGAATATTTCCAAAATGAAAGAAGAAATGGGGAAGAGAAGCTCTTTCTTCTTAAAAGGTTATTTAAGACTTAAAGTTGGGGGAAGCTGGGTAGCTCAAGGGATTGAGAGCCAGGCCTGGAGACTGGAGGTCCTGGGTTCAAATTTGGCCTCACACACTTCCTAGCTGTGTGACCCTAGGCAAGTCACTTAACCCCCATTGCCCAGCCCTTACCACAACTCTGCCTTGGAACCAATACAGTATTGCTGTATTGCTGCATACTGCAAATGGTATTGCTCCTAGGACAGAAGGTGAGGGTTTAAAAAAAAGAAAAAACACAATTTAAATCCCAGGAATTTGAAAGTTGGAAAGGATCTTAGAGAACTGTAGGCCATTCCTTGTCCAGTCATTCAGTCCTTGGCAGAGGCAAAGGTACTGTGTCTGGAGAATCCAAGGACTTGGATTTGGTCCCTGTCACTGCCCTTAACTGCCTGTCTGGATGATCTTAGGTAAGTCATGTGTCTTTTCTGTGCCTTGCTTTCCTTATGTTTAAAATGGAGGCATTCTTGGAGTTCCCTATAGCTCTCTAAGACCCTGGGATTCTGAAGCCAAGAAAGATGGAGCGTGCTGATAAGTCAGGAATGAAGATGAGGGCTCGCGACTCCCTCTGCCTCCTGCTGCTTCTACTGAATCCCCGATTCCTCTTGTAGAATTACATAAATCAAGGCAGCGCCAGAGAAAGGATCTCATTTGCATCTGTCACACCTAAGACTTCCTTCCTGTGATAACCTTTCATGTCCCTTTCATAACCATCACGGTTGTAAGCTGCTAGCAAGGTGTGATCCGGTGTCGGGCTTCTCTGCTCCAGCGCTTTGACCAAAGAGGTACCGGGGCGGTCAACTCCAAGGACATAATCGAGGTGTTGGAAAGTGTGGTCAAGACTTCTCTAAAGCCTGGTACTGCATCCCTAAGCTACCTCGCAAGCCCAATCACGCATCTCATGAAAAAGCTGCTAAGAAAACATCCAATAGGAGGCAGGCTGGAGAGATCTCTGAGTCTAGGAGACACACAGCGTGGGCTGCCCGCTGGGTGGCCGGAAATGGAGCAGGTTCCATACGGAAACAATACCCAAAGATGAGCACAAAGGCTGCCCCTCGAAGGAGACAGACGCATTTCTGTGGATGAAAGTTCGGTTTTCCATCGAGGTGTTGCACGTTCTTTTGGGGCATTTTCCTACCAGCAGATATTGTCTTGACACAAGATGGGAAGAACACGGCTTTCCTGCTCTAGCTCTGAACCTTGCTGGTGAACTCCCTGCATGGGTTACTGGGATACAGTAACATAAACACTAAGTATGGTCTTCCCGCTGCCTCTTCTCCTCGGAGCTCCCACTGAGCAACAACGATGCACACTGCACATGCTGGAGGCACACGGTGAGCCAGGGGATGGAAGAATGGGAGTCATAGCATGTCACCCCTAAGCAGGTCCACAGAAAACAACGCCTGTTCTCGTCATGTGAATCCCATCACACTTGGGGACACAAGAGTTAGCCCCAGCTGAGGGGCCATCGAGCTTTGAAGATGTTTTGGAGGAAGCCAATTGGATGGGAAGGTTCCTTTCGTGATGCTTGTGTATATCGTGATATTATTTCCCTGCTCGATCTTTTCCATTCCCCAAGATAACACGGTCATGAGATATTATTCACTTTACCATTAGATTAAACAATATTTTTACATCCAAATTTTCCATATGGAGTCCGGCTAGCTTGCCAGTTCAGCAATGAGATGATGAAAATGGCGACCCCCCACAAGGGGTTTGGCCATTGTTAACTCTACCAGATGGCTTGTCCTCTAGTAGATGAGGTCAAAGACCAACTGTGTCATTGACAAGGAGACCTTTTGTGCGATGGATCATTTTTCTCCATGGCAACACCGTTATTCATTCATTCACCCCTCCCTTCTCTCGCTGATTTAATCATTCATTGATATAGTCATTAAACATGCATTTACGAAGGAACGAGCATGTTTTCAGAATGTTATTACACGTACAATGAAACAGCCCCATCCTCGAGGAGCTTATGCTCTGGGATAACTGGGGAATGTATTTCTGACCGTGGATTTGGCCTCAAACTACTAATAGGATCAATGGGCCATAATTTTAGAAGGATTCATTGAAGTCAAGCTGCAAATCAAAAACAAATGATTACAGTTCCAGGCTTTGTGCTAAGTATTGGGGAGACAAAGGTCAAAAAAATTCCCAAACAAACCCATCCCACAACTCACAAGACCAGCCTCTGCTCTCAAGGGATTCAGTCGGACAAAGGAGAAAACCGCGCCAAAACAGCCGCGCAGAGACAAAATAGAGGCTGGGCAAGGGCAGTCTCAGCTCCAGAACGAAGACGGGATTGGAGCAGGGACTAAGGAAGCCCAGAGACAGAAGGAGCAAGGGGAGCATTCCGGGCATGGGGGACAGCCAGGGGAAATGTCCGGAGGTGAGAAAGTGCTTTTAGAAGCCACGGTCACCAGACCTTTGTAGAAGGGAACCGTCAGAAGCCAAGAAAGGTAGAAAGGACTGGAAGGGCCAACGGCCAGGCTTTGACTTGATCCGAGAGCGCCCAGGAACGTCCCGGCATGGACTGAGCTACTGCAGTGGTGCAGGCGTGCGGGGAGGGGGCCCTGGCAAAGGCTGAGAGCGAGAACAGAGGGGAGAAGGCAGAGCACGAAGAGAGCTGTGGTAGAAGCAGACCGGGCAGCCTGTCAAGGCCTTCACACGCCAGACAGGGGCGTCTGCACTGATCCTAGGCACGGAGAGCCAAGGGAGATCTTGAGGTGGAGAAGATGGGAGACCCGTGCTTCAGCAAGAATGCTTTGGCGAGTATGCGGGCCTGTAACAACCCAAAACTAGGCTGGAGACAAGCTGTATGGTACACGTTACGGATCAGAATCCCTGCCGTGGCTCTCCCTCAGCTGTCCAAGGGCCCATCTGATCCGCACCCAGGAATTCCGGGGGCTCCTTGTCCTCTCGGGCCTTTCCAGGCTTCTTCTTCCTCCTCCTCCTGCCGTCCCTGCTGGGTGTTCTGGGCGCTGCAGCGCCCCCGGCCTCCTGGCTGTTTCTGGAACAAGCCCTCCATCTCTTGACTGTGCCCTGGCTGTGCATGCTTGCAATTCTCTCCCTTGGGGTGTTCCTGGCTTCCTTGGCCTCTGAGCAAAACCTCCACCTTCAGCAGGAAGCCTTCGCTGGCCCCCTGGGTGCTCCTTGGTCAGCCGCCTCCAATTATCCCGCGTCCATCCGTCTCTCGGAGGGGCGCGACGTCGTCTCCTCCCTTAGCCCAGGAGCTCCCTGACAGCAGGGGCTGCCTTCTGCTTTCTCTGAATCTCCGAGCTTAGCACAGTGCCTGGCACCCAGGAGGGGCTTCATAAATGATTACTGACGGATTAAGTCAGTACAGGTTTCCCGGGGCTTTTACCAACGACCACACACGTTGCTCCCATGATCAGTTCTCCCCATTTCAAAGATAGGAAAATAGAGGGTTAAAGGACGGCTCAAGGTTACACTACTAGGGAAGTTATGGAATAGGATTCCAGCCCAATTTTCCTAACTCTGAATTCAGTCTCTGTTTCTACTGCATGAGGGTGCTTCAGTGGTGTCGACGCGGGGGAGCGGGTACCTCTTCCCACCTCACTCCCTGTTCCCCTACGCTCTCTGCTAAGACTTTGTATTCTTGTAAGGCTCTAAACCAGGACTTCTTCACTCGCAATCCACGGACCCCCTAAACCATGCATGAATAGACTTGGGGGGAGGGGGCAGGGCTTCTCTGAAATTGGATGGAAAAAATGACAATGACGGTTTTTCACTAAACTTTAGTTTCCATTGTAATCCCATGCATTTTCTATGTTCATTTAAAAATATCATTCTGCGGCAGCCAGGCAGCACAGTGGATAAACTGCCAGGCCTAGAGTCAGGAGGCCCCGAGTTCAAATAAGGCCTCAAGACAATTCTTAGCTGTGTGACCCTGGGTAAGTCACTTAACCCCAATTATTTAGCCCTTGCGGCTCTTCTGTCTTAGAACTGGTATTAAGGTAGAAGGTAAAGATAAGATAAATAAATAAGCCAACCAATAAATAAATATTTTTCTGAGGAGTCCATAGGTTTTCTCAGACTAACAAAGGGTGGTTAAGAACTTCTCTAGGCCTTCCCTCCCTCCCAGCCTTCTTTCCTGATGCCCTCCCTCTCTCTTTCCTTTCATAAATAAGGAACAACAGAGTCCCATTGATGCTAAATGAGCTGGCCACAATGACTAATGTCAGGGCTGGAGTTACAATCCAGGTTTCCTGACTCCTAGGCCAGTGTTATTACCACTAAACCATACAACAACGAATGTGCTACCTACAATGAACATTAATTAAACTTTTAATGAATAATCATTGTGTTTGTTTTCCTTAAATTCAGAGAAGCATTTCAGGTATGATGTGGGTTATAATATCTTTAAGAAAAACCGAGCTGGGAAATCTGACTTCCTGACTTCTTTTCCTTTTGATAAATCCCTTTGTAGCACACGGAGACATTCAAATAGTTTTCTTGACCTTAAGAATCCCCGTAAAAATTTGAGTAATTAAAAAAATAGTATCTATGAAGTAAGTATGAAGAACAAAGATGTAGTTCTTGAATCTGGGCCCCCTCCCACTTCTCCACCCCCCACCACAGTGATAATAAAGGAACTGATCATTGAGGTTTTAAAAAATCACTATGGTTTTCCTTTAAATAGAGAGCTAATTATGCTTAGGGTAGAATTCTATCTTTCCAAATTTCTTATTCATTCAACTATTTATTTTTTAAAAGAGGGTGGTTCTAGTTAGAGGGGTCCTTAGAAGTCACAGGCTGGCCTGTGGCTCAATTCAGGGATCCCCTCTAAAGCATCTCTGACAGGAAGTCACCTAGTTTCTCCTTAAATATTTCTAGTAATGAGGAACTTGCTATACCTTGTAAGCCAACCTATTCCATTTCTGACACTTCTAATGGCTAGGAAGTTCTTTCTGAGGGCAAACTGACCACTTCCTTCCCTGGGACTTCCACGCAGCGGTTCTAAGAAATGGCCTCTAGAGCTCTGTGGACTAAACTGAATCCCACTTCCACAGGACATCTCCCAAACTCTTTGGGGCCATGTTCCTCCCTCTGTTTCCCAATCAGAGAAATCCTGCATCCTGTGGCAGTATTTCCTGCCAACAGCCTAATTAAAATGCAAATCGCAGGTCTTCACAAAGTGCTCTTGATGTGGCCTGAGCAGTGTGCTGTCCATTAGGGTTATTGCTGCTTCTGGACTAGACACTCTTTTTCTAGGACGGCACCCTGAGATTACATCCTCGTTTCTCGCAGTCACGTTGGACTTTTGGCTCAGCGTGAGCGTGTCTACGAACAGCCCCAGGTCTTCTTCAGGCAAATTGCTGTTAAGGTGGTTTTCCTGGGCATTCATCCCTATTTATTTTCACCTTGATCCTCTGGGTCTGCCATTCCAGCCTGTTCCATTTCTCGCCTTCTCCCCAGCTTTGCACTCTCTAATAACGTATACTTTTCACAGTACAGTGCCAGGTGGTCTGCCAGGATGCAACAGGTCATCCCAACCTAAATGGAAGAGCCAGTCAAACTAGCAAAGTTTTTGGACCATCAAAAAAGGGGGAACTGTTTGGTGCCCTTAGAAATTGCCCATTTGGAGGGCGAGGGCACTGTATAGGCCACTATGGTAGTGCTGCTACTGCTCTTAGCTTGGATAAGAAGGGAATCCCACTATCTCCAACAAGATGAGGGAGACACTTAGGAAAGGAAGGAAGGAATCAGGGGAAGATCTGATACAGAATTTCCAGTCGAAGATCATGTTATTCTTTTCTTATTCCTTCATCTTCTTCCCTACGGAAGTTTAACTTCCTTCAGTGGCACTGAATGAATTAAATTTGAAGGGTCTGGGTCAAAAGCCTGTCCAGAAATAAGCATTTCCCCCCCAGTGGAGCTAGTAGGAATGTAGGTGATTTATAGGGCTTGCCAAAGGAGCCCTGAGTGTGAAAATAAATCAATAATGGACATAATCCAGATCTCACAGACAGAGCTGGAAGAGATCTCAGAGATCATCGAGTTCCTACTCTAGTTCAGTCTGAAATGAGAGAGAAGAAATTCAAGGGCAGAGACGTGGGTGACACAGAAGGGGCTGAGTTAGGACTTCCACCCAGGACCTCGG
Source organism: Monodelphis domestica (assembly GCF_027887165.1). Lineage (NCBI taxonomy): Eukaryota > Metazoa > Chordata > Mammalia > Didelphimorphia > Didelphidae > Monodelphis > Monodelphis domestica. The sequence goes on along the minus strand of NC_077231.1, from coordinate 296,375,469 downwards.
ACTCCCACCTCTGCCCTCCAGGATCAGAGATCTCAGAGATCTCCAATTCCAAGTCTTTCATTTTAGAGCTGAAGAAACGGGTCGCCCAAGGACACCAAGTGAGAGGCTTGAGGTCTTACAGGAAGTGAGTCTTAGTGATACAATTCAAACATGGGGCCTTCGATGCCAGGGCAGTGCCCTTTGTACGGTACCACACCGTCTCCTTCTTTACTGAAAGGTCTATAAAGGAAGAAAGCAAGTCTAGAACTGGAAGAACCATGAAACACAGCATCAGTCCCCCAATAATCAAAAGCTGGTTAGTGGAGTCATGTTTTTTGATGAGATGTCATCATTTGTTATTTCCAAAACCAACACAAAAGCCATCTGTTAGACACAAAACGTGTCCTAGAAGCTTTGATCATGGATTTCTAAACAACACCGTGCAATCTGTGTGTCACACCTTCCCTCCAAACAAGAGTGGTTTTCATGCCTTGGGAAACTTGGGGAAACAGGTCGCCCACTGCCTTCTGCGGTCTGGCGCAGCTCGGATTCACCGCTGGCCATGATGCTAGCATCAGCCCCAGATCTAGCCCCAGCCCCAGCCCCCATGGATCCCCCCCCCCCCCCCGGGTCTCCTCATTGTCCTCTCAGATGTCAGAGAATCCCATGGTTGGAAAAGGCCCGAGAAGCCATCCAGTCCAAGCAGCGGCTGACTGCTGCAGAACCCTTCTACCCTATTCTCAACAAGGAATCATTCTGCCTCTGCGTGAAGTCTTCCAGCATTAGGGATGAAGGGGGGGGGAGGCCATCATGCTCTTTCTTTTTCACACCTGGGAAGTTCTCTGGGGCAACCGAGTGCGAGTGCGGCGTCTATAACAACAGTGATTGTGGAAGAGAGTCATACTGACCTTGGGTGGCTTAAACGGGTAGTCTGGTGAGAAGGTAATGTCAAGGAAGAAAACCCCTCCTTCATAGACAGAGCCCGGGGGGCCCAAGATAGTGGAGCGCCATTCATAAATGTTGTCTCCTTTGGGTCCAGCACTGCAATGAGAAAGGAACAGAGGCCGTGCTCAGAAGGAAAGCATACTGGTTGGATCACAATCATGAACTGCACGAGTACACTAGAACGTAGCGGAGCGCTCCGGGGTTACCCACCCAGCACGCGTCAGATGGGCACCCCTGGGAACGGTCTGAACGGCGTCGCTGATGAGAACAGAAAACCATGAAGCCTGGTGGCAAGGAGATGCCCCACACCAACTACTGCCTAGGATCAGCTCGCTCTTGAAGGGAAGGAAGGGGAAGTGTCACTCCTCTTCCTCCTCCTCCCAGCAGAGCCCCCGGACCGCAGAATGGAGAATCTGGCCCGATTCTCTGAAATCCTCAGGTTCTGGCTCAGCGAGGGTTAAGCAGGCTGGCTCACAGCCCACACCACCATTTGGAACGCTGGGAAGGGGAGCCGTAACACTGAGGCAATCCACTCATAAACCTCTGAGACATGAAATGTTCGACAATGAGAACTTCCCCTAATGGGAGCCTTCTGACTACACACAGGCTGTACTCGCCGGTATTTCTCAGAAACGTCGGATTGCAGAAGAACCCATTAGAGTAAAAGGGATTCGGGAACTTCTCTCGTCTTTGAAAGCTGCAGCACAAGGAACTAGGAAAGTCACAGGAACAGTAATGCCAGCGGACAGCTAGTTGGTACGAAACACTTTATGCACATTATTTCACTGGAGCCTCAGTGCTACTGTTGTGATCAGACCCATTTTACAAATGAGGAAACTGAGGTGCAGAGGGATGTCACAGTCAAAAGGCCTGGTAAGGATCAGAACCCAAGTTCTACCAATAGATAAACTTTACAGGGTCCTCTTCTTCCCACAGGAGAGTCCCTGGACCTCAAAACAAAGAATTCAGCCGGATTCTATTAAATCCTCTTTTTAACCCGTTAAACTTAACACAGTTGAAAATCCTGAAGCAGAGATTCAGGCAGGAATTAAAGAAAAATGATTCCATTTAGGACACACTAATCAGGCACCTAAACTGGTTAAGACTTGTTTTTTTTTTTTAAACCCTCACCTTCTATCTTGGAGTCAATACTGGGTATTGGTTCCAAGGCAGAAGAGTGGTAAGGGCTAGGTAATGGGGGTGAAGTGACTTGCCCAGGGTCACACAGTTAGGACGTATCTGAAGCCAGATATGAACCCAGGACCTTCTGTCTCTAGGCCCGATTCTCAACCCAGCTGCCATCCAGCTACCGTGCCCCCTGTAAGATTTTATGGATATAAAAATGAAAAAAACAAAACAAAACAAAAACCAAGTTTCTACTCCCAAGGAGCTTACATTCTGCTGCGGAGAGATGCAAGACTTCCTTGCTATCTTATTTTGAAATTATTCTCTATATAAAAAATTAATGGCTTTAAAAAAACCAAACCTCGGGATCAAGGATTCCTTAAGCACCTACTTTGTGCCAGGTTCCCTTGCTGAGCCTGAGGGATAGAAATAAATACAAGCAGACAGTCTCTGCCCTCAAGGAATCTCCATCCCAATGGCTTTTCTAGTGCCCACAGGGAGCTGATCTCTGAGGAATTGCAATCACCAATGTGGTCCCAGACACAGGGACCCATTTAAGTCATCAGGCATGGCTATTTTTGAGTGTGTAGCCCCAGGAGAGGGCTCAGTGCTGCTGCTGCTGGGAGATAGAGTGGGAAATGATCACAAGACAGAGCCCTCTGGGTCTGGAGTCAGAGAGACTCAAATCTGGCTTCACATTTATTAGCTGGGTGACCCTGGGCAAGTCATTTCACCCTGTCTGCCTCAGTGTCTTCATCTGTAAAGTGAGCTAGAGAAGGAAATGGCAGACTTTGCCTTGAAAACCAGAATCAAACCCCACGGGAAGGTGGCTGGACAACCAGAGGCGATGCTGAAGCTTTAGACAAATTAAAAAAAATCTTATTGTGCATGCCTCCAGGAACCCTGGGAGAATCCTTCTTCCCTGGGGTGCTCTCGGGATGGCCATGGAACAGGCTCTCTGCTAGGTGCAGGTGAGAAGCTCCTTGTTGTCCCCCTGGCTCCCTCCCTCCCTAGCTCGCTCCGGTGACTCACGCAGCCCTCACCCATTATCAGCCCTATTACCAGAAGATAAGTATCGGAGGGGAGCTGCTAGTGGGTAAATTATAGGCTTGTGGTCCTGGTAAATGAACAAATGTCCCGGACCGCGCCCTTCCCTAGGGTGCCTCCCAAGCCCCAAACGCAGATGGGCCTCGGGGAGCCCCGGCGTCCTCCATGATCCCCGAAGTCCCAAAGACCTCGGAAGATGCGACGTCGCCCAGGGCAATGGCCATCTCCCCAACCTCTAGCCGGAGCTGCAGCCATTCCCTGCGGCATGAGCCCCTCTTCCCCAGAGCTCCAATATATTCACTAGTCTCAGCTCTGCCCTCTGGGCCGGCGGAAGTCTATTCCAATGTCCGCTCCAGCTTCCGCCCTCCATCCGCACCCCACATCCTTTCAGCAGACGCCACCCTCGGAAGCCCCTTCATCCTCCTGGAGGTTCCCTCTGAATGCACGTTTGTGCCCGGCTGGAAGGATGGAGGTTCCTGTAGGGAATCACTAAGCACAGAGGACGCAGGAGCTATGGACCAGGCTCGGCAAATCAGGGCAAATCAGGGCCGGAAGCAGCCGCCTCGTCCCAGGGAGCGGCATCCGCAGGCACGCCCAGCGCAGGCCCACGTGGGCCCCTCCCACAGATTCTGACTAGGCTTTAGGGCTCTTTTCACTTCCATGACGGCAGTATCCTCTCTATCAGCCATGTGTATGTCTGTCTCTATAGCCACACACGTGACATGTCTGCACGTGGCCTGCCTAACAAGAATAAAGCGTTGAGATTTTATGTATTAACACGTTAATGATATGCAACATACACACACACAATGAATAATAATGTCTTTAGATAGGTAGGTGGATGTGTGCACACACATACATGTTATTTCTCAGGTATTTCTTCATCATGGCCAAATCTTCAGGACTCCATTTAGGGTTTTCTTAGCAGAGATAATAGACTAGTTTGCCATTTCTTTCTCCGGCTCGTTTTATAGATGAGGAAAAATGAGGCAAACAGGGTTGAGTGACTTGCTTTGTCACCCACAGCTAGTAAATAAGAATCTGAGGCCAAATTTGAACTCGCTTCCAGGCCTGTTGTTCTAGGACGTGTACCTGCCCTACTTTACATCCTGTTCTTAATCTGACCCTTACAGTAGCCCTGGGAGGTTACCTCCCCATTTTAAAGATGAAGAAACTGGGGCAGATGGAGGTAAAGTGACTCACTTAGGGTCACACAGCTAGTAAGTGTCTGAGGACAGACTTGAGCTACGGTCTTGCTGACTCCCGTCCAGCCGGCCTCCCAGCTACCCATCTCTGCCTCCTTCATCCCTTCCCAGGTTTCTCTGAATCTTTTCCAGTCATCGTTCCTTCATGATGAGCTCCGCTGTTCCTCCATCGCTGGAAAAGTCACTTAGTGTTCGGTGAGCTCTGCACATCCCGGGACAGACGGCGCCTTCCTGTCCTTGTTCCGAGTCTCTTTTTTGCTTTTTTCCTCATTCCAAACTGTTCTCCAGAATGGTGGGCCCAGTTCCATTCTACCATCACGATGAGTGCGTTGGCCTTTCTGCAGCCCCGCCCCCAAGCCAGTCACTTCCTCTGCAGCGGAAGTGACTGGCTGGGGGCGGGAACTCCGGAGCTCTCGCGATCCCCATTTCATGACGCCTGGAGCCGAGGAGCCATCTTCTAGGGCCCACCCAAGACCACTCCTGAAGGGCAGGCGCTGGCTCAGGAGCCTGCAGTCCCTTGTGCCTGTCCCCTCTGACCGCGGGCCCCGCGGGGACACTCGTGAAGGAGGGGCTGACTTCATTAAGTGGCGCTTCATCCACCTCCCGGGACTGCAGTGCCAGCAGTGAGCCACACCTTTACCCCATTCCGGAGTGGGCTCAAACGGGAGGTTTCTCTCACCGTCCCTCCATTTCCAACCCTCAAAGCAAAGAACTTCCTTGTTGGTTGTCTGCACTCTGAGGACGGACGACAGCCCCCGGACTGCCGGGGCTGCCAGAGCCGGTATCGGCTGGGAAGACCTGATGGTGCGGCGGCACCACAGCCACAAGGGGCTGCCTAAAAGCAGACGCCTTTTCAAACACTTTCCAAGGCACTTGGAATCCCTGGGGATGGTGGCGGAGGCCGGAGCCAGCGCTGGCCTCCGGCCGCTCAGGGCTTTGGTCTCTCCCCCGCTGTTCCAATGACGGGCTCCCACGTTCAGGCTCAAAACCCTTTTTTTTTGTAAAAGTGTTGTTCACACCCAAACACACTCATGCAGGGACACTTCCGGGAGGAGCTTTCCTTAGTGAAGAAGAAAGTAGCTACTGAAACAACGGGGAAAGGTGAAGGGAGAACAAGTGCCACAGAGTCCTCTGCATTCTGGCTGGTGATTTCACATTACGGGGACACCCCCCCCCCCTCCAGTACGCAGACAGGGAACAACCTGGCCCCGGTGATGAGCCTGCTGATTCTGTGCGCCCTCAACAGTGTTCCTAGTCAGTACAGTTATGCCCATTTTCCATCCGAACCTCGGAGGTCATGGCAGCTTTCGAGTTTCCTTGGCAGAAGGGAATGGGAAAAGTGGACTGTGTGTAAAAAAGTACAATTTCATTTTGTAATTACACTTGGATTGGGTAAAGCCTTGGGCGATGTCTGACCCAACAGCTGGGACTCCCCTGAACCACCCCCCCCAGTGTAATCTTCTACCATAAAGGACTCTTCTTTATACTGGCCCGGCTGACGGAAGGTGCTGGGAAGGACCACATTCCATGCCACCATGCCACTTGTTTGTTGGGTCACTGGGAACAATAAGATGAGTTTTAAGGGCTCCCTCCCAATACTACCTTTCTCTTGCTTATGTGAAAAGATTATGCAAGATTCCCAGTAGATGAAACGACACAGACAAATTTTGTTTCCCGACTCTCCCATTATTAATGTCAGTAAAGGCATAGAACAGAGAGACAGATCACCTCCCACCTGTGCCATTGTCATGGAGGCACACGTCACGGTGGAGGCCAAGTCCGGTCAGCAAACACTACCCAGAGACCAGTCACTATGTGACAGACAGAATGAACACAAGTGATCGGGGTGGGGTTAGAACACGAGGAAAAGCCCTTGCCTTCCCCCTCACCCAAGGGCAGCCAGAAGGGGCAGGACTTGGATTCTAATCTTGTCTTGTGAAAGCAGACCGAGGAGCACTGGGAAGTGCAGAGGCTACCCCTCGCAGCCCGGACTCCTGGAGGGCTCTGAGCACGGGTGGATGACCACGTCCTGGGGCTCTTTAAGGAGGGAGTTGAGGCCAGCCCCAGGTCAAGTTGGTTGGCCAGAGAGATCCCTTCCTGTTCTGAACTGTAAGACTCAATGACTCCAAGTCCAGAGTTCTGACAGCCATCTGCTGAAGGAGGCTAGTGGTGAAGTCAGAGGAAGAGATAATCAATGAGCATCGACTAAATTCCTACAAGGAATGAAACCATCTCTACTGACCAGTGACACAAGATACGGAATGAAATCCAAATGAATAAAACATACAAAGTGGTAGCTCGGGAGGGAGGGCGCCAGCATTTGGTGAGATTAGGAAAGACTTCCAGGAGAAGAGGGAGCTCGAGCTGCATCTTGAGGGAAAAGGGTGTCTGAGATAGAAGGGAGAAGGAATGGCCTCTGGGCATGAAGAGCAACTGGTACAGAGATCCAGGAGGGACGATGGAGGGTCCTAGCAAAGAAGAAGGGGATGTCCAGTTTGGCTGGATCACGGAGGGAGGGGAAGGGAAGCTGGGGCTGTAAAGATATGGTGGGGACAGGTGGAGAAGGTCTTTAAAAAAGCCAAAGAGCCATTTACCTTTTATCCTAGAAGCAACAGAGAACCACAGGAATTCCCTGATTTGGGAAGTGGCAAGTCAGATCTAAGCAACAGGCACATGTCTTTGGTAACAGTATGTGTAGTCTGGGCTGGAGAGGTGAGAGATGGAGCAGAATTAAGGAAGGAGTGAAGAGAAGAAAAGACAAAGACAAAAAGAAGGCACGTCCAGAAGGAAGGCCATTTTCAAAAAAGATCCAAGGCTTCTGGGGTCTGAGAAAAAAGGGGGCATCTTTTCAAGGCCTGGAAGCTGCCCCTCTCCCTTCTGAGATCACTGTGCCATTCTGCATACCTGGGCCTGAGATGTGGTGGGTACCAATGGAAGCTACAGGAAGCCAGAGGCTGTTTTGTTTGGGTCTCTACATCCTTAATCCTAGGACAGTTCCTGTCTGAGTGCTTATTAAAAAGCTTATTTTATGGAAAAGTCAAAGGACACACATGAACAGAAGACAAAATAAACACAATGGCCTAAAGAATGCAGAAGAAATGCATGGAAGCTATAAACGTGGGAAAAGTGGGGGGCTGTGATGGGAGAGCAGAGGCAAGAAGAAAGGCGGAATCATGGAGAGCAGGAAAATAGACTCAGTGCTTCAGAGGAGGAGGGAGCCAGAGAGTTAAAGGGGTGGGTGTGGGAAACAGTGCAGCTGGGAGCATCTGCAGAGTGGTTTTTCCAAAATTCCTGAAGCTCACTGTATTTGTATTCTGTAAACAATCTTTCACACACACACACACACACTCTGAAAGCTCCCATGATATCTCAGTAACCAAATGGAAGCTACAAAGCCTGGATGAGAACTTAAAAGATCCTACCATAGAGGTCAGATTAGGGAGAGGAGGCATCTGGGAAATGATTTTTTTTAAATATCGTAAAAATCTTCCTCATAAAACTCTTTCCAGGTAGCTTCAGTGGATAACAGAGCTAGTGCTAGAAGGAAGCTGGATGGTCATACAGTCCTGATCTCTCATTTTGTGGATGGGGAAACTGAGGCCCACAGAGAGAAAGTGCTTTGCCCAGGGTCGCACAGGGCCTCTGCTTCCACGACATCACCCGATAGCTTGGGTTTTGTTTCTACTTCCTCGTATACAAGAATGGAAACAGCCACCGTTATTGTGAATGGTGGGTCTGAATTCAACCAACCCCTATCCAATACCTGCCATGGTCAGTGAAGCGTGTGAGGGATCTGGGAGGAGAGCAAAGTTTCGATAAATCAGGACGCTGTCTTCGTGGGGCTTCCCCCTGCCTGCAATCTCTCTAGCCATCCACGTTCCCTTTCTCCGCCCCTCACAGTCCATCGCTTTGAAAGCATTTTCCCATTTCACCTTTGCGACGGTTCTTAAACTGTCTACTTCCCTCTGTTTATACGGGAGTATCCTCGAAGGCCTCCCAATTGGGCTCCCCATTTCCTGTCTTTCCCCTCTCCAAGCCATCCTCTAAAAAGAAAGTCCTGCAATCAGGAGGTTCCTAGTTCCAGTTGAGGACTCTTCGGCGGCTCTCTGTGGACTCAAACTTCAAGTACAAATGTGTTGGCCTGCCCTTTTAGGTCTTCTGTAATCGGACTCCCATCTACCTTTCCAACGATATATTGTATGACTCCCCTTCTATACTGGTATGTTTTCCAGTGCCTGGCACATAGCGGAGGCCTAACAGATTCTTACTGAATTGAAGCTCTTCTACGTTGGGGCCAAACTGGGCTACTGGAACGTTGTTTCCGCTGTGTCCCCCATGCCTAAGGAAGCATTTCTGCCTTTTCTCTTACCCTTGGGATCCTTCTCCTTCTTCAAGTCAACTCAGCAAGCCCTCTTCTCCCTCCTCACGTGCTATGGACTGACTCTTCTGGGTAGGGGCTGTATCCCCTCAGGAGAGGATAAGCCTCTTGGCAGCAGCAAAAATAAAACAAGAGGCTGCTCTTCCTGATCGGCGGGTCAGGAAAAATTCCTTGTAAGCCTGGTATTTAGGACAGAGCTCTGCAAGAAGTAGTGTTTGATAACCGCCCAGGAGAACTGAATTCAGAGAACATCTAGTTACAAATGAGGAAAATGAGGCCCAGAAAAAGCAAATGCCTGTCTAAAGTGATGTAGCACGATAGGGGCAGAGCCAGGATTAGAACCCAGACCGCCTCCATTCGTTGTTCTTTTCTCCACAATGTTCCATCTTTCCCCAGGATTGGTAAAAAGGTCTTTCAAAATGTTTTCACCTTTCAAAAGAATTAAAAATGATACACTCAGCTAGAAGGGTCTTGGGTTGAATTTGAACTCAGGTCTCTCTGACTCCAGGCTCTACCACTACCCATACAGTTTTCTTACTGATTTTAAAGAGGAAGGCGCTAGGGGCTTCTTAGGGAACAGATGCAGCCATAAAGCCTCCTTTGTGCTTTCTTAAGTAGGCTAGTGATTCCCTCCAATATCTGCTTAAGGCACATTCATGTTCTCCATAAGCCATTTCCGACTGTGGAAAGGTCAGCCTGGGCTCCTCCCACAGAAGTCCTGCAGTCGAAGGCCTGCTTGTAGCAAGGGCTGGGGCTCCCGGTGCCCCCAGGAAGAGGATGGTCTGGGCTGGAGACCTGGGCCGTGACACCCTCCTCTTTGGGGCGGCCGGGAAGGGGAGGGGAGAAGGGAATTCCTGAGTCTCAGGATGGTTCCCACCTAACACGGGCCCCCCACTCCTCTTTAGGCAAGAGGCATAAAAGCACTTACAGGATTGAGGGGTGCACAGGGGCTGTCTGCCTTTCTTTTTCAAGTCTGTGACAGGAAGTCAGGTAAGAGGAAGATCAAAGAGGGACTCTATATAAGGAATTAGGGCAGCTAGGCAGCACAGTGGATAGAACAATAAAAAAGACTCCTCTTCATGAGTTCAAACCCAACTTCAGACATTTACTGGCCGTGTGACCCTGGACCACTCACTTAACCTGGCTGGCCTTAGTTCCTCATCTGCAGAATGAATTGGAAAAGGAAATGGTAAGCCACTCCATATCTTTGCCAAGAAAACCCACACAGGGTCATGGAGAGTCAGACTGGACTGGACCACAAAAAAGCACCTAACCAACAATGATCCTTGGCTGATCCCGAAGCCAATCCTTATGGACTCTCCTCATGGGCCGAGAGCAAAGCTCTCTTCTGTGGTCAGAGGAAAGCTTCCCTTCTTGAGCAGCCCCTCGGGGGACTCTTCAGAGCTTTCCCCCTCCCAAGAGGTCCCTTATTTCACAGCATTCTGACTTCAAGACAGAAGATGGAAGAGGCCAAGCCCACTTCGGGTTACTTAAGGGAAACACATGGGAAGAGGGGAGTGGAGCTGGCCGCCTCCATCCTGGCTCTACCTCCAGCTTGCCACAGTAGACTTGGAGGAGTTTCCTTTGGAGTGCGATTTAAGACTTTCTTCATTGGGCCAAGTCATCTCCACCTCAAAGGGAGAGCCCCGTTACTCTGGGGTGTCTGGCTTAAATTCCCCCACGGACACCTTTTTGCTTCATTATGATTTGGATTAATGGGATTGGAACTAGTTAAGCCTCGGCTATGGAGCTCGGGGTCGTTCCCACAATAATAATAACGAAGATAAAGAGATCAGATGTTAGATGGAATGAGCTCATTTCCCCAAGAGTAACCCCCTCTAAGGGAGCAGATCGCCCCCACTCTGAAGAGAGCTCAAGGGCCTTCGCCCCAAATTCTCCTTCTTCCTTCAGAGAAGGATGGGGAAGAAGCAGCTAAAGATGTCTGTTTGGCCTCCCTTTGAGGCCGTGTCACTTGGCGTGCTTCTCCTGCACAGACAAGCTCCTTAGAGGCAGAGAAGGTTTCCTTCTTTCCTTCATGTGCCCCACAGCAAGCACGGTGCTTGGCATGGAGAAGGCACTTAAGTGCTTGATGAGGAACAAAAAGTGAGGGTCACTGGATGCAAATGAGAATGTTTGCTGACCACCATTTCCAACATTTGAGGTTACTCTTCTGAATGGCAACCAACGCTGCAAACCTAGGATGACCGAGACTGGCCCCAAGAAAGAGACCTGAGATGACACTCGGTTCTCCCCTTCTTTTTAGAAATGACTACGGCCTTGGAACACTTCATGTGAAGCCAGAGTTTCCTCTTTTTCCCTGCCTGGTTCATTATAATGGGTGGCTCTCTAGGACAAGGTAGGCAAAGGATATAGTAGGAAATGGAAGTGATGGAAAAACAAAAGATCGATAAAAATTATTCTGTTAATAAAAGGAACTCTGCTTCCAATGGCATCCTGGCATGGGCTTCCCTGGTCCCTTTAGGAGCCAGGGGTCTCAGAATCCTTATGCTCAAACTCTTCCTTGGATCTTTGGTGACTTTTTGTACATCTCTTCTGAACATAGGGCCGGCCAGTTAAAAGCATTCATTAAGCATCTACTATATGCCAAGAACTTCCTAGTACGAAGGTTGCAAAGAAAGATGGATTTGAAAGATAGTCTCCGCTCTCCAGGAGCTCACGGTCTGAGGGGAAAGACGACAGGCAAACAAATATAGACAAGCAAAACAGACACAAGATAAATCGGGAAGAATCAATCGTCAAGTCATAGCTTCTATCTTTGAGCTGCGAGAGAACTTGGGGATGGCCCATTCAATACTCTTCATTGTACAGATGAGAAAAGTGAAGCTCAGAGGCTAAGTGACCGGTGTAGAGTCCGGCAGACCTGGGACGGATGGACACCCCAGTCCTTCTCGACTCCAGAGCCAGCCCTCTTGCTTCTATCCCTCCCTTATCAGGCCCTGTTGGGCAATATTATTATTTGTGTGTGAATCAAGAGCCTATTTTGACAGTAGCCACAGCTCTGGGGCTTGAGCAACAGCCTGGACCCAAAGAAAGCAACCTTTTGAGGTAGAAATCGAGGTTCCTGTCCTGCCTTCCTCGTGCTGGATTGGAAGTTCCAAGATGGTAGGATTTATTCATTTTTGTAATCCCACATTAGAGATATCTAATAAATATTCACTGGATTGAGTGGATCGTGAGGGTTTAAGTTTATTCTTCAATAACGCGTTTTATATTCAACCAAGCCGTTAAAAAAGGCTCCCCATTGCTCTGTAAGAAAGGCAGGCTCAGCTCAGAGGAGAAACGTGTCGGTCTCAAGCACCAGCCAGGCCCACCCACAGAGAAACCAAAGTCACTGGCTTCATCTCGGGTCTTTTTCAGCTGCCTTCAGCCTTCGGATGACCAACCAAGGTCAAAAGGCCGTGCAGATGCTGCCAAAGAACCGAGCCATCTCCTGGACAAGGATTCTTTCAGTTCACTCCCTGGAAGACAGCGATGAAAGGTGGCGACCCCGCGGCGGCTTCCACGCTGCTCGGATCCTGCACTCTTGGCAGTAGGAAATAAATTAAAGGGATGTCAGCACCCAACCCCACACTGGCATATCCGTCACTGGTAATTCCTATATACAGGAATGGAGACACACACGTGGGTACACGCACATGGGATATTCTTGGATGGTTTGCTGCGCTCACAAGGAGGAAGAGGCTGGGCCTGGGGCTTCACTGACCGGCCGTAAACTCCTGACTCACCCAGATCAGCGCATCTTTGCTACTTACCATCTTGGAATAACCGCTGTCACACGTTCTGGTGCTGAGGCCCTTAGACTCTTAAGAACAACTGAAGACCTCTCCAGGGCGCACCCCTCGTCCCTACACACACACACACACACACACACACACACACACACACTCACTCACACATTCACTCACACTCTCTCACACTCTCTTACACACACTCACTCTCACACACTCACACACACTCACTCTCACACACACACTCACACACTCACTCTCACACACTCACACTCACACACACTCACACTCTCTCACACACACACTCTCACACACACTCACACATTCACTCACACACTCACACACACACTCACACACACTCACACACACACTCACACACAGATAGTTCTCCTATCTGAAATTCAAATCTCGCAGTATTGCCTCTTGAAGCGATCCTGTATGGCGGACTCTCTACACTAACGGCATATCTAATACCAACCCCCCAAAGGAGATTTTAAAAGGATCTGGTCAAGATGAAATAACATTTGAGCCTGGAGTCAGTAGGCAGCGATTAGAATTCAGTGAAAAGGGGAGCGACAAAGTCCGGGGTGCGTGGTAGGCAGCCCCTCTGGCAGTTGGGCAGCGGCGGGATGGGGAGAACAAAGAGGAGTGCGGAGGCTCTCGCCGAGCTCGCAGAGCAGAGTCGGACAGAGAGGCTACAGAGGCAAACGTGGCCACACTGGCTGTGTGCTGGGAGGAGCCTGAGGATGGGAGGTCAGGCAGGCCCTCCAAAGAAGCGGGCATTCAGAAGAGAGGAGGTCTGGGGCAGAGAGAAGGCACTTCGCGCGGTGCCTAGCACGGAGCAGGCCTTTCCAATGCTGACCGAGGGATGCTTACTGCACCCAACAAGGTCGGCACCTCCTTTCCTTCTTTACAGCTCATTCTAGCCCACCAAACAGGAAGGGGAGAGAGCGAGCTCTTCCTCAATGGCTAGTCAGAGTAGATGGACAGTGCGGAGGGACGCGGGGAGATCACATCCTACTCTGTACTCTCTGAACTGTTGTCCTCCCTCCTGGTCCCCCAACAAACATCCCCTTGATTTAGACCGCTGATCTCATCCAACTCCTGCATTTTACTGAGGAGGAAAGCAAGGCCCAGAGAAACAAGGGGTGGCTTCCGGAACCCAGCGTCTCCGATTCCAAATCCAGTCTCGTCTCTACTGCAAAACAGGCGAGGCGGAGCGTTTGAGGACCAAGTCTAGAGGGGCTACTATGGCCCAGGGGGAAGAGGGACAGATACGGACGGGTTCCCATCTGGCCTCTGCCTCTTGTTACCTCTGTGTCTTCGGGAAATCTCTTCTTGATCTCTGAGCCCAGGGGAGGAGGGGGGCCTGGAAAAGCGAGCTCTAAATCGCTCACCTCTTCCTTATTTTGACAAGGCTATCCTTGAGTCAAATATATATTTGAATTCCCCTCTACCTTTCCTCCAGGTCCTGGAAGAAAAGCTTGGTGATCCCAGCCCTTCCTTATGTCGTCACCTCCCCGCCTCAGCTGTTTGCTTGTCTAATGAATATCCAGAGACTGTCTCTCATCTGAGATTGTGCAGGCCGCTGTCCTCAGGAACATGTCTAGGGTGATGATTCCCAGCACTCAAATCAATTCAAAGCAGGGCCTCAGTTCATTAGACACGCCATCCACATCAATTTTCTCCAGTAGCTATTATTGCCTTTCAGATTTCAGTCACTGCCCCCTCTCTTAGCAAGCAAAACAACCACTGATTTTTACAGATCGGATATTTCTGAACCACCAATTTGTAGTATCCGTTACTAACTGCTATCAATCCAAACTATCCTTTAGGTCACTGGCAACGTGTCCTGGAAAGGGGAAAGCCTGGCCTTTGGAAGCATGGCCAACATGAGGAGCATCTTCACCCCGCCATGCCAGGGATACTTCGGGTTGCTGGCTGCCAAAGGAATTTAATTTCCCCAGTTCTCTGTTTGCATTAACCTTTGAATAAAAAGGTACAGCTGAGACTGCTTTAAGAAACAAACCAGGGGAGGAATAATTAAAAACACCTTCACAGCCTTGGAAAGACCAATCCCTAGCCATTGGGGAGGTTTAATTGTGTCTGCAACAAGCTTTAAAAAGGCTAATTGTGCTCTTTATAAATCAAGACAATTGCTGGGGCCATGGCATAGCTATAGGGAGAGGGAAGAGGGAAGCTCAGAAGAGCTCTGGAGAGGATTCCCAAAAGAAGGAAGGAAGGAAGGAAGGGAGTGATGTAATTCTTGGGGTAAGGTAGTAGGGACCAGAGGCCTCTCTAAAGCCAGCACTTTGCCATGTGTAGAAACAACTGACTTCATCTGACATAGGGGATCTAAAGGCAAGAACGATAATCCACATTTTTATGGTGCTTCAAAATTTGGAAAGGGTTTCCTCCTACATTATTCCATTTGAGTCTTAAAGCCAACCTTCTATGGGTTATTAGCATTACAAATGGCATAAATGTTAAATCCATGACACAGTATGGCAGAGTGAAAAGAAGTTTTGGAGGCAAAGGACCTGAGGTTGAAACCCTTAAGACCTATGTGATCTTGGCCAGCCACTTTACTTTTCTGGGACTTGGTATCTACAAATTCAATTCAATAAATAAGTGCCAAGGATACAAAAAGAGGTATAAGACATCTCTACCCTCAAAGAGTTTACAGTCTAATTGAGAAAATCAAGGGTTTAGACTAGAGGATGTTAAGGTATCTTTTAGCTCTTGATCTATAGTCCCATGATGCTAAAGGCTGGACAAAGAATCTATTAGAAGACTCTTCTATCTTCTTTGAGCTGTTCAAGTGACCTGGGGCAGCTAGGTCTTTAGTTTTATGAGTATAACCTTTTGGGAAGATAATTCCTGGAGGTTGATATATCTACCTTTAGCTGTCCCTTATGATTCTATTCAAAACCATTAAATAGTTATTAATGTGCTATGTGCTTAGTAGCACTAAGTACAATTTATAATCGGAGACTTGGAAATTAATAGCTTATTGTACTGAACTGAAGTATAGGGATAGAGTATTGGAGTAGGGGTTGGAAGACCTGGGTTCCAATCCCATCTCTGATTGGGATTGTCTATGTGACCATAGGCAAATTGCTAAACCTCTAAGTGCCTCAGAAAACTCTCTAGGATTCAGCTACTAAATCATAAAGAGACTAAGAGATGACAGTCCTTCATGAGTCCCAGTACTGAATTCAGCAACTGGAAATTCCCACCATTGTTAGCAATAGTGCCTTGAACATGGTAGGGTATCAGCATATATTTATTTTCTTACTTAAATTGTATCTAGAATCTCTTGCTCATCCTTCTCTTATGGGCTTAACATACTTAGGTGATAACGCAACAATTATTGGTCTATTATTTAACAGACTGGAGGATGGAGAGCCCATATATGTTTATATTTCCCAGCAATGTTTATATTTAATCATTTTCATCACCAAGAAGCTTTTCCATATATAATTTTAATTTCTTTCCCTAAAATTTAAATTCATTTCTTCTACCTAGTTCCATTCTCTGAGTGGACAGGAAACATTTTGTTGGTGCCCCTTCTTCATCATGCTTTTTAGATATTTGAAAACAATTGACTTATACCATCTTTCTCTGATTAAACTTTTATTAAAAGGGGGGAAGAGGGGAATAAGCATATATATATATATATATATATATATATATATATACATAGATATATACACAAATATTATTTTACTGAATCTTCATAATAACCCTGTAAGGTAGGTGCTATTATTATCCCCATTTTACAGTTGAGGAAATTGAGGCAAATAGAGGTTAAGTGACACAACCGGGGTCATGCAAACTCTCTACTAAGTATCTGAGGCTGGAGTCTTTTTTACTTTAGAAACAACACTGTAATCACAGCAACACTCCTTAACCTTTCCTCTGTGAATTTTAGTTTTACTCTTCCCTGCTTAGTTTTTACAATTCTAGCAACCAGGAATGTAAACACCCCCACTTAAGGATTAACTGTAGGGGAGGATGGCCTATGACCAGCATGTGCTAGCAAGTGACAAATCAGAAACAACTAACTGACCCCCCGGGCTGTCCTAAACCAAGCTTAAGCCACCATTGGTACATGTGAGACACATGAAGTGATGTAAAGAACTTTCTATATATTGAGTCACTTTCTATGATCATTCTCTTGGTGGCATTGGGAGCTCCTGGTGGCCTTTGGTGGACTTGTCAGTGGAATTTACTGGGAGTAGCTCCGTAGCATGGTTTAGGTGAGGTGTCTTTCCTGAATTGGCCTTGGTGAGTGATAAGGATGACTACCCCTTTCCTTGACCTCCTGAAGGCACTATCCTCTGAGGGAGGCCCCCTATCTTGGAGGAGGCCTTGTGGTTGGAAGCTGAGCTAGATTTAATCTTCTGAGAAGGCCCTTTGGCTGAGGTCTCTGAACTCCCCTTGGCTTAAGCCAGGCCAGAGAAAATCTTATACCTTTTCCCTCTTCTCCTTCTTCTTAATTTCTTCCTTCTATTGTAATTAAACCACCATAAAATCTCAAACCGACTTGAGTATTTCACTGGGATTGAATTTTAATCCCTGGAGACCACTAATATAATATATTCAGTCAACAACCCTAAATTTTATCCTAACACCTCAAAGATGTGTCTTTCTATCCATTTTTATGAATTTGGTCCATCTTTGTCCTTGTCTATGGACAGTCTCCAAATTCTTCACACTTCCACTAAAAGGTAACACACGCACACAGTAGGAGCTTGGTGTGTATTTGAGAAAGGACTGATGCATGAAGATAAAGACTGTACAGAATGTGTTAGGGAGGAATTTGACTGTACACTGAGGCAGCCAGGGGATTCTTATATGTCCCAATTTCATCTTAACTCTTGAAAAAATAACCTCATGTTGCTCAATCATGTTCAGTATTCCTCCATTTTGTGAATTTCAAAACTACTCAACCCTGTTCAAACCATTCTTTAGAGGATGGGATTTGGCTATCTCCTGATCAATAACAATAGAGATACTTGGAATGACAGAATCAGGTCTTGGAAACTACAATCTCCACCCTACTCAGGGTAACAGGATTTAGGAAGGGCTGCAGCAAACTCAAAATTTAATTATTTGAGAATATGGCCTTCAACAGACATGTGCAAAGGGGACAGACCTCTGGGCAGTCCTGGGTGAAGCTAGAGCCACCATTGGCACAGGTGAGACACAGGAAGTGAGGCAGAAGACAGCTGAGGAGTTCTGGGGACTTCCTGTGTGGATGAAAGGAAGTTGTTGGAGCCTGGTGCTTGGTGTGGAGGAGCCCTCAGACTGCTTCTCCATTTTGGTCATGTGAGGGATAGGGACTGATCTCTTTTCTTTGCCTCAGCTATCCAGGGCCTTGGGCCTTTGGCTTAGCTTAAGCAGAGTGGGTATTTAAGCCCTATTCCCTTCTCTCCCTTTTTCCCTTTCTCTCTATCTCCCTCTAATACTTTTCTTCCTCCTGTTTGTAATTAAAACACCATAAAAAGGTTAACAGCCGACTTGAGTTTTCATTTTAGGAATTACATAGCTGAATTCCTTGGTGACCTTAAATTAATATATATCAGTCTTTTAAAGTGATTTCCATATCACAATTTTCATCTCTAGATCTTTTCTCACTGTCCTTCTGTCTAATGGTCTTTCCTGTTTTGTTTCTGTATAGTTGGTTTCATTCCCCGAATGTTCAACGGTACCCTTGTTTCCCCTGGATGTCATTCTGTTTCGGAGGGGCTGTTTCTCTGCCTAAGCCTTGTTTTGAATTCCACTCCCATTTTCTCAGCATCGGCATGCATAACTTGGCTTCTTCCCCAGTAAGGACAGCATATCCTCTATGCCATTCCCAAAGATCCTGACGAAAATACTCTTGCCAAGCTGAATCTTCATTCCAGATAATGCCTCTAAGAGCTGACTTCAATCACCACCTTTCTGTCAGACACATAATAAGTGATTTTATTAATACTTGTTGATTGGTTGATTACTGTGGAGTCAGAAAAACAAGAACGTATTTTTAAAATGAAGACCCCCCCCCCCCGGACTGTTATTTCTTTTTTTAAAAGACAGCTTAAAACCAAGACTTAGGGGAACCAAAAATCTGTATTTTTCAGACTCGGCTAATTGGGTAAATCTAAACATACTTAATCCAAATCCAAAACATTAATTTGTGTTCATAATCAAACACATTCTAGCATAAAATGTTTTCTATCAGGTAGTACAGTGGTTTCTAGGCTGCCTCCTATTGCGATTAGGGGCGACAAGGATCACATATCGGGTTTCTCCAGAGGAGATTCCCCGAGGTGAAGTCTTTTGCTGGATCAGGTTTATGAGGCAAATGGGTTTGATGGCCGGCCATCTCCCTAAATGGATGCGGACCCCTTGTGTCTGGCATAGGCAGCATCCTCAGCTTAAAATAATGGAAAGCAGAGCATGGTTGGAAAGTTAAAAAGGATGGGGAGAGGGTTGGAAACGACCCGTCCTCCTCGCTGTGCAGTGCAAATTCAGATGGATCTATGTCCAGAGTGTAGATGGAATGAAAGCTCGTCTCAAAGCTAGGGAACTTATTTTCTGTTCTCCTGGGAGAACAGATTCAGTGAAAATCTTTGCTTGACCTGACTGAGTCTTCACTTTGCTGTCTGCAAGTCCTGGATTCAAATCCAGATTCTGCCACTCGATACCTATGATTTAGAGCAAATAGCTTCAGTTCTGTGGGCTTCCTAATCAGTAGAGGGAGGGACTTGGTCCAAATGACCTAGTCTAATATGTCCCCTACAACTTTAAAGTAGAAGATCCTATGGGTTCAGGTAAACGAATTGAGAAAAAGAGTGTCAGGATGGCTTGGACACAGGCCAAAGGACCACATTCATGTGGAACGTCTGCAAATAGATATTTAGTGATTCTTTTTTTTATACCCTCACCTTCCATCTTGGAATCAATACTGTGTATTGGCTCCAAGGCAGAAGGGCCTAAGTGACTTGCCCAGGGTTACACAGCTGGGAAGTGTCTGAGGCCAGATTTGAACCCAGGACCTCCTGTCTCTAGACCTGGCTCTCCATCCACTGAGCCATCCAGTTCAGTGATTCTTAAAACTCATCCCTTTCTTTTTGCTTTCCTACCATATCAAGCACGAGGATGTCGGCTTCCACCGTGGCAGCCAGGAGTCATACTAGAATGGAGCACTAGATTGGGAGTCCGGGAGACCTGAATTCAAATCCTTCCTCAGACACTTACTTGTGGTGGGACTGTGGTCAAGTCAATAGAGAAAACTCAAGTGAATCGGGAGTTTAAAGGCATCCCGTCCCTGCATGGCAAAGGGGCAAGCAGGACACTTGAGATTTCTATAGCACAAGCGACCCTGGAAGCACTTGATATGCTTAAAGGACTCCAGGGGTAACCGGGCTACTGATTACATTCCTAGAGTCCTTAAGACACTGCCGGCACCAGAGACCTTTGAGGTACCTTCAGGGCAATGAATGGGAGCATCCCTAGCAGAGGGTGAGAAGGCTGATCTCACGGGATGGGATTTAAAAAGCACCAGGAGGACAACGCTGGAAAACAAGAGCGCATGCGTTGGGGCAAACGGTCTGGCGTGAGGAGGCGCGTCAGAAGGAGGAGGGCGGTGGGGCGGCAGGCCGAGCTCGAGCCTCCCCTGGTCAGGACCCCTCCTCCCTCGGGAGAGAGCGCGGCGCTGACGAGGGCTTCACGGCTCCGTCACAGAGAGAGCGGAGTCCGTCCGCGGGAAGAGGAGACCTAGAGGGCGGGCTGTTCTCGCACGAAGAAGTGGCCCCTCTTCGGTCATGAACAAAGTGCTCCAAAGCACTGCTGAAGGGAGAAACGCGAACCAGAGCCCTGTGAGGCCCTGCCTCGCCCCTGCCCGATGGGCCACTGGGACAGAAGAGGAAAGGGGCGAGTGCTGGCGGGACGGGACGCTGCCAGAAGGGACGGCCCCAGGCTGTAAAGCTGTGCGGACCCTCTGACCCGGCGTACCCTACAGAGATCGGGGAGGAGAGGCCGCGCCTGCGAAAGGAACTACCCAGAGCGGCCCTGGGGGGGTGACGCAGCACCGGAACCTCAGCGCTGTCAGTCCGCCGGGGAATGGCTGCCCCGACGGAGTACTCTCGGGCCACAGGAAATGGCAAACAAGAGGCCCACAAAACGGCCTGCGGAGACGTCCACACAGCAATGCTGAGGGAAGTGAGCAGAGCCCGGCGCACCGCCGTCGCTGGTAGCGGCCCGGAGCCTCGTGGCCACCCAGGTTCTCCCCCACCACAGCAGCCACGGACCAATGGAGTCGGGACGCAAACGGACCGTCCTTTACTTCGTTTGTTCGATGGCCTTCCTGGGGGAGTGAGGGGGGGGAGCTGGTCTGCGAGCAGACAAATTGTGCGAGCTAGTCTGGAACAAAACAAAAATGTATTCGGAAAAGCAATAAAGCCTTGGTAAGGCCGGTGGGCAGAGGGGCTGAGGGGCAGCGGGCGAGGCCAGAAGACAAGCGGCCAGAGGCTGCTCAGGCTCCCCCTTCTCTTATCCAGAGGCCAGCCAGAGCTGGCTAGCCAGATCTGCTAGACGGTTCTCTCGCGGAATCTTCATTTTTCACATGTACCAGAACGAGCCTTTGCGACCGTTTCGTCCATCAGAGTGTTCTGATCACGAATAGCTTTTTCCAAATCAAGCTCAGGAATGTGTAGATCAGGTGGGCTCGTGTTTAGAAGAGATCCTGTTTGGGGACAACCAAGTTCTCCTGCTTTTCTGTTTCCTCCCAAAGATGGAGGGAGCCCGGCGTTCCACAGCACTGTCGGACTCCGTCATCCAAGGTGACAGCTCCCCTTCTCTCTGGGAAAGTTCTGCTCTGGTTTGTTCTAAGCTGCCTTTGCTAAACAATGGGGAAAACCAACTCCTGCTTCTGACCACGTTTACCTGTAGGGCTTTTTGTCTGGAAAAAGCAGTGGGCCCCACCCTGTCCAAAGGTGAGGTCTCAAACTCGGGAATTCCCTGACTTCCCAAGCACGGGCAGCCTAATTCCAAGGATCTGATGAAAGGCTGCCTTGAAGTTGTTGAAAGGCTCTGAAAATGCTGAGCAAAGAATTTCCCATCGGGCCTTGTGAGAGGCCTTTGATTGGTAGATACTCATGTACCCTTGCAGAGAGGAGTCCAGCTAGAGAGAAAGACCAATTTTAAGCTAAGTTGTGTCTTGAGATTGCCTTTTAAGATCTACTCCTTAAGTGGCTCCATGGATTGAGCCAGGCCTATAGAGGGGAGGTCCTGGCTTCACATCTGGCCTCAGATACCTCCTGGCTGGGTGACCCTGGGCAAGTCACTGAACTCCCAGATGCCCAGCTCTTCCTGCTCACTGTTGTCCTGGAAGGTTTAAAAAAAAAAAAGACCTACTAAATTGATGTTCTATAGTATGTGAATAGTAGTGTTCTAGTATTCATTTGGAGGGCTCCCAACTGTCCTTAGTACATAAGGCGTAAGTTTTTCTGAATAGCAAAAATTAAAACAAAAAAGAACTTTGCAAACCTGAGAACAGGCATCGTTATTTTGGATTGGGGTCACACACACACAGGCAGCATAAACCCTGCCTCTGCTTTTCATTACGAGGGTCATTTTAAGCCTCTAAAGGATTATAATGTTTTAAAATGTCAGCATCTAACAACGAAAATCCCATCATTAAGATACGATCTTTAAACACCTCACTGATGAAAAGAGCCGCTGCCTGCAGGCCCTGCTGGGTCCCCTAAAAGCACCCCAGCCAGGCTGGCACAGCCGAGCTCCGGAGAAACCCAAAGCCCCAGTTTCCAGGGGGTCCTCCCAGACTGTCCCTGGAATTCTAGCGATCCTGGGTGCACACTGGCACGCTCCAACGCTGGGCCAGCAGAGGAAAGGGGGGGATTTGGGTCTGAAAGGAGAGGAGCAAGAAACAAGGACCCCGCGTGGCCCCCAAAGAGGCAGGACGGTCCAGTGGGAAGAGTCGGAGCTGCGGAGCCTGAAGTCACTCAGGGACCCTCTCTGGGTCTCAACTTCTTCAACTGCCAAAGAAAAAAGACTGGATCGGACGACTCTGGGCTCTGTACGTGGGCGTCTAGGAACCCCAGTCTGAATCCTCGCTCTGCTGTGACTCAGTTCCCTCCTCTGTAAAATGATGGGGCCCTCCTGGATCATCTCTAGGCAGCCCTCCCAGGGTATCCTCTGCTAGCTACGCCATCCGCTGAGGCAGAAGACAAAGATTCCTTTGCAAACCAGAGAGCAGAGCATACGTTTGTGTGACATCAGCGCGGGGGGCCGAGATCCCAACTGTGCCCTGCCCTGCGTGGCCGCCCGAGCCGCCCTCTCTGCCACAGGAAGGCGGCCCCTGCTCGGCGCCTCCGCCAGGGAGTTTTCTTTCTGCCTTCATCCCTCCAGCGTCAGCTCCAAAGTCCTGGCCGAGTGCCGGCTCGGCCTCGCTTCTGTCCGGCTGAAGGACTCCCCTGGAGAAAAACGAAGGCGGCCCCCCTCCATGGAGCGGCGCGCTCTGCTGGGCCCCTTCCCTTCTCCTGGGCTCTCCCTGCTCAGCCTCCTTCAGAGGGTTCTAGGGGCCCAGATGGGCTGGGGGTGTCTGTGGACTCTCCCGGACCACCCTTCGCAGACTTTTCCAGCAGAGCTGGCCAGTGTCCCGGTGGTAAGAAGGGATTGATAAGGTGAGAGCGGAGCCGCAGCTCCTGGAGCTGCTCCTTCAACATTTGCCAGTACACTCGGAGGCCTCCTTACCACGGATTCCCTCCAGCTCCTGCCCGAGGCCCCGCCGAGACCAGGACCAACGAGGCCTCACTGAGACCAGGAGAGGCCTTTGTAGACCCAACAAGGCCCTCCTGGGCCACCACTTCCATGGCATAGGGCCTCCTATGAGAATGCAAATGACCCAAGGTCAGGAACAGCTCACATGTTCATTTTCTCATCCCTTGGCTCAGCACAGGGTTTGGCTCAAGGGAACACTTAAAAATGCCCACTCATTCATTCATTCATTCCCTCATTCCCTTGTTCGTTCCCTCATTCATTCCCTCATTCCCTCATTCGTTCCCTCATTCCCTCGTTCATTCCCTCATTTGTTCCCTCATTCATTCCCTCATTCCATCATTCCCTCATTCATTCCCTCGTTCATTCATTCCCTCATTCCATCATTCCCTCGTTCATTCCCTCATTCATTTGTTCATTCCCTCATTCCCTTGTTCATTCCCTCATTCATTTGTTCATTCCCTCATTCATTTGTTCATTCCCTCATTCCCTTGTTCATTACCTCATTCCCTCGTTCATTCCCTCATTCCATCATTCCCTCATTCATTCCCTCGTTCGTTCCCTCATTCCCTCATTCATTCCCTCATTCCATCATTCCCTCATTCCCTCGTTCGTTCCCTCATTCCCTCATTCCTTCCCTCGTTCGTTCCCTCATTTCCTCATTCCATTCCCTCATTCATTCCCTCATTCCCTTGTTCACTACCTCATTCTCCCTCATTCCATCATTCCCTCATTCATTCCCTCGTTCGTTCCCTCATCCCCTCATTCATTCCCTCATTCCCTCGTTCGTTCCCTCATTCCCTCATTCATTCCCTTGTTCGTTCCCTCATTCCCTCATTCATTCCCTCATTCGTTCCCTCATTCGTTCCCTCATTCATTCCCTCATTCCCTCATTCCCTCATTCATTCCCTCGTTCGTTCCCTCATTTCCTCATTCCATTCCCTCATTCATTCCCTCATTCCCTTGTTCACTACCTCATTCTCCCTCATTCCATCATTCCCTCATTCATTCCCTTGTTCGTTCCCTCATTCCCTCATTCATTCCCTCATTCCATCATTCCCTCATTCCCTCGTTCGTTCCCTCATTCCCTCATTCCTTCCCTCGTTCGTTCCCTCATTTCCTCATTCCATTCCCTCATTCATTCCCTCATTCCCTTGTTCACTACCTCATTCTCCCTCATTCCATCATTCCCTCATTCATTCCCTTGTTCGTTCCCTCATTCCCTCATTCATTCCCTCATTCGTTCCCTCATTCGTTCCCTCATTCATTCCCTCATTCCCTCATTCCCTCATTCATTCCCTCGTTCGTTCCCTTGTTCGTTCCCTCATTCCCTCATTCATTCCCTTGTTCGTTCCCTCATTTATTCCCTCATTCATTCCCTCATTTTCTCATTCCATTCCCTCATTCCCTCATTCATTCCCTCATTCCCTTGTTCACTACCTCATTCCCTCGTTCATTCCATCATTCCCTCATTCATTCCCTCATTCATTACCTCATTCCCTCGTTCGTTCCCTCATTCCCTCATTCATTCCCTTGTTCGTTCCCTCATTCGTTCCCTCATTCCCTCATTCATTCCCTCATTCGTTCCCTCATTCCCTCATTCCCTCGTCCCCTCCCTCATTCATTCATGCATCCCCTGTACCTGAAACACCGTGTGGGCTTACAATCCTTAAGGAAGAAATGAATGAAATTATTCTGCTTTGAAGCTTTTTTCCTCATTACTTTTCTACAAGAGCCGACACCAATATGGGTCATGTGACGCTCTGTGTCCTAACACACAAGCCTCGTGTGAACGAACTTCTGAGGCTCGCCGCAGCCCAGAAGGTCCGTCGTCGCCTATCCAAGGCCTTCCTTGACTCCCAAGGAACAACGCCAAGGAGGGTGCCGGAAATGGGCCCGGAATCCGGGCCTCCGTCCGCTCTGCCACACGCGCCGCGGGCTGCAGTCCCGGAACGGCACCGACGACGACTTGGACAGCGGGTCCCTGGGCCGTCCGTCCCCTGAGAAAAGGCCGGAAGCAGACACCCACTGGAGGCTGAGGAGATGTCCGCCGACCTCCCTTCCCGCTTTCTGCCCTCGTCACACCGGACTAAGGAGCGGCCCACAGGGTAGAGGCCGGGAGGCCCCGACGAGCCCCCACAGGACACACCCGGGAGCCGCAGAGCCGGTCGGCGCTCTCCGGGGCAGTCCGGACTCCTGGCTGAGCCGGTCAGGCTCCCCACACAGCGTCTGCAGCGCCACTCGTCAGCCGTGACGGTGAAGCGCTGCGCAGGCCGGCGCTGGCTCCTGGGAGACGGGTCCAAGCGCGGCCGTCGCCGTCCTTTATGGCGCCGCGCCAATCCCAGAAGCTGTCTGGGCTTCGGTTTGCTCCTCCGCCAAACCAGGGACCGGGAGCTCCTTCGTCCCTGGCCACGACGGCTCACGTTTCTGCAGTGCGCGGAGGTTTCCAAAGGACGGCCCTTTTTATCTCCATTTTACAGAGGAGGAAACTGAGGCGGAGGGCAGGTGGCGGAGGCGGCCACAGCCAGTGCACGCGTCTGGGGAGATGCTGAAAGCCCGGCCCGCTTTCTCTTGGGGCTGATGGGAGCTCCTCCGAGGCAGGCCCTCAGCGGGACGGCCCAGGGCGCTGGCGAGCGGCCCTCGCCCGCCTCGCCCCTCCTTTCACACCAACCCAGACAGGAACCGGAACCTCCACGGGAACCCCACAACGTAAAATGAGGAGAGCCGGGCGAGTCCCCGTCCTCTTGGCTAGGCTGAGGCTCTAACAGAGGGCGCGAAGGACCCGTCCCCCACGGCAGAGAGCAACCATCTGCATACAAACTAGGAGAAGAGCCAGTGCCCGGCCGGATGTTTGAGATTTGCAAGCGCGTCGTGTGTGTGATCTCATTTGCTCTTCCTAACGACCCTGTGCCCATTTTACAGCTGAGAAAACTGAGACTGCCGGGTAAAGCGACTCTCCTAGTGTCTGAGGGCAAAATGAATGGGATCCCAGGTGCAGGGAAGGGCTCGGAGGGGAAGAGACTTGTTTCAGAGAGAGGATGAAGCCGGGGGCCAGACTGTCCTCGATGCTGCCACCAGAGCAGGATGAGGAACCATGGGGGACCCGGGGGAGGGGCGGAGGCCTGGGGGAGTCAGAGCAAGAGAGGAAGGGAGCGCAGCTGAAGGCAGCTGGCTGGGAAGCCCCCAGCTCAGGGGCCCATGAAGGATGCGCTCCATGCCCGCTCTCCCGCGGCCTGGGGCCTGGCACCGAGGACCGACGTCAGCGAGGGAAGGCAGGCTCGGGGAGCCTGAAGGCCCCTTGTAGGTGGCTGTGCGGGGCTCTCCCTGGAGGAGAGCCCACCCCACACCGAAGGGAAAGCAGAGGGGGCCAGCCTTGGGGGCGGCCAGAGAAGAAATGGACGTCTAACAGGAACGTCCGCTCGGCGGGTCGGCTCGGGGTGTGGAGGATGTCCACAGAGCCCCGAATGCCTGGAAATTCCTTGAATTTCCCGCAGAGGGACAGCAGGTTAGATTTGTTGAAGAAAATCGTAAAAACCATCCCCAGATAGTCTAGAATGTGGCCGTGTGTGAGGAGCATCAGAAGCGTTCACGGCGCCTCCAAGGGCAGGAGGAATGCCTCGACACGGTCATAGTCTTCGCCCGGCTGCAGATGTTTAAAGAGGCCCAACTGGCGAGCGTCAGAGTCCCTCAAACCCCGAGCCTCCGACTCAAGATCGGTGCTCCGGGGGCCACCCAGGACCGACCCCCCAACCGGCCCCGGCCGGCCGCGGAGGCTCAGCTGGCTCTCCGAGTGCCCCCCGATCGCACCTGCGGGAACCGGGCTGTTAGAATTCCTGGGGATTCGTTAGGAGGTCCGGTCTCCTTTCCCCGTCTGGCACGGCGGCATCAGGGGTGAAGCGATGCTCTCCTTTGGGAACTGGGCCGAGTCACACGAAGGGAAGGCTGGCATCGCCGAGGGCAGGCCAACACAAGCTGGCAAACGGCTTGGCAGAGCAGGTATGGCGAAGCAGATCCCAGCTTTCTGGTGGGGAAGCCCTCCTCCACAGCCATCCCTTCTGGCTTCTCAGCAATCCATGGTGATCCCTCCTCTCCTGCCCAAGCCCCGTCTTCAGGCCTTCTGGACCCCCAAGAGGCGGGCCTACACATAGAAGAGGAGATCCTTCCCGAAGGCCTACAATGGACATGGCGGTGCCAACGCTTTGGTTTTTTGTCACTAGAGCTAAAGCACCTTGGACAGTGCCTCGGGCCTGGCACTCACCACCTGCTTATAGAATTGCTCAGAATTTTCATTCTGGCCTTTATGATTTATTATTGTGGAAACTCAAGAGCGCAGAGAGCAGATGATGGGAGGGGGGAGGAACAGGGAAGGGAGGGAGGGAGGGAGAGAGACTACGCCACGGCACAGAATAGGATATTTGGGGAAAAGACCAGGAAGAATGTTGGTTCACCAAAGGAAAATGTTTTTTGTGTTTGTTTTTCTTTCTGCAGGTATTTTTATTTCAGAAAGCGGAGCATTTCAGCACCAAGCTGTCAACAGATCACATTTTTCTTCCCAATAGCTAGAATCCTTCAGGATAGGAAGAAATGACTAAGAGGAGCATTAGCTGGAAAATGGAATAAATCAGTGTTCTCCTCTCCAGGTACTTGTTTAATCATGTATAATAATACTAGGGAAAAGTCAAGCTTGATGTAGGCATTATAAAATGTGCTGCTTTTCCTGCAAGTGAATGACGCCTCCATTTGACAGGCTCAACGCAGCCCAAGACATTCGCAGGGCACTTGATCATGTTAAAGGCAAACGATTTAGAAAAGTCTCCATGAGCAGGGGGGAGCTTTCACCCTGTTAGAACAAGGAGGGAGACATCCATCCATTGCTTGGATGAAGAAGACTTGCTGGAGCCGTTGTGAGTAAAGAATCCATCAGAACTAAAGACCACGTTCTATTAACACCTTCAGGGCCTTGAAGGATCACTTCACTCAACCTCTTAATATTACAGGTGGGGAAACTGAGGCCCAGAGGAAGTTGTGCCATTTGCCCGAGGTCCCACGGTTAGTGGCAGAACTAAAACTAGAATCCAGGTAGGCCTTTGACTCCCAAGTTCCAAACTGTTTTCCGTAGGCCATCAGCCTTATGACTGACACACAAGTACATGCTTGTCGTTAACCGAAGGAGTCTCTTGCCTACTGGCTGTGTGACACTGAGAAAGTCACTCAACCCCAATGGACCGAATGTCGAATGGAAGCAGGTAACTCCTAAGTCCGTCCCCTGTAAAGCGGTGGCGCTTTTAATTCTCTCACATCTCTAGTGCTTTCGAGGTCCCTTCAGGAAAATTCTGAGCATATCCTTGAATTCAGTGGGGCCAGAACTACAGAATACGGTTTAGGAAATGCTGACTCGGAAATAACCACTTCCATCAACTTCCTTTTTCTTCTTTCTGATGTGGTTAAGCTCATTCCCATCCCTAAGAAAACGGATAATTATCATCTTTAACTGGAGT
This sequence comes from Monodelphis domestica, assembly GCF_027887165.1. Taxonomy (NCBI): domain Eukaryota; kingdom Metazoa; phylum Chordata; class Mammalia; order Didelphimorphia; family Didelphidae; genus Monodelphis; species Monodelphis domestica. The sequence goes on along the minus strand of NC_077231.1, from coordinate 296,346,755 downwards.
CAACCCTTAAGTCTCTTCAAATTTACTATAGTTGCTTCTATCAAATACAGTAGAATCACCCAGAACAAACTCATCTGGCCACAGAATATCTTGGGATGTACAACGTATCGGCGACATTTTAAAATGCTCGGGCCAGCCAGCGCCAGCTTATGGGACTCTCCGGGGTTTGAGGGGTGAAGGATGCATGGGACACTGGAGCAAAAGGGAGACAACAAAGCCCGTTTCCATGAAAAGTGATGCTGTACGTCATAGGAATTCTTGCTGCATAGATAAAAACTCCCCGTATTACTTTGGAGGGAAGATATCCTTAGCATTGACCTTGTCTAATGGATGGACTCGAGGAACTCAAGAACCCAATTCTGTGTTGGTGAAGAGTACGCACTCAAGGAAGTACAATTGGCCAGAAGCTTAAACACCTCCACAGCCGTCACTTTCCCTTTTCCCACCAAGGACTGTTCCCGTACTTAAGACATTCTTGCGGAGCTCCCACTATTTCGGGAGGCACCTCAGATATGAGAAGTCAGGCGACCCCAGGATTTTGAGATGGAAGGGATGGTAGCCACCCTTAGGCCTATCTTCATTTTATGGCTGTGGTGTACTGGGACGGGCGACTTTTCCAGCATCACCTCGCTAGCAGGCAGTAGGATCAGAACCGGAACCCAAACACTGTCTTCAAGGCCGGTGTTCCCTCCCTCGGCATGACCTGATGGCCAAGAGGGAGTCCCTGATCCGTTTGTAAGGGGAGAGGAGAATACTGCCATAGAAAAATACTTCAATATAATTGAGAAGGGCAGGTCCAGAGACTGAACCTGTGGCTTCAGGGCTCCAAGGAGGTCCTGGCTAGCTCCACGTTTCTTCTCATAAGGGGGAAAAAACTAAAAAGGTTAAAGGTGAGAAAGGGGCAAAGGGAATGACCTAAACCGGGAACAAGAAGGAACAGGGAATATAAGGAAGGGAGGGAAGGGGAAGAGCAAGCAATGAGGCTGGAGAGTGGGGGATGGAGCAGGAAGGAGCAGGTCTTGAATCCCAGGCTCTTGAGAGGTTGCCACCATGTGATAGCACAATTGAAATGACTAAACAACAATCACCCACAAAGATGTGACAGGCCGCAGGTAATCATTTAGATATGGGCTCCTGAGCAAAGGAGAGGCTTGTCATTGCTTCAGGCAGGGATCATTCATTTTTGAAAAAATAAAACTCTGCCAAGTGACAAGTTTAAGCTTTCATTTTAAGGAATTTTCAGACAAGACAGAAGAGGGGAAAACCATATGAAAATGATAACGAGGCTGAAATCCCCTACAGAAGAAAATGAAAAACTAAAATACATTTAATAAGCTCATGTCTGTAATTAATGTCACTTTTTAACCCTAGCAGAGTAGAAACAGAATGCCTAGTAGAGCTCTTGCATAGTCCCTTTAAGTCCTTTTAAACATTCATGTCATATTTAATAGGTACCAAGGAATTACAGAAAACAAAAACAGCCCCTACACACCAATCAATTTGCAGCTCAACTGCTGTTAATAAAAGGGGGGTCTTTAGTCGGATTTCATTTTATGGTGGAGGAAAAGTTGGCCTATTCCGATTGAGTGACTTTCCCAGTATCTAAAAAAAGTCTACTATATGCAAAATTCCAGGAAGATAACTTCTTATTTCTCATTTGCATATCCACACTTAATAGAAATTGCCTGAAAGTGCATTCTAAGGCATACCATGGAACCTTCCATATTATAGTGAAATTCTCTTCTAATAAATATACTGTTTGGGGTATTTGAAGGGTAGGCGAGCTGGCAAGAGACAAAAGGCCAACTGCTAATTGAGGAGGGAATATCATCACCCAGAAGCCCCAACGTTCACCCCAAACAGCCAATCTTGGCTATAGCATTTCCCACTTCATCCACAATGCAAACATCACTTATCATTATGTGGGACACTGTTGGAAGAAAAGAGAAAGAATTTGCTATTCAGGGCAATATTCTGGAGAAAGTCAAGCATGTGGTTCTCTGACCTCAGGCTTGGAAGGGTCTGGTTTCCATATAGGTTTAAGATCTAACTTTTTTTTCCTTTTAATTTGTGATCGATGTGTAGTAAATTCTCTTTTAAGACCCAAGTAGCTCCAATTGAATTCTAGTTCATTAGTGTTACAATTTTATTTAAGACTTGACCTTCCCCCAAACCCCAATGCTAAATACCTAAGAGCATTTTAAAATGAGAACTCTGTCCTAATTCTTCTTCCCACCCCAAGTCTTTTTTAGAGCACAGCACATATGGTAATGGTGATCCCATGTATCCTATGGTTCCCATGATCAGCTCGTGATGGACCGTTGATAAATGAATATGTTCAGCCCCAATAACTCCCTGAGCTATGGTTCCTCGTTTCTAAATTGTCTGCTGAACACCTTTACTTCCACATCTTGCAAATCTTTATAACCTCAAAATGTCCAAAACTGAAACCATCATATACTTTCCCCACAAATTCTTCCAAATTTCTCTCTTTCTACCAGTGGCACCTTTTCAATTTGGCAGAGGGCAGAAAATGGATTGGTGAGTAGAGAGATCAGTTAAGAGCCACTGCAATATAATAGTTCAGGGAAGAGGTTAGGAAGGCCTGGGCTAAGGCCACGACAGTGAGAATAGGCAGAAGGGCAAAGATGTTAGGAAATAGAGCTGCCATCTTTCTTTCTTCAGCTTGTCATTAGATCTCACCTGGACAATTTTAACAGCCTCCAGTTTCAATCATCTCCGATCCTTCATTTGCATTGCTTCCAGCGTAACCTTTCAAATAAGGGTCATGACCATGATACGCCTCTAGTAAAATGGCAGTGGTTCCCCACTACTTAGAGGATACAGTGCAAACTCTTGAGCCTGGCATTCAAAGCCTGCAAAATCCCATTTCCAACCTACCTTTCTAATTTTACACAATTGATAACATGCCATTCTCTGATCATCACCAATACCACCACTACTTACTATGTATTTATTTGTTACTTAAATATCTAGTGAATTCCCTCCTTCTTTCCCACCCCACACTAGAAACAAGCATCATTTAAAAAAGCACATATGTATGTCAAAAACTACATCGTGTTTCTACTGATCAGTCCTTTCTCTGGAGGTAGACATATACAAGTCATTCTTCAAACAGTATTTCTGTTGCTGTATATAATGTTCTCTTAGTTCTGCTTGTTTCACTCTTCATAATTTCATGTAGGTCTTTCCAAGTTTAGTAAAAAACTTTTCTGCTTGTCATTCCTTACAGTGAGACAGTATTTCATCACAATCATATACTGCAACTTGTTTCAGCATCCCCCAGGTGACGGGCATCCCTTCCATTCACTGGTTTTTTGCCACCACAAAGAGCTGCCATCAATATTTTAGAACATATCGTTTTTTCACTTTTGATGATCAAAATATAAATAATTAATAATTATATAATAATTATATAATAATCACCATCCATTCTATTTGGCATTTGAAAGTGTATAAAACACGACTTACGTGATCACAGTCTGGACCTAACAACAACTCTGTAATCTAGATGCTACTTTTAGATTGACTGTATAGATGAGGAGACCGAGACTGTGAGAAGTGAAGGGGTGGTCTTCCTGGCATCCAAGTCTAGCACCCATTTGCCATGCTCTGTATGCTGCCTCCTGAAGGCGTCCCTCCAGCCTCCACTGGCTGTAATTCTGAGTTCAGCTCAGGGGCCATCTCTTCCCTGAAGCCTTCCTTCTCCATCAAGACCCTGACAAGGGATCTGGCCAGCTTCTGATTTTATATATGTTGTGTGATTCTCTCCTCTGACATGATCCTGCTCGTTTCCCATCTGGGTACACATTTAATTCCCTATGAAGACCTCCAACTCCGGGAGAACAGAAACTGGATGGCTTTTTGTCTGCCGATCGTTTGCTATCTCCTGTGCCTATCAGAAGGCTTCCCCAAATGGGCATGGACTGAATTGAACGTAGCGGAGCAAGTGATGACGGTCATCAAGCTAGCGTGTGGGAGGGAGCGAAGGCTCTAACGGATCAATAGCCCACATCGGGCCAAGGTGGAGAAACTGCCTAGACGGGTCCTACTTTGTAACTGAACCCACCTAAGAAACACGGATCTGCCGCCTTTTGCCCCAGCTGCGTATCACAACGAGAATCCCAAAATTCCCACGTGCTGTGGGCAAGCTCAGCTTGAACATGCCGTCCTGGAAGATGCCTGACAGGGTGGAACAAAGGGCTGGTCACTCCCTCCAAACCCTCGACCCTCGCCTAAACTCCCAACGCTTAATGGACAGGACAGTCTGTCCTCCCTGTTCTCTGCCCAAGTATTTCAGTCCTTTACCTACAGTCCAGTGTCTTACCATTTATCATCGATGTGTGACCTTTGTTTCCTTTCTGGGTCTAAATAGGAAAAAATAAGCCTTTGAACTACTAGTGGAAGAAAATGAAACTAGGGGGCTAATCCCTAGAACCCCAATAGAAAGAAAGCGGGTGATGGCCCCCCCAGATCTGATTACCATGGAGTTCCTTACACTTGCTTCCCTTTTGTAGCCTCGTAGCTGCTCAGTAAGTCCATGTCCTCCCCAGGCAATGACACCACAGCCCCCCTCTAGCACCCTCACGCTGTGGGCACTCTTGCCCACAGGAAGTCCTAGATTATACCGGCTGGTACAGGGAAGGGGGTAAATCAGAGGGAGAGAGGGGCATCCTCTTTCTCGTGGCAAGGGTGGAGATAAGTCCTCTTGGCTCCCGAGTTAAATTTCAGAATGTACTTTCCCCTCCTAACAATGGTAGATAAGAGTGAATTTAACGAGGCTTTGCAGGCAGGTAGAGGAACTTCGCCACCTCCTACCCCACTCCCAGGTCTGAATGTAACTGTTTCTATGAGAAAATGCACTTTAAGTTCCAAACACCCATTGCCTCTGAAGCCTGGAACAAAATCTGTTCTGAATCCTGTCAGGGACAGCCCACAGGGTGCACAGTACCTTGTACAAAGCAGATATTCAATAAAAAGGAGCTGACAAAATTTAATTTCTGAAAATGTTATCTAAGTGCCAAGAAACACGGTGGTGGTGGGGTGGTTTTCAATTGACTGGAGGACAGAACGACTTAACGTGGATCTGCTTAAATGCCGTCTCAGTGACCCCGCTGGCACGGGATTATTTGCTGGTGGATTGTGCTCGGACGCTTACTTTGTGACTTAGGCGGGTCCCTCGACCTCAGTTTCCCCATTTGTAAGTTGTGGCAGTAGAACTAGGTTTCTCTTTGCTCTATCTGGATCCTGGAAGTGTTGGGCTATGAGTGAGGATGGTCAGGAAACCTTGACAAGCCTCAGGCAGCTCCCCGGAACTCTCCAAAGTCCTCCATTGTGGGGATGGATGACAATCGGTCTCATTACAAGGCAGGGTCTCCGAGGAGGGGATGCTCAGGTGGGAGGCCACAAAGCCTTGGCATATTCACAACATGTTTTAAACCACTACAAAATATTTTTAAAGGCTTAATAAAGCCATCCCTTTGGGCTAGGCTCTTGAGGCTCTGGCTTTCTCTCCAAAGAACTTCCTCACTGTGATTACCAGCAATTGTTCACTTGTGGTAGGACGGAGCGTCACTCGGTGCCAGGGTCTTTTGGCAGGAAATCAATCTGAGTCAATGCCTATGATCATTAGAGGCATGAAACAACTACCACAGTGATACCCACACACATACATTATAGGCCAAGATTATAGTTCAGCCCTGCGACTCCTTTGTAAATTCTAATTTCCCCCCAATTTTATGGCCCCTAACACATTCGTTATAATTGCCTTGATCACAGTGTGGCCAGAAATTTTCCCTATTTTTAAAAAGTTTTCCGTAGAGAACCATGCTATTGGGAGAAGCACACTGTTCCGACTGAGTATAGGGGGAACAGCGTGGTGTTGTAACCTAATAAAACTTACAAATGTGATGACATGCATAAGAATTACCATATGATGGGTACAGCCATTGAGCATAATTCGTACAAAGCTCCGCTATCCGACTGCCAACGGCTCCTCATTTGACTGGGTCCAAGGAAACATCTGCAGGCTTCGGAAGGTGGCCCTGATAGGGCAGGGCTCAGCACAGCCGCCGTCCTGGGCACGGGGAATCCCAAGAAACAGTCATGTGGGCTCCTCTCTGGCCAGTCACCAATTCCAGCTCGCCCTGAAGCGAGGCTGCAGTTTCCCGTGCCTGAGAGAGGTCAGACCACTTACAGGTCATGTTACAGAGGGGATTTTCTGATTAAAAAACCATCAGTGGATTAAAAGGGGAGGTCCTGGTTATTGGCACTTTGGGTGTCAATTCGTTTATTCAGAGCATTGCTTTGAGGGGTCATCTTGAGATTCATAGCGCCATGGACACGCACGTTTGGAGGGAGACAGAGAGTGAATGGAGGACAACGATCCAGTGAAGAGTGCTTTGGCCAAGCACTTGCTGGGGGACGCTGACTCCTTGGCACTGACAGCAGCCTCAGGCTCGTGAGCGTTGACGCAATGACGTCTGGGAGGTGCAGCTCTAACAACAGCATCCCGCCCATGAGAGGGAGACACGGAGGTGAGGGGACCCGCTCCAGGCCCGCAGTTGATTGAAATGAAGTTTGACTGAACATTTATTTGAATGTATACTCCTATGCTAAAAGGGGACTGCCCCCCAATTGGTTTTTGTCAATGTAGCCAGCATTGGTTTTGTTGTCCGTCTTTCTTCTATTTCCCTCTTCTATCTAACTATTGTAGTTTCCTCTTAGACGGTGAAATTATGTATGTACCTGTAGTTGGAAAATTTGGAGGTGCAGGATGATTATGTTTAGTGATCAACTGGGGAGACTAATCTCCCAATCATCACCAGGGGGGATTGTGAACTTTAGATTACTCCACCCTACTCAGTCTAACAAAAATAGTAAAGCCTACTCCCATACTTAAGGATTAAGTATTTAGGAGGATGGCCTATGCCAGACAAGTGCTAGCAAATGACAAATCAGAAACAACTGACAGACCCCTGGGCTGTCCTAAGTCAAGCTTAAGCTACCATTGGTACATGTGAGACGCAGGATAGTAATGTAATAAACGTCTATATATTTCACATCACTTCCTCTCTCCAGCCTCTTTGGCAGTGGAGAGGTGGTTGGTAGAGTGTGCCGAGTGTTTCAGCATCTTGGGTGGCAGCTGCTATTGTCCGGGTTTAGCGGTGAGTTTTCCTTGATACCATACTGGAGAAAGCTGAGTTGCCTAGTTCAGTTGAGGCATCTTTACTGAGCCCTCTTGGAGTTTAGGTTGATTCTTTCTCCTTTACCTTCCAAACACTATCCTCTTGGAAAGCCACTAATCTTCTTCAGAGACCTTGTGGCGGAGGACTTTGAACTCCCCCTGGCACAGGCCAGGCGGGAGAAATCCTACACCTATTCCCTCTCTCTTCTCCTTAATTCCTTCCCTCTATATTAATTAAACCACCATAAATTTGCAAACTGACTTGAGTATTTTATTTGGGATATTCCCTGGTGACCAAAATTAATTTAGATTAGTTTACAACCCTAAAATTATCCTTACAGTCAGAACTAGAACTCAGGGCTTCTGGACTCCAGGTTCAAGGCTTTCTCCTTTGGGTCGGCTGGTGGCTGCCTGGTGCAAAAAAGGGCTGGAGCATCTAGAGCACAGGATTAGGTCCAGGGCCAGAGATGGGGGGAGGAAGAGCATGCCTGAGACCCAATTGGCATGCTTCCCAGAGGTTGGTTCAGTTGTCAGTGAATTATGGCTAGCTGGTGGAGCAATGAATAAAACACTGGCCTATACCTGGGAAGACCTGAATTTAAATGGAGGAGCTCAGTGACCCTGGGCAGGTCCCTTCATCTCTGCCTCAGTTTCCTTCTCTGTAAAAAGGGTGTGGATAATAACAGCACCTACCTCAGGGGGTGGGGGAGTTGTGACAAGCAAATGTAAAGGGCTTCCCACTGCGCTTCATAAGTCCTGCCTTCTTTCTCTCCCCTTCACTCTCAAGAAATGGAGACCCCCCCCCACACACACACAATGGTGTACTGAAAGCATGTATTAATATTCAATTTATGTGAATGTTATGAAGAGACAATATCAACGTATAGAAATACTGATACACTGGGAAGACATTGTATTAGAATTAATATAATATAATATAGTGACAGTATCTGTAAGACATTTTTGAATTATATTGTATGACTTTATAATATTTCAAAGTGAATGATTCTAATCTTGTATTATTAAAAATAAGAAATGTTGCAATGTATTCTAAATAAATTCCATCGTGGGACACTTATGACAAATCATCCGAGCTCATTCTTAGGTTTGCTAAAGCCACCAGAACTGGAGAGAATTACAGTTTGGTGTAATTTCAGAAAATCCCAGATAACAGATGAAAATAAAATTTAATATAAATGTCACATCATATAGTCACATTACTCTTGAAATAACATCATTTTATGGGAGCAGTTTGACTTTTCAGAGTGTGCCATGTCATCAAGCCATTTCAAATAGAAATATGTTAAGTTCAAGCTTAAAAAATGACAAATATGCAGGGGCACACGCGGAGAGATGGACTCTATCGCTAGCGAAGCATCCTGAGGTTGTGATGAAAAACAGGAGATGGCGGGGCTCATGCTGTCAACTAAAACCTATTACAGATGCAATTTATGGGAGTTTTATCTATTTTATACACCCCTAAATAAGAATACACCCCAGAGAGGAAAAGACAACATTTCTTTGAGGCCTGAGGATGGGGAACAGCTAATGATGGGAACAATGGATGTCTGGTCCCTCTGGATCCAAAATTATTAATTCATGCTAAATCCTCGTTTTGTCTTTTGTTCTTGAATCAGAAATACAGCTTTCCTCTCCCAAGGCCGCTGAATCACACCTCATTCCACTTCCTACTTTCTTGACGATGCCATGCAACATAGAGTTAAACACCTCAAGAATAAAGGACGTTCCATAGCACAGCCGAACTGCTATGTTCAAGACAAGGTCCTGCGTGTCAGTTTGTCTTTGTTTGAGAGCCGGACTAGACCTAAGATTTGGTCGGGAAAAGGAATTCCAGGCAGGAAACTCCCTTTACCGATGTAGGCGCGCATCTTCTCTGCCGCTCTGTTCTAGCACATCGCCCAGAGCAGAGGCGTCACACTAGCCATGAGAGGGCCCTCCGCAGGGTGGCCTGAACCAGAGGAAGATGTAAATGGTTCATATTTAACAAAATAAATAAAAGTACAACAAATCAGCACTAACATTACATCTCACAACTAAGTCCATGGTGTGAAATGTGCGGTTGAGTGGCCCGGTCTCCACTGGAGCAATGTGGGCTTCAGTGACTTGAGGTCAGTCTGGCGAGTGAGGATATAGTGATGGTTAAGTCTTGTCCTTTGAGCCTGTCCCCCCACCCCCCACCCCCAAATCTAGATCTTCTTTTGCTGGGTTGCTTAAAGGTTTCCAGTGGATTTCTGGTTGCTTTCTTTATCAACATTATTTTGATGTATTTAAGCTTGAATCTAAGCCTTTAGCAAAATTCCATTAGGGAGAGAGGAGAGCTGTTTTGTTTGGTGGAGGGAGTTCTGTGGAAGAAGCTCCTCCTGTCCATGGAAATCTCCATGGTTGAGCAATGGAGGAGAGTGGCCCAGAGCAGTGGAGTCTGTCTGCCTTGGAACTGATACACAGCACTGATTCTAAGATGGAAGAGAAGAGTCTTTTAAAGAAATGAGTAAAGCTCGTGTCAGCGAGTTCAGTGCAGCCCATGACAGCAATGCTGGTTGTGGAACTAACAGTTTTTGTGGCCTAATGGGGAAAAAGGGGGGCATAGCAGAATGAAGGCAGCAAGAGTGAATGCACATTGAGTATTTAAAGATGGCAGCAACCGATTCATATTATACAGGCAGAAAAGGACAAAAGGATGAGGAAAACAGAGATGAGATGGGTCCTGCTCATGCCAATGGCACCTCTTTGGGGATACAGCTAAGGATAGATCTATCAACAAGCATTTGAGGGCTGATGATACAAAAGATAGAGAAAGCTATAGCCAGGTACAGTCATATACAATCTTTAGAAGATTGGGAAAAAAACTTGCATGATTTTTCTCTCTATATATATTTTTTCCTGTATTTGAATATCTGTACTTGTCCATGGAAGTACACATAAAACGTACATTTAATTTTTAAAAGAGGTTCATTTAAAGCCTACTACTACCAAAGACAGTGAACTTAAACCCCTCCAAAGCAACGCCTGATTGTCCTATGTTGTAAAGAGGCCAAAAGAGAACAGAGAAGAGGAACTCAAAGAGGAGGAACATTAGGCGGAAGGATCCTGTTGATTTCCAACCACTTAGGAAGATGGTACAGCTTAACTCCTTGCCAAATCCTGGAAGCCTTTGTGTCGTGATGGGCCTCCACTTTTCTAACAGTTTCTTTCTTTTCTAGGTGCCAGAGCACCAACAAGATGCTGCCAGGCTGCAGGTGGGGAATGCCCACAAGCACCACTCAGTCACATCTGGTCCCAAGAATGGCAGAAACCAAGGAGATGGAGAGGCTTCTTGTGCTGGCTTGCTGCCAGGCAGGGCTACTGCTGCTTAGTGATGTGCTCTCTCTCGTTCTATTTACCCTCTTTGCCTAAGAATGGGGGGTTGGAGGAACACTTTAGACTTGACCCTAGCACACAGGATGAGAAATTAATGGAGGCATCTTTAATTCTAAGGAAGAAAAAATGCCCACTATTTACTAGGAGCATCTAGGAAGAATGTGGAGAAGCACGAATGTTTTGTTTTTCTAGTGTGAGAGTTGCTACTGTCCAAAGGCCATGTGGCTCTATCAGGCCAGTGTGGACACTTCTCCCTGTACCCTCCTCCCTCCCCCCCCACCTGGATTTCTAAAGAACCGCATTTCTCCTTCCTGAGCGTCACCTGGAGCAGGGATAATTTGTTTTCCTGCAGAGCCAGAAGAGAAGCTTTTAGGTTCCTGAAGAGAGTTCCTGGAGGTGTTTATATAGCTACCCTGCTGTACAATAACCTCTCTTAATCCTCTTTTTCCTCTGTCCTGCACATTAAAGTTAATTTTGATGTCGTTTATGCCAATGTAGACAACTTTCCTGTGTGTTTATCACTGACTAAATTTTCTTCAGGGCTTAGTTGAGAGAAAAGTGGAGAAGTTGGCCAACCAGTCAGTGGAGATCTTGGGATCAGCTTCCTTTAATGACTTGTGGAGTTCATTTTTTCATGACTCAACTATGTAAATGAGCTCCAAGTTCAGCCCTCATTAGCCATGTCTGCTTTGTCACTGGGCAAAAGTCACACGAAAGGAAAACTGCAGTGCACTAATTTAGGACTTGATTACAAAATCATGAAACTGTCAGAAATGGGTTGCTATAAACATTTTTTCCCCCTTAAAAGGCTACAAGAAACAGAAAATCTTTTGGAAGCAGTGGTCTCTCTAGGATTTACTGTGGGCAGATACATTGGGCTCGGGTGGGAGAGAAGGCATCTAGCAAACTTTGAAAACAGAACCAAGGTAAGGATTTATGACTAGAGAGGATTTCTGCTTCATTTAAATGTCTGTGGACATATAGCTGGGGATGTACTTTGAATCAATCATCATCATCAAAAACATCTGAATCTTCAATCTTATGTCTAAATTGGAATCATAAAAGAATGAAAATATGGCATTAAATTGCTTTTAGGTTTATTGACACCATGTTCCCTTAAGTGCTTGCTCTGTGGAAATAAAAGGCATTTATTATTGACAGAGTCTAATCTGTTTACTTACAGCTTAGCTGACATATCTACGCCCTCTACTTATTCTGACAGTTAGGAAGCCCTTTGAAGTTCAAATGTTTCATGCATCTAGAGAAGTTTGTGAGGTGATTTTCTAAGTCTTGCAATAATCCCCCGAAAGGCTAGTTCATTCCTAGCTTGGAGGAAAGAGAACTCAGAGAGGAAAGTACAGAAACAAAGGTGGCACAAGAGGGTAGGTCCCAAATGGGGTACGATCTGCATCACCAGAGGCAACCGAGCTCTGTGGACGAGGCTCTAGAGCCATAGAACTATTTCAGTACTGAGTATAACATAGAATGTGAGTGTATAAGGAAGGGAACAAAGGCAGCATTTATGAGTGGGGGGGGGGGGGGAGGCTGGAAGAGAGGACTGAGAGTCTCTCCACTTCATGGTGAAGTTGGCATCTGACTTTAACCTAGAAAAACAGACAGAATGTCCATAGGTGGTGGGAGAAAGGGAAGAAGAAAAAGGCAAGCTGGGTGTAGGGGATGCTGTGAGCCACAACTCAGATGATCGAAACTTCTGAATGGGAGCAATCCAAATTAGTATGTAACAAATGTGACTCTCTGTCTATCCGTGCATCCGTCTATCCCCTCTATCTACATCCCTGCTGCTTCTAGGATCACATATAAACTCCTCTTTTTAGCACTACAATGAGAGAGACAGACAGACAGACAGAGAGAGAGAGCGAGAGAGAGAGAGAGAGAGAGAGAGAGAGAGAGAGAGAGAGAGACAGACAGAGACAGAGAGAGACAGACAGACAGAGACAGACAGAGACAGACAGAGAGAGACAGAGAGAGACAGAGAGAGACAGAGAGGAGAGAGAGAGGGACAGAGAGATAGAGACAGAGAGACAGAGAGAGACAGAGAAGAGAGGAAGAGAGAGACTGAGAGGAGGGGGAGAGAGAGAGAGACAGAGACAGAGAAGAGAGGGAGAGAGAGACCGAGAGGAGAGAGGGAGAGAGAGACAGAGACAGAGACAGAGAAGAGAGGGAGAGAGAGACCGAGAGAAGAGAGGGAGAGAGAGAGAGACAGAGACAGACAGACACCTGGCTTTCAAAGCTATCTCATGCCACCCTCTCCAAAAAGGATTAACCTAAGTCCAAACTGTTGAGGAGCCTTTTGGAGTTTACCTCACCTGGTCCCTGGATGAAGGATCTACAAATGCCTACCAGAGCTGTATTAGGAATCTGAGTTTGGCAGGACATGCAGTGCCCTGGCACAGCCTTGGAGAATTCAGGGTCTCTGTTGCTACAATGAAGCACTGAGGATGTGAGGGAACATGACCTGGGTTTCGCAGAGGCCACACTTCTCTTTGGCACGCTCAACCATACGGAGCAGAAATGCTAGCTATTATTTTTATTATTAAATAATAATAATAATTGTTAACTTTCTATCTGCCAAGGTACTAGGCTAAGAGTTTTATAATTATCATCCCATTTGATCCTTGCAATATTGCTGGGTGCTATTAAGATTCCCATTTTACAGCTAAGGAAATGGAGGCACACAAGATGAATGATTTGCCCAGGAGCACATAAGCTACTATGTTTCTATGACTGGATTTGAACTCAGGTCTTTCTAGTGGTCCCCTAGCTAAATGAAGACTAGAGTAGATGATCCCTAAGCTCACTTCCAGCTCTATATCTATGCTCCCATAAGCCTATATCATGTCTAAATTAAAAGTAAGCCCAACAAATTCTCGACACCAGATTAGCTCATGAGTGGTGTCAGTCAAAGGTTTTTCAGATGAAGAAACTAAAGAGGTGAGGGGAGGGTTCAATAATTTATTCCAGGTCACGCAGGCAGAAGCAGAGGTGGAATTTGAATTCAGGTCTTCTTGTTCCAATGTTTCTGCTCCAGGCTCAGAGGTGGGGGCAGGAGGCTCACTCATCTCAAAGCAATTTAATTTACATTTTCAGTAAGATATTTCAGCCATCAAACTCCTACTTACATAGGTGGAGAAGCCTGGGTGAATCAATCTGGTATTCTAGGGACTAGCCAAGTCATATATCTGTTAAAAAGTTTTGCTGAGAAGCTCCCCTGCCCACCCCACTCCTGGGGAATGGAGGAGGTTTCTAGTTAAGAGTTTAAACAATTCAATTCTTGTTTATTTTCTCAAACAATGGGCCATTTGGTTTTTATTATGAGGAAAAAATTATACATTTTATATTCAAAGTCCAAATTAAACACATTCTCCTTTTACCATTTTATTCTATCTCCAAAGCACATCCATAAATATTCTCCACCACAAGTGTAACCACTATATAAATAAATCCCTTGTTTCTTTCTATAAATAATCATTCATTCATTAATAATGGTTAAATTCTCTGCAAATGTATTTCTATTACATAGACATCACTGAAATAAAGATGATAAATATTTTAGTGAAAGGACTAAGATTCAATTATAACAGAAACAAGAGAAAGGCTCACGGTGCCTGGGAACAGCATATACTAAATTTAAATTTGTTTTCCCTGAAGGGAAATCACTTTAAGCTAGTGGATGGGAGGGAAATGACGTTTATTGGATGCATTATGACATAATTGTTGCCTAAATTTTCCCTTATTAAACTCATGTCAATATCAAAGAGCTCGTTGGACTTCAGCAAAGACGGAAAATGATGGATTGCATCAAGAAGTGAAATGTTATCCTCTAGTCCTAACAAAACCGTTCTCTGTTTGGGCATTGGAAGGCCCGCTTGGGAAGACTGGTCAACTGGAAATACATCCTTTACCCAATGGAGTCCAAGTCCTTCTCTGGCACATTCTGACAGGGAGGCTCTGAGGATCCCTTAATAACTCGGTGATTAATGGGTTCTCCAAGTCTCTAGCTCCAGGTTCCTGGTGCTAAGGGAACTTCCACCCTGGGACTTCCCTATATCACTTAATATACATACACCAGTATATTGTTGTCTGTCTGTCTGTCTGTCTCTCTCTCTCTCACACACACACACACCATCAAGAGTTCACCTGGTTAGAGACTTGGCCCAGTTTTAATGTTAATATTCTTTTCTAATTTGCCTAATTATTATTAGTTCTCTCCCATGTCCCTCTCCCCATCCACTCCCTCATTTATCTCTTTCCCATCTTCCTCTTCTCTCTGAATGTACTTTGTCCATCCTCTATCTACTTATCTATCTATCTGGGTCCTCCATGCATCAATATAGATTTACAACCAAATACTCAGCCAAAAGAATTGTTTACATAGTCAACTTGTTGATGGGCCAGATCCAGGCTGGTCTTATCCAGTTCAATCAACATTTGATACTTCATATAGAAGACCACTAGATCCTTACTCAAACCCTTTCTTGGTAAGACCTGAGGGAGCCTGGGCTCTACTGTCACAGCCTGGCTTCAAGAATGCATGTTCGGGGGGCAGTTGGCTGGCTCAGTGGGAGGTCCTGGGTTCAAATGGGGCCTCAAGACACTTCCCAGAGATGTGACCCTAGGCAAGTCACTTAACCCCCATTGTCTAACCCTTACCCCTCTTCTGCCTTGGAACCAATACACAGTATTGATTGTAAGCTGGAAGATAAGGGTTTAAAAAAAAAAAGGATCCATATTTCAGGACAGCTGGGTGGCTCCATGGATTGAGAGTCAGGTCTAGAGACAGAAGGTTCTGGGTTCAAATCTGCCCCCAGACTCTTCCTAAGTGTGCGATCCTGGACAAGTCACTTAATCCCTATTGCCCAGCCCTTCCTATGCTTCTACCTTGGAACTGATTCACAGTACCGATTCTAAGACGGAAGGTCAAGGTTTTAAAATTAAAAAAAAAAAGTATGCATGGTCATGCACCCTCAAATAGTCATTCATTCGCCTTTGCCCAGTGAGGGTGTCCCTCCCTGTAGGGGGGAAAAGCCGCAGCAGCATCCTGCTTCCCTTCTATACCTTATGAACGTCTCATGTAATTCACAGAAACATTTCTGAATTCTTTCCACTTGCATCATTGCTGGACAGAGAATGGGGAGGTGGGATGGCTTGTCATCAGCTCTTTGGATAGCTTTGAAATGAGGTCCGCTACAGAGATGCGATGGAGAGCTTCCAGTATGCGGGCTCTCATGAATAGAGGCAACCCCTGGAGGCTGCAGAGCACAGTTGAGGAGGAAAAGTGATGGCCGTAGACTCAGGACAGACCCAGGCTGACAGCAGCTTTGCATCAACGTTTTCTCTTATATAAATTGGGCCTCCTCCTACCCATAGCATTTGCCCACCGGGGTGTTGGGAGAATCAAATGAGAATCCAGGGGAAAGCATTTTGTAAACCTCAAAGCCCTTGATCCAATAAAACAGTAGTTAATGAGTTAACAGGATTTCTGAATTTCTGTAAAAATGGCCCAAAGAATTTTAAGTGCTGGGGAAAAGGCTCAAACAGTAAATATACTCAAATACCTTAAAAGCAGTATTTTTTAAAAAGCCAACACACCAATTTAAGAGAATTGGGAAAGTGACTTAGTGAAATATACACAGCACATTACAAAGCTCCTCAATATTTACGGTTGGGGTCTAGGATAAAGGCATTTTTCCGTTAGCTAAAACATTTTAAAGGGTTTGCTGTCTCCAAAAAGGGGAACAGGATGGAAGTAAATGTAGTGTGACAGCTAAAAGCTGCTCATCTGTGCGAGGATTCACACCTAAAAGATCGAGAAGTTTCCGTTCTGGTCTAGACGCATACGCACAAAATACAGTCAAGTAAATCACTGATACCTTTCAGTTCATCTCAATGATGATTTATCAAAGTACAAGATTTTAAGATTTCCCGAATTTGCTTTCGTGGCCACATATATAAGAAGGAGAGCTCGTGGGAGAAAGTGGCTGGATTCGGCAATGAATCGACTGACTGATGTTTATTGGGAACCTGTCCTACTGCAAACCAAGAGGCTGGTCACTGAGGGTGGCGCCACTCGGAACAAACAGGCATTTGAGGGAGGGGATTTACACTTAACAGGCAGATTCTGCTTTTACCCTCGTGTCCAAGTCACTATTTCTTTCTCTGGGCCTCCGTTTCCTCGTGAAGATGATAGACTAGAAGAGTGGAACACAGATCTTTAGAGGCTGCCTATTGCCCAAGAAACCTCAGATTAACATTACGTTGTTTTCTTATTTATCCTGGTGACTAGTTCTCAATTACACTTGAATCTAGTTCGGGCCTCACTCGGAAACATCCAGGCGCCTTCTGGAGGTCCCGGCCTGTGAGCCTTTGGAGGCAGGCTCACGCTCTGGAGAACGGCTTCATCCTTTCAGAGCCGTGTCTCGTTATGAGTGAGTAAGATGTCCTAATAGCCGCGCTCCGGGACGGTTCCTTCTTTCTCTATTTGGCCCAGCCGCCTGGCATACAGGAAGCATAATATAAACGTTATCATCATTAGAGATCATCTTCCATTCCACAGGAACACGGGCACGCATGGAGGAAGGGCGGCGCATCTTCCTCAGCCGAGGAGACTCTCTTAAGTGACCTAAAGCACAGCAAACTTTACACCAATTAGGCAGTGTCAAAACTTAAATGCCTTCCATGTCTACCTCTGAGCAATTTTTCTCTGTGCAAAATTTCTTTACTTTTTCCAGATATCGCCCACTGCCCTATGCCATCCTAAAACCCTTTCCCTACATTTGTTAAACCCTCACCTTCCGTCGTAGAATCAATACTGTGTATTGTTTCCAAGGTAGAAGAGGTAAGGGCTAGGCAATGGGGGTCAAGTGACTTGCCCAGGGTCACCCAGCTGGGAAGTGTCTGAGGCCACATTTGAACCCAGGACCTTAGGCCTGGCTCTCCATCCACTGCTCTTTCCACATATGCTTAACATCCTACATTTCTGGCAATAAAAGCAGGTCGTCTGAACCCTAGGGTGCTGTACGGTCCGGGGGGCCCCCCAGCTCCCTCTCCCTCAGAGCCGGTGTCAGAGGATGGAGGAAGGAGGCACCTGTGTGCTAAGGAAGTCGAGCCAGAACCCTTCCTCATGGGAGAGCTGAGCAAGGAGCCCTCTCCATCCCTGGGACCGGCCTGAGGGAGATCTCCTCTTTGGCCGGCGGGCCACCTAGGCCCAGACTCGTCCTCAGCCTGGAGCTCTGCCCCCCACCCAGAGCCAGCTGGTTCCCCGAGATCTTCCCTTCCTTCACGCTGTCCCCACCAGACGGTGTGCTCCCTCCTTGGCCCGATGCTCCGCATTCTTCCCCGAGCGCCGGCCGCCTTTCACTAGAGGACTGTTTGCTTTAGCATCTGGTGCCTTAGAAGCAGGACTCATTGGCAGGGCCAGAACCAGAGCCGGACCGGCTTTTACCCAGGAGCCTTCCTGTTGATTCAGGAGGAGTTGCATTCAGGGCAGGCTTTAGGCTTTTCACCTTTGTCTCCCCCGAGGAGGGGAGCGATTTCTAAAAGGAGACGGTATAGATCTCACAATGGAGAGACGGCAACATCACCAGCCGCCCCCCTGCCATGGCCCGACATCCTTTCGAGACGTCCCCTGCCCTCTGCTCGCAGCATCCTCGGCCTGGGCAGGCTTTCCTGAATCTGCCCCGGACCCATCCGGCGTCCTGTCCCCTTCCAGTTCTGCCCCCGCCACCTCCTCCCCCTACAACTCTGGGGGCTCCCTGGGCACCCCGCCCTCACCCAGAGACGACGGTGTCCCATCCCCATTGGCCGTCGCGGGCCTCTGCTCCGGCTGCCCTCTGGGCCCGAATGCTCCCAGGCCCTGGCCGTCAGGAGGCCCCGACTAAACGCTGGCCCATCTGCCCTGGCCTCTCGCCTCTCGGCTCCACTTCCCTCTTCGGCTGCTGGATGCCTGCCGGACACCCTCTGATTCAAACCTCACTTATAAGATCACTCTCATAGCCAGGACTTATTCTGGCTGGACTCGGCACAAGTGGACCCCCTGAATGATTTGGGGTGACCTCCGGTCGTTGGGATCTGCATGCTGGCCAGCAGGAGACGCCCGGGCGTGCCGGCGCCTTCCCGTACGCGGGGAGCCCGCTACCATCCGCGCCACAGCTTACCGAGACGTTTACGGCCGCGTTCTGAGATCTGCAGAACAGAAGCGCCCTTGATACAAGAGCTCCTGCACACTTTTTCTCCTTGTGAAATAGGTGCTATTCCCTGAGGAAAAGACGCCGCAATCAGTACAGGGCCAGGTCCCATTCGTGATTGGCCACCAAGGGATCAACAGCATTTGCTTCTCAGGGTTTTAGCGAAATAGCTGTAGAGGTTCTCAGGAATCTCTCGCCGAGTCCACGGCCTTCGTGATGCCCTCCGCGTAGGACCGCCAGAGACCAGGGATTGCTGACAAAGGCCTGGCAAGCAGCGCCCAAACTGGAGGCTGCAGGGCGGGGGGCGACCTTATCAGGGAGAGACCCCCCTCTCTGGGGGCTTATCCGTAGAGAGCAATCCTTTAAACCAGCCACCGTGGCAGCACTGGCTCCCCCAATGGTCTGGGGCTGGAAGGGGCCTGAGGAGGATCCACAAGGCCCCCCCTTTACAAGCAAGGAGCCAGGAGGAGGACCGCGAGGCTCCATCCTCTGCACAAGGCTTGAAATCGCCTCCATCTGCTTTTCCAAAGAGGATCCCCCACTGAAACTGGAGAGCGGATGAGCAGGAGGCTGAAAGATGAGGGCGTCCTCCAGCCAGGGGACTGGGAACAGCCCTGCGTGTACGGTACCAAGTACAGTATTTTATAGCCTCATTAATAAAGAATAATAAAATGAAAACGCGATTTCAATCTAATGTGCATAATTACTTCCACACATAGACTTAATGCAACATTACAGTTAAATAAGATGAAGGCTGCAAATTAAAATCCATAAAGTAGAAAATAATAAAGTCGAGATTCTCATACTGACAATCATTTGCTATGTTAAATCTAATGAGTTTGCTTAATGCCATCTAGTCATTCAGAGACTCCATGTGGGCAGCATGGCTGAAGGACGGCCGAAACGAAAACTTTTACCCGTGATGTCTTCCGTGCTGGCCTTTCTAGCTGGCAAACAGCAGGCTCGCTTCTCCTCGCGTTCGGAAGGTTTTGAAGGAAAGCGAGAAAGTCACTCTGAGCCTCGGCTGTAGAAAGGGCGGCTCTAATGCCGGCTCTCTCCGGCCACCCCAGGGAACGGGCTAGACATGCTGCCTTCCTCCCCAGGCAACCCCTTTTATCGGAGCCGCTAAAAGGCGTGTAGCTGACTGGCGGGGGGCTGACCTCCTTTTACTGAAATAGTTTAACAGATGGGAGGACCAGACCGACGTCGGGAGGGGATGCGGCCCGTGCTGGGCACCTCGTCGCTCCCCACACAGTGGGGGCTCCCTGAGAGCCGGGCCTGGGCCCTCCCCGAGGACCTGGCGCCAAGCAAGGAGCCATCGGTGCTCCCCCACGGACCGCCCAGATCCCCGCCATGTCGGGGAGCCCCTCGGAACTCGAGGAGCATTTCGTGACTTCCCTGGCAGGGCCGTGCCAGGCTGAGAGCCCGCCCAGAAGCCTCTTAGGGGGTTCCCACGGGGGGGGGCTTGGAGTTCCCTGTGGGGGGCCTCCTCATGGGCAGGGGGACTCCCCTGGTTAGGGGCCAGGATGCCTGCCAGGGAATGAGGGGACATTCCTGCTTCAAAAATCCCCCTTTCAAATGGTCAAATTCGTCGCTTCCGCGGCTTGTTCCTCAGGCCAGGGAAGGGTTTCTCCAGAGTGGTCTTGGGCTTCTCTGGGGAGACAGTCAGGCTGGCCCTGGAGCTCTGAGGCTTGGATTCCAATGGCATTCAGTCCACTCTGGCTAAGTGCCGAGGATGGTGCAAGATGGTGGAGAGAGGCTGGCGAAAGCCCAGAGTCCCGAACCTCAAGAACCTTCTCTCTATCCCCAGGCATGTCCTCCCCACTCTGGGCAGCTGGGCCTAGAGGCAGGAGACTTCTCCTCCAGAGTTTAATTCTGGCCAATTTACCAGCTGTGTGACCCTGGACAAATCACTTAACCAGGATAAGCCTCCGTTTCCTCATCTGTAAAATGGTGACATTTTGTATATTACATGTGTGTGAAAAAACAGAAGGCTACTCGAGACCCCTACCTCACAGCATTATCATAAGGCTCAGACGAGAAAGCATCTGTCAAAGCTTGCCAGGCTTCCCTCTAGTTCCAGCTAAAAGCCCCCCTCCTCCAGGAAGCCCTTCCCAATCCCACTTACTACCTACAAGAGCCTTCCCTCTGTGGATTCCCAACGTATCTTGGACATGGCTCGTCTGAACATAGATGTTTTCGTGTTGTTTTTCCCATTAAAATGCACACACTCTGAGTGAGGGCAATGCTTGTCTTTTGTTCTTTGTATCCCCAGCACTTGGCAGGTGTCTGAATAGTAGACAATGTTCTACACATGGGCTCAGGAGGGGACTGTTCTGCAGCCCTTTTCAAAGGCATCAACTAAAGACTTAAACAACCCAGCCACATTTCTTTTATTCCTTTCCCGGTATCATCTTTCTGGTCATCAAGCCTTAGCATTCCCGTCTACCTTCTTTGTTTACTGAGATTTACTTGGAGAGCCACAGCAGAGTTAAAGAGGGCTGAATTTTCTGGCAAGGTCTTGGGTGCAAATCTCCCCGCTGCCATATCGGAGGGAGTGGCCCCTTGCCCTTCCTGAGCCGTAAAAGGAAGCTGTTGGTCTAGAGGGGCAGCGGTGGGGCTGGACTTCTACCATTCTAGGACCCTGATGCTTCCTTTCGCAAGAAAGAGGCTCCAACGTCCACCTTGTTCGCTGACAAAGAGGCTTCCTTGGCACGACCATTTCTGGTCTTCAAGGTCCCAAGCAACGCTGGAATCTAAGGAGCGAGAAGCAGCCACTTCCAGGGCCGTCCCAGGCGTGTATCTAAACCGTGGGTGGCTGTAGACTGAATGACCGAAGGCTAGTGGCTTTGCCTGTCCCCCCCAGAGTCGGGCAGCCTGGGACCTCTTCCCACGCCCGGTAAGCCCGAGGTGCCGCACCACCAGGAATCCAGGAGCTCGCGGGCTCTCAGGGCGGCTGGAAAGGAACAACCCGGCTCTAGTGAAGGTTTTGAGCTTCTGTCGCCACTGCAAGCGTCTGACAATCCACCAACCGCGCTTGGGAAATGATCACCTTGAGCTGCATGGATGAGCCGCCACGGACAGAGCCAGGAGAATCGATGTGATGCTACAGACTACAAAGTGGAGGGACAGCATGGAGCACGTGCCAACTGGGGCGACCCAGACCTTTGGGGGTTGCGCAGGGCCTGGCCACAGCGGCTGCCTAGAAACTGAGGACCAGATGCTGGGCTCTGGGATGCGGCCAGAGGACTGGGGGTGGGGGTTGGAAAATTGGCCTAAAAACCTCGGTGCAGAAGAAAACATTCAGTCCAAGACCTGCGGTGCTTCCTCCCTCTAGAATGGGAGCTCTTCTGTGAGCAGCACTCGGAGCGCCCTGTGGCAGCTCCGGTTTCCTGGGCTTTTTTCCATCCCCACAGGCTGGACCTGGCAGACAATGCGCAAGCTCAGGGGATTAGAGGCAGGGCGCCCCAGGGGTGGGGGTGGCAAGGGGCTGGCTCTCCCCTTTTCTTTCCCATGAGGGCGCTCTGACTATCCTCTTGTTTCCTCTTTTACACTGCCTTTACCGCTGACATATTCACTCCAGTCACACAGTTGTGGCCATTTCCATTCTACCCAGAAACATTACCTTCACAGACGCATTAAAAGTTTCTTGGGGAAAACCTTAAGGAGAACCATGGCTCACTTTTCTGAGGTCTTCTGAGGGGGCAGGAATTCGTTATGCGGGGAAAAACCACGAGGGCAGTATGGCTGTGGACTTGTGTTCTCTCTGGGCCTTAAATTCCATTCCTGAATTCCTTTCCACAGGCTCGGGTCTTGGTAGGAAGAGGAAGATGTTCAAACACCAGAGCGCCACTTCCGCACTTCTCGGAAGACTCCGCCTTCACAGCCGCCTCACTCTTGGTCCTGTGGACCCCTTTCCATAATGTTTAAATAGCCAACGTAAATGCTATTTTCCGGCAGAGGACGGTGAAAACCAAGATTTCTCTTTTTCTGCCCAGGACACCCGCCCCTGAAATCCAGGTCCCTAAAGCCCGGTCCTCTCTGGCTTTGCTCCAGGGGTGCTTCCCAGACCAGCCCAGGGGCTGCCTTGGGCCAGCCCAGCATCTTGCTCAACCATCCTGGAGGATTTCTCCCGAGCGGTTCCCCCCTTCACTAATGTGGAACGGAACCCTTATGGAGCTGCTTCTGGGAGGCTCTCCCAGAGTTGGAGCAGCCCAAACAATTCGGTTCTCCCAGGCAGTCTGTGACGGCTCACTCCAATCTTCCACGGAAATCTCTGCATCTGAGAGCCCCTGCCAGAAGCATCCAGACTGGGACTAGAGTATTGGATGGAACCTCAATTCCATGCCTCACCTGGAAGCTCATGCAAACCAGGCAGAGTTGGGCGACACACTGCAGGAATAAGCCAAGATGGGAAAGAGATGGGTGATGCCCTGTCGGAAACAGGGAAACTCCTCACAGCCCGTCCCCAGGTTCTCAATTTGTTGTCCCACAGATGAGTTCAGATCCTGTCATGGGGGTGTGGCTGGATCCAGGGGCTGGCCCACTGGAGGCAGGGAATAAATGTTGGTGGATTGGTTGTTTGAAGACCACACAGGTATATAATTCTCCTAAACCCCTTCTCCTTTGCTTCAGCTCATACCCTCCTCCTCCTCATGGCCAGTTGATATTCCTTTGGCCCAGGAATCTCCATTATAAGAGGCAGCAGAGGTTATTGTGTCCATTTTACAGGAGAGGATACTCATAGAGAAAGAGGTCAAGTGGCTTCCATGGTCACAAAGCTAGTTAACAGTCTGAGGCTAGATGGGAGCTTGGGTCTTCCAAAGTTCTGAGCCTAGAGCTGAAGAGGAGTTGTGGAGAGTCATCGGATCTCCTTTAGCTCTAGCATTCTGAGCAGACACCTAAAGATGGCATGCATGGCATTGAGAGGCCCCTAAACTTATGACACATCTGCTACTCAAGGAGCTCCCTATGAGTTTTTAAAATTCTCTCTCTTTTTTTAAAAGGACATCTTTAAAAATCAAAGCACAAAAAAATTCAGCAATGCTGAAGAGAGGAATCTATTCTCTTTCCTTCCATCAATAAGCACGCATTGAGTGCTGATTACGTGCCTGGGCTGGCTATGCCGTCTGAAAGAAATAAGGTATGATGTAGACAACCCACTATCTGGGCAAGCCCAACACCTTCTCACCCTTTGCTTCTTCCTCCATGAAAGAGGGAGAGAGCCCCCTCTCCTCTCCTGGCCCAGGGAGGGGCAGAGTGTTTGGGAAGCCCTCTTTAACCTAACCTGCAAGAGCTGTGCACACTGTGAGAGGTGCTTGCTGGAATTCTGTGGCTAGGCAATGGTTCAGCAACAATAATTTCATGGTAGCTTCATTATTTTATGGCTTCAACTTCGATATGGCAGGGATGTATAAAAAAAAGTGCTTCTGCACATCTCCATTTCTGTGACTATTCCTATGCAACATGATTTAATTTGTAAAATAACTCAAATTCGGAATGCTGTAAAGCGTAACCAAAAGAAAAATTAAAATTATTTTAGTAAAACCTGTAGAAGGAATGGAATGACTGAGAACTGTCTAATTCTGCCTGTCACAGGCTTTGAAATGTACTTGGGATCAAATTTTCAGAATTACTCAAGCGGTTAAAATGCTTGACATGTAAGTAGGGAAATATGTTTCCCATTTCATTCACACAGTCTCAAAAATGTGAATTATCAGAGAAATCTGTAACTGAACACAGAGGATAGCACATTTTCGCAGCAAGAGCAGGGGGCCTGAAGTCCACAGCTGGGCTTCACATTTGAGTTCTATCCCTTTATCCCCCACGAAATTGATGCAAATCACTTCCCTTAGTGGGGCTCCATCTACCCCCCTTGTTAAGGAGTGTGCAGAGTTGGATGGTTCCAGAAGTGCCTTTTGATCCAGTGATCCTAATAATACAAGGCTGGTTTAACATTAGGAAAACCATCCACACAACTGACCATATCAGTAGTCAAGCTAACAGAAATAATATAATTATCTCAATAGATGCAGGAAAAAAGCCTTTGACAAAATACAACACCCATTCCTATAGAAAACACTAGAAAGTATAGGAATAGAATGTCCGCCCTTTGATCCAGGCATACCACTGCTGGGTTTATATCCCAAAGAGATAAAAAATAGTTGCACAAAGATATTCATAGCTGCATTCTTTGTGGTGGCAAAAAATTGGAAAACAAAGGGGTGTCCTTCAATTGTGGGATGGCTGAACAAACAATAATGAACTGGAGGAATTCCATGTGAACTGGAAAGACCTCCAGGAACTGATGCAGAGTGAAAAGAGCAGAACCAGGAGAACATTGTATGCAGACTGCTACATTGTAGCACAATTGAATGTAACTGACTTTGCTACTAGCAGCAACAATGACTCAAGACAACCCCAGGGAACAATGAGAAAGATGCTATCCACACCCAGAGAAAGAACTGTGGAAGCAGAAATGTAGAAGGAAAACATAAGACATCACTTGTTTATATGGGAACATGACTTGGGGTTTTGGTTTTAAAAGATCACTCTATAGCAAAAATGAATAATATGGCAATAGTTCTAAGTGATAACATTTGTATAACCCAGTGGAAGTGCTTGTTGGCTCCAGGAGGCAGGGAGAGAAGCAGGGAGGGAAAGGACATGAATCATGTAACATAGGGAAAATATTTTAAATAAATAAAAATTATGGAAAAAAATCTTATAATCTTGATTTCTCTCCAAACTCACCACCATGAGTTCTCCTCTTTCCTCCAATTTTTTGTACAAGCCCCACTGGGTCTTTGAAGGACAAAAGTGGTCTAGTATTGCCTTTCCCCAAATCATGTGTGTTTATTCCTGTTGTCTCCCTTGTTCAGACTGTAAGTTCCTCAAGGATATGAACCATTTTATTATTATTATTTTAATTCCTCATTTTCTAAGTAACAACTCTTAAAAAAAGAAGGGCAAAGGCTAGGCAAATAGAGTTAAGTGACTTACAGAGGGTCCCACAGCTAGGAAGTGTCTGAGGCAAGATCTGAACCCAGGTCTTACTGGATCCTCAAGACTCCAGACCTGGCTCTCTATTTGCTGTGTCACCTAGCTGCTCTTGGATTATTTCATTATTGCCAACTTATTCCCTGGCACAGAGCAGGCTCTTTGTAAAGACTTGTTGATAGACACTAACCTCTGCTAATCAAATCCCTATCCATTCTTCTTTCTAGGTTCAGATCTAAGTACTCTGGCCCAGGCCCAGTGAATATGGTAGAAGGGAATGAGCCCTGGACCTGCAGTCAGTCAGGGTTCAAGTCTGATCATTCTCCTTGCCACTGAATGAACCTGGGTAATTCATTTCCCTTCTTTGGGCCTCACCTCGCTCCAGGGATGAGAGCATCTTAAAGGTCTCTTCTAGGCAGAGCGTTCTATGATGCTCCAATCCCTATCTCTACTGAACTCTTAACAACATTTAGCATCAATAGCAGAGTTTTTAAGCTTTTTAATGTCAAGAAACCCTTTTTTTCATCAGAAAGAGAAAAACAAAAACAAATGCCTCTTGACTTTTCAAAAGGAAAAGAGTAAAATGATGATTTTTTTGAGTGGCACATTGGTGGAGTGGCAGTCACTGACTCCCGGAGTCAGAGTCAACACTGCACCTCTGATGCCTTCTATCACTTTGGGCATGACTGTAGGCAATGCCATTCAACGTTTCTAGCTTCTTCATAATGGGCAGCTAGGTGGGGCAGTGGTTAGAGAGTCAAGAAAACCTGAGTTCAAATCTGGATTCAGACATTTACTAGGTGCGTAACCTTGGGCAAGCTACTTAACTGTTTACTTCATTTTCCACATCTGTAAAATGACCTAGAGTAGGAAAATGCAAACCTCTCCAGTGTCTTTCTCACAAAAACTCCAGTGGGCTCATGAAGAGTTGGACACAACTGAAAGCACCTGAACAACAAGCTTCTTCAGCTGTAGAAGGGGAAGGGGTTGGACTAGACCCTGAAGACTTTCTAGCTCTAAATATTTTCCTAGGTAACAACAGGAACATTGTTATTGGTTTATGGTCAATGGAGTCATGTGAAAAGCTAGTGAAAATAAGCAAACACCAGAGAGTAGTGAAATAGGATGAAAACGATAAAATATTTCATGTATGCCACCTGAGATGTCCAAATGCTCCAGGCTAAAAGTCTTCTCTGAACTGATTCTAATGACACAAGTGACAATTATGCCATGCAATTGGACACTTTCTGTTCTTATTTTAGATAGGCTTCATAACCTTATTTCTTTTCCTTCCCTGAAGAAGTCTCTGCTTTCTATGTTGGCCCCTATTTTTCTTCCCACAATCCTCAGGGCTCAATCTTTCTCTCCTTTAGCCACTGTATTATCTCCTTCATACACCCCCACAGTTTCAGATGCCTTCCAAATCTATTCTCTCTCCCAAACTGGCATTGAACTATCCTGATTTTAGTGGTATTAACAGTCTTCTAATAGCTTTTAGCTAGATAAAGAGTCCAGTGATAAGCATGCTAGACTTGGACTCAGTAAGTTCAAAGTTCAAATCTTGCTTCAGTTTTGTTCATCTGTAACAATGGGGGTAATAGCCATAGTGACTACCTCCCAAGGTTGTAGGATCAGAGGGAGCTAAAGCACTTTTCAGTCAATACTAGTGCTGATATTTTTTATTCTTTCCAGGCCTCATCCCCAATCAATAAGTCAATTACTTCTTAGTTTTCATTGAAAATACCCCAAATCTGTCCCTAGGAAACTAATTATAGCATCCTCTTAGCAGGTGTCCACACCATCAGCCTTTTTTACCTTAATAAATCCTCCTAAGCCCAAAAGATTAATGACGGAGTCCCTGAATCCACAAGATGAAAGGGTCTTCAGAGGCTCTCCAATCTCACCTCTAGCCCAATGGGATACCCATTACAGCAGACCTCCAAAGTGGTCCTGTCTCCAGCTTCAGACCCTGCAATAAGGGGGGCTCCATTGCTTCCTGAAGCAGCCCATTCCCCTAGGGGCAGCCCCCCCATTAGAAGTATTTCTTCCCCTTACATCAACCTTAGCTGGCCTTTCTCAAGCCTCTCCCCACTGGTTCCTGTTCTAGGTTCTAGGGTCAAGCAGACCGCATGTCTTCCCTTTTTTCACATGGAAGTAGCATTTCATATTTCTGGAGACAGTGATCAAGTTTCCTGGAGTCTTTTCTTCTCCAGGCCAAATATTTCCAGCACTTTCCATCTCTCTTTATGTACCACAATCTCGATGCCCATCACCATCTTGGTCTCCTGCGTCTCAGAGCGCTTTTCCCAATTCTCATGGGACCCTCACAACCACACTGGGAGGTAGGTACCCTTATGATTACCATTTTACAAGTGAGGATCCTGGAGCACCCAGAGGTTAAATAACTCTTTCAAGGGTCACATAGCTAGGGAGTGGCTGAGACTGGATTTCAATTCAGCCTTCTTGTCTCCAGGACCAGTGTATCTTCTATAAGGGGGCCTCATTTATTTCTTCTAGTCTCAGAAAGACTTTTAGAGTTGGAGGAGACGCCATCCAAATCAATCCTGCTGGCACTATCTTGCCGAGAGGAGGTGCTACATTAGTCAGTTATTGACTGAATGATCAAGAACAACTAGTGGAGAAAATGAACCTTGATTTGGGTCTGGAAAAATGAGCAGGATTTGCTTAGGTCAGGGGTAAAGGAGAGGAAGAACTTTGTGGGAGAAGAGTTTAATAGTACTTTCACTGGTGTTAAACCAACAAGAGTCCCAAGATCCCAAAGTTTTATGGCTAAGAATATACTGTGTAGAATTCTTGGAAGGGCACAATAAACAAAGAAAATCCTAAATGTTTATTCAATGTTGAAGTCAAAGTAATCACACACAAAAAAATTTTCCCTCATTGACATGTAGAATAATTCCATTTCTTTTAGCTACACTGGCATCTATGTTCTGTATTTTCGTTGTATTTAAAGAACCAATAGTTGGGTATCTCTGTACTTTGATAAATAGATAAAAATTTGTGTTTTATCAGAGATTTGGCCACGTGACCAACTTTTTTATTAGCAAATATTCTCTCTGATTCTGTTCTAAAAAGTCTGAGAGAAAAAAAACTAGGATAAACTGGGGACACAAAAGCAAGGAGACGCTTGCCTGCCACTGCAACTTCATCTCCTTTTCAGGAGAGACCACGAAATGACATGGACATGCTCTTGCTAGCTAGTCCACTGAAGGTGATATGTTTACATTATGACATTATTATAAAATTTGTACTTTAAGTGAGAATCAATCATTATCATCTGTGGGTAGTACTTGGTAATATTTGAAAATTAACATAAGTTTATTCAAGTGATTATTCTAGTTTTCTGGGTTTTTAAAAATATTTAAGTAAACCACCAGTGCAATCTTGTTCCATTTTACTCTTGAAAGTTTTGGATAAATTTCATCTGGGAACATATAATCATATTATAGTCATCAGTAATTTTCTTGGAGGAGAATTTCAAACACTCTTCAAGGAAATTTTCCTGAGTAGATTTCCTTAAGTGTTAACAAAGAAGCCGTGCGACTCATTCATTAAAAAGAAAGTAGCTTTGTTAAAAATGAACCTTTGTAGAGAAAGAAATGCCCACCTCAGATGGAGAGTCGAAATTGCCCAAAAGTGAACACCGAGAACAAAACATGCTTCTGGCGTAGAGGAGAAGATGCAGACTTTTTGCCTGGGTCTGTTCTGCACAACATTTTGGGCTGTTTATTGGAAATGAAGGCACTGTAATCACAGCAACCACAGGAAGACCACAAAGATAATTCACAGTGCTCTCAAACGGCAAATAATTACAGCAGATACTGTAATGACTCACAATACTGAACACACATTTCTGACATTTGGTCCTTGTTTGGTCCTTTATTGATTTTGTGTCACTGAAAATGCAAATGAGAAAACAATTTATTTTCTCTGGCCAACTAGCTATCCATCAGCTTCCAACTCTGCATGAAAGAGCCTGCTGGACACGTGTACGCGCACGGGGGTATTCCCAGCCTCACGTCTGGACGCTCACACATCTATTCATTTAGTGTGGTGACGAGAACGTTCGGGTCAGACGCAGGAATGTGGGTTTCTTCCCAAGTATGATGAGCAAATTACACACACAGTATCTCAACTAGAGTTTTCTGATTTGGAAAAAAAAATGGCAGTCAGACGAGATGACCTGGAAGCTGACTTCTGGCCCTCAATAGTATAAAAGGAAGGGGTGGAAGGGGGAAGAAAGGCGGCTTTCTGTCACAGCCCTGATGGTCCAGGAACTATAAGCACTTTCCAAACATTATCTTATTTGATCCCCATAATAGCCCATGGGAGATATTGTTCTATGTGAGGTTATTAACCTTGTATTCCTGATTAATAATTGGGAAATCAGAGGAAAAGAAGTGGCTTTCAGGGTCACATGGCTATAAAGGCAAGATTTGAACTCAAGTCCTTCTGACTCGAGGTCCATGTCTGTATTGGTTCCACCCTATGTGCTACCCCCCGCCCCCACCTTATCTCCTATAAAGGAATTGGCTCCAGTTCTCTCATCTTACCAACATTGCCCTAATCATTCATACAAGCCAGATCTTGTGCCGGTTTCATCTGCCTAAGTCTATTTGTAGAGGATTTGAAATGAGCCTCTGCAAGTGGAACATGAGGGAATGTTTTTGAAATGCAGGCGACATCAGAGGGACACAAAATCTGGCAACTAGTCCCTCACTGGCCTAGGAAAGGGGAGCATTGTGGAATCTCCTCACACCCAGAGAAACGCTGGACTTGTTGGGTGGAGCCAGAGCAGAAATGGGGGCCTGTGCGTGCCCAGCCACCTGTGGTCATGAGGAGGGAAGGCTACACGCTTCAAAGGACCCTAATCCCAACCATGGCTTTCCCGCAGAAATGAGGTGCTGCGTGTAGAGCGAGCTTGTTTTCTTTGCCCTTTCACCATAACTTTTCAACCACAATATCCAATAAATATTTACGCGCCAGCATGAAGTAGATTAGGGCTAACGTGATGTCAGGAAATGGCACAGTGATAAAACTCGCCGTGAAAACAAGCCGAACACCTGCTGTTCAGCCACTCTAGTAAAGCATACTAGCCGGTCCCCGAAGCACTCGCTTCCTCACAAAGAGCAGTGCGGATTTTGTCCAATCTCTCTCCATCAGAGAGTGTAAATTAGCTCTGGACTATCGGAAATCTTTACATCTGTAGGTTCCAGCCAAATTGTTTCATTGTGCTGGGAAATGGCAAGGAAAGCAATGGAGCTTGATCCCAAATGCTTCAGAAGAAAGCAAGAGAGGAAGGTGTGTCGGAGGAGGGGAAGACAGAATGGGGGGGGGGGGGGGAACAGGAAGTGTAGAGAGGAAAGGAGAAAATTCTGTAAAAAAGAAGTCTGACATTTTCTCCTCCCAATTCCTATGACTAAGTCCCTTCCTTTGCCTGCTGTATTCCCCGGAGTTCGTGACGCAGCTGGGAAATGCCCAAAGCACACTGTGCTCTCTCTCACCACCCTCAGGTAGCTTCACCCTCCTGAAGGCCTGCTGGCCCTCGGGTTTGAGGGCATTTCTGTAGCTCCCCTTCTCCCTGTCCCCTCTCCTCTCCCACAATCAGGAGTCTCTGCCCTGGGCAAGATGGCATCCCCAACAGTAGCCTCTATGGGATGAGGCATTCCCAGCATATCCTTCTTTAACACTCTCCAAGGCTGTCAAGCTTGGCTTTTCCCCCATCATGCTGGTGGCAGGGGTGGCAGCCAGGGCAAGAGCTGGTGACCAGCTGCCTTTCAAGTCTGTCAGAGGACATTCTGATTATTTTGTAGAAGCCCATCAAGGCATTTCCACATCTGCCGTTAACCTGCCTCTTAGCGTCTGTGCTTTAGTGCAAGTCTAGTGACGTGGACATTTTGGAGGGGACTCTTGGCAACTGGTTTCTCATTTCATTTCATTCTGGAAACTGCCCATTTTCTCTAAGCTGAAGAACTTGTGGCATGGAATCTCCATGTACAGCTTGAATTTATTTCCTTCCTTCCTATAGCCCAGGGAAGAAAATCCTCTGCTTCCTTATGACTATACTTTTTCTACACAGGCAATTGTTCTAGATGGCACCGACACTAGGAGATTAAGAGGTCACAAATTTCAGTCAGTTGGTCTCAAGGATTTCCATGATGATTCTAACACTTAAAGCCATTAAAACACCCTCACCATTGGGGCAAGGGAGAAGAGACTGTGTTCTAAAATCATAAACATTTCCCAATAACATGGGTCCTAGCACATTTAAGTGAAAATACCCGGTCCATTAAATCCCAAAAGAACTCTTGTCATTATTTTATCTTGAGAAACAAAAGATGACAAACTTCCCGGTGCTTTATTTTGCATGAGGCCAATTTTCTAGGATCACTTGTAGGTTTCTACTAGAGCCTGGATCATTTCTGGTTTGAGGAAAAGGATATATTGGGTATCAAAGGTAATGTTTTCATCTGTACCTCAAACAACCACTAAAAGATATCTCAAAGACTCCCTCTCCAACCACTATTAGAATCCTGTCAACACATGAATAAAAGATGTGATGAAGGACTCAAAGATTTAAGCTTCAATAAAAGTAATAATCTAATGCCTTTTCATCATAATGACAAATATCACTACATAATTCTTAGAGGCCCACAACAATTCAACTTACTCTGAGGCCTGTTATTCTCACTGACATCTTATACAATAAAATTTAACAACAGAACAGACATTTGTCAACAATATTTAGGATTTCGTGATTTCATATGGAATAGGCTAAATACATACTGGGTAGCTTATCTACAAAAGGCTTTTGTGGAATTCTTTAGATCTGCTTAAAATGTTCTTCCTTAATTAGGAATAATTAAAGTTCATCTTCAAGTTCAAGAATATTGCTTTAATTTGGAAAGAATCCTCAATCTATTAACCTTAATTTAAGTTGAAGAAAGAGAAAGTGGAAACAAGAGGCATGACTTATAAAAGGCATGGGCTGATTTCAGTGAATATTTAAAGAAATCAATTAAGGCATAATTCACTGTACTGATATCCTCTACTCCCAAAATATGGGTATTATACCAGTCTTAAATATTTTAAAAATTCTTTACCTATTGCTAAAGTGGTATCGATAAGTTTATTTAAAATTAAGCTTTTCTCTGGCCCCTCTTCCCAAACTGGTCGCTTTCCGTCCCTTCACCACAAACCTGACGCTTGGTTTGCATCTCTCTCATGAACTGATCCATTATAATTTTACATTAGATTTATCTGTGGTGATGGCATTCCCTTCTGAAACTGTAAGATGCATGAGAGCAAGGATGGTATTGAATCTAAACTTGATCTCTCTCCCAATCAAGGCATAGAGATATACACAGTAAAGTGCTCTTTTTTCGTTGAAAAAATATTCTCTTAAATCCTTGTTTTGACTGGGAATCTATCTTTTTGGTTGTTCTGTTTTACACACTTTGAGGAAAGGGACAGACAGGTTCAAAATCCAGACTGAGAGTACACAAAGCACCCAGGGACAATGCAGAAACGTTATTTAAGGAGAAGAGGAAACTTACATAAAGGAGGCAGCCAACAAACTATAGGGTTTCAAATCCCACTAAAATAAACCATCAGTAAGAAAAGTAATCTATTAGCACCAGTTTCAGGGCAGGGATGAGGGAAAAACACTTTGGCTTCCCTTCTCTGGATCTGGCTGTATTTTTCCGTAAGAAGCCTTGTGAGAGCTTTCTTCTTCAACACCCCCAAATCTGTCTTCGTCCCAGCCTTTTTTCCATTCTTCTATTATCAAAGGACCCAGCCAAATACCTTCTCTCTAAAGCTAATCCCTCCACGTGTGCCATGTCTTGGAGATCTAAATCCATCACTTCCCCTCCTCCATCAAAATCTTTCTTTTGAATGGTTCCCCCTCTCTATCAGTCAGGCATATCTAGTGGATCTGCTATATCTGCTGGAACCCTTTCCTGCCAATAGAGGATTAATAACAGCTGTGGGGAGAGCAGTCTTTTCTGGAGATCTTCTACACCACCTGGGAGAACACTGGAAAAGTTAAAGTTCGTGACTCACCCCAAACCACCCCTATTGTTCTGGAATCAGTAAGTAACGGTAAGTATTAAAACAAAAATGGCTAGTGAGCAGGAGGAGGAGGAGGTGGCACTAGTCCTTGGCCAGAGAGCAGGTCCCCTAGGGCCAACAACCTTCCTTGGAGAACAGAAGGCAGTGCTGTCTTCCCAGCTACATTCAAACCCATTCAATGAATGCTTATTATTGAGTGGCCCCTATAGCCAGGACCTGCACTCACACTGGAGATACAAAAAGGGGGAAAGTCCTTGCCCTCAAGGAGCTCAAAGTCTTCTGGGGGAGAGAACACACAAGCAAGCTACATCCAAGAAATAGAGAAGAGAGACAAAGCGCTGGCCTTAAGAGGAGTGAGGGAGGACTTCCTGGAGAAGGTAAAAGGAAGCCAGGGAGGTCTTCAGTTGAAGGGGAAGGGGGGAGCCTCCCAGGGATGGGGTGCAGCCAGAGAGAATACCCAGAGCTGAGCTAGAGAGTGTTTGTGGCTTAGCCAGGAAGCCTAGGGCCACAGGATTGAAGAGTACCTGTTGGGCATGATGGGGAGCCCCTGGAGTTCAGTGGGTGGGGGGCTGATAGGATCAACCTCCACTTTAGCAAAGTCACAGGGCTGCCTAAGTGAAGGAGGGACCGGTGTGGGGCACAGGTTGGCTCCTACAACAGTCCAGGCTGCCAGGACAAGGGTCTACACCAGAGGGGTGGCAAGAGAGAAGATGCTGTGAAGCTGGAATCCACAGCTCTGGAAACAGCTTGGATAGGGGGAGCAGGAGAGGAGAGATGGTCCCCAATGACCCTTGGTTCAAGGGCCTGGGAGAGGTTGTCCTTGGACACAAACGAGGGGAGGGGGGAGAGATACTGATAACCACATGCCCACTCTTCTGTGAGATGGGCTGAACCTTCAGGGTTTACCAGAAAAGATGCCAATTTCCTTCCTGACTTTCACCTGAACTGCTTCAATTTGCCCATTAAACAAGATCTGCCCCTTCCAAACACTGGCAACAGTGCTGCACTGGGAAAGCTTCCATAGTCTCTGTGGGGTCTCTCGGGCCACAGGCTCCCGCTCCCTAGTATTCCTCTGTGGGGGCTGCAGGGGAAGTGAAGATGGGAAGGAGTGGGGGGAGGGGGGAGCCTCAGAAACTGAGGAGAGGCTGACACAGTCTGAGCTGTGGTCAAGCTTATACTGAATATCCAGGGCAGCCTCAAAGTGAATGTCTACCAGGACACATTTGGGCTAGAATAGATAAATGAGAAGAACACATAAATGAGGCGCTTCCACCACACACAAATCAGTTTTAGTTTTCTATAAGCTATGACTACCACAGCACTTGGAGAGGGATCTGTGAGGTTCCCATTATGGGGTCTACTTCTACCAAGACCAGTCTACGCCATGGCTAAGAGGATCCAGGGGATGTTTTGGGGAAGAGAAATCAAAGGACTTTTTCAGGGTAAAGAAGACAATGTCAGGACTCAAATCTGAGTCTTGTTGGTTCCATGGCCAGCATATTGGCCATACTGGCACTGGCATATTCATATTCCCATAAAATTCTTTAAAATGATGAAAAAGTGTTCTAAATCCCTCCTGATTTAAGAAATGCAAATTAAAACAACACTGAGGTGCCAGCTCACATCTAGCAGATTGGCCATACAGTAGCAAAGGAAAATGATAAATGTTGGAGGGGATGTGGCAAAATTGGGACACTAATACATTGCTGTAGGAGTTGGGAATTGGTCCAACCATTCTGGAGGGCAACTTGGAACTATGCCCAAAGGGCTTTAAAGGACTGCCTCCCTTTGACCCAGCCATACCACTGCTTGGTCTGTACCCCAAAAAGATAATAAGGAAAAAGAATTGTATGAAAATAGTTATAGATGCACTCTTTGTGGTGGCAAAAAAAAAATGTTGGAAAATGGGAGACACCTGGGTAACTCAGTGGATTGAGAGCCAGGCCTAGAGATGGGAAGTCCTGGGTTCAAACCTGACCTCAGACACTTCCCAGCTGTGTGACCCTGGGCAAGTCACTTAACCCCCATTGCCTAGCCCTTACCACTCTTCTGCCTTGTAATCATGCTGAAAGGAATAATGAACTGGAGGATTTCTATGCAAACTGGAAGGACATCCATGAACTGATGCAGAGTGAAAGGAGCAGAACCAGAAGAACATTGTACATAGACTGATACATTGTAGCATGATCAAATGTAACTGACTTTTCTACCAGCAGCAATGCAATGAATGACCCAGGACAATTCTGAGGGTCTTATGAGAAAGATGCTCTCCACATCCAGAGAAAGAATGGTGGGAGCAGAAACACAGAAGAAAAACACAAGATTGATCACATACTTTGACGAGGATAAGATTGGAGTTTTGGTATTAAAAGATCGATCTGCTACAAATATAAATAACATGAAAATAGGTTTTGAACAATGATACATGTATAACCCAGTGGAATTGTCATCTCCGGGAGGAGGGGAGGGAAAAATCATGTAACCACGGAAAAATATTCTAAATAAAAAACAAAAACAAAAAAAGATGGGGATGATGCTAACACTTTTAAAAAAAAATCAATTCAGGGCATTAGTAACCTTCTTTCTCCTTCTGATCTTAATACTAATAAAATAACAATTTAATTCAAAAATTTCTGCTTTTGTGGAGGAGAGGAGCATCCAAAGAACTCCAAGTTAAAAGAAAAACAACCCAGCTCTGTGACTACATTTAAGAAGTACATGGTGAGTCTAAGTTACTCTACTATTGTCAGGGCCTCATAAATTCTTGAAGATATATTAATAATTTCCTCACTTTAAAAACACAAAACTCTATTACAAATATTCTCTCCAGCACCATGCTTAGACAACATATTTAACTATCAGTAATGATGATGGCAAAAATCTGATGAGCAGTTCAGCAAAAGGAAAAAAGGAAAGGCTTTTGAAAACTCAGAAGTCAGCTAGAGGCTCTGCAATTGAATCCGTGACACTGACAAATTAAAATTCAATGAATAAAACAAAAAATTTAAAGTAGAATTCCTCCCAGTAGGCTGGCAAACAGGCAGAGGACCTGTCCCTGACTGATGGAAAACATCACAAGACAACACCATAATGAAATCATTTCTACAAAAATTACCTCATTAGAACTCAATGTTGCCAAGTTTTCTATGATTCATAAACTGTATATTCAATGATTTCTCTTCCCATCTCCAAAGAAATCTTATTCTTTTTCAGAAACTAAGCCAGTTCTGTTTTTCAGTTCCAACAAAATTCTCCTCTATCTTTAAATAATGAAAAGCTCTTATTTTCTCCCCAACTTTATGGGGATTTGAAAGGGAGGGATTAGGAAGGGAGAAGAGGTTAGACATGTTATTCAAGACAAGAAAAATAAAATATATCATTCCTTAGAACTGAGTATTCAGGTATTTAATTAGTTTTATACATACACATACATATATTAAATGTTAAAAGAATTATATTTGTCAAAGGCAGGATGATCTAAATTGACGGGAGGGGAGAGAGAGGGAAAGGGAGAGGGAAAGCGAGGTTGGGTTAAATAAAAAACATGAAGCAGCAAAAAAAGTCCAGGAATATTTCAGTATTTCACACATGGGCATGTGTGAACATTATTATCATTGACCAAAAAGGGGGGAGAGGGAGAAATAAAGCTGTTTTGCTTGCTTCCTCATCTGTAAATGGAGATGATGAGAGCACCTACCTACTGTAAGTAAAACCCTTTGCAAACCCTAAAAATCGACAGAGATGCTCACCATTCTGATGAGTCTGGAGGGGGTCCTGGTGAAGGGACTGACAGACAGCTGAAGAAGCAGCTCTGATCCCAGGCTGGAGCTCAGAAGGAAGGACAGATGGAGACTTGGGCATTGCAGACTCGGAGCTCAGGTTCTGCTGAGCCATCTCCCTCACTTTACAGATAACCAAGGAGCAAAGTGATGGGGAGATCACCTGAGGTCATTCAGGCAGTAAGCAGCACAGATAGAAGTTGAACCTGAGTCTTCTGGCTTCCAGAAAGTTCTACTCATGTATGCCACACAGTCACACTACATGAGGCTCCTCCTGTAATCTGACGATTTAAATCATAAGGCCAGCTCCAAGTCTGACTAGAGAAGAGCGTGTGAGGTCTGGTCTTTGGGCTTCAATTACGGCTGCTCTTCTGACTCCTTGTTATCATGGATTGAGAGTCCAGAATATTAGAAAATCACAGGAAAACCACAATTGTCTGATTCCAACTTAAAAGTCCATGTAACATTATTCAACACAACAAAACTACTATTGAAAGAGGAACAAAGAGTCAATCTTATTTTTCCCACTTTAAATCAAGCTTCATTTTCCATACTCAAATTCACAGTCTAAACTATTTTTATAGAAACTTCTCCAGTTTAAAAATATCCCTCTGCTACCATGGCACTTTCCTTCCAGCTGAGATCTCCCCAACGCCACTTTTCTTCACTTAACCACGAAGCCTTTCCACAGGATATTATCTCATTTGGGTTTTTTAGTTGCAAGTCAAATGTTTTGCCTGCAGCCTCAGAACTTTAAGCACACCACTGAGACAAGATTCTAGAAAGGATGCTTGCTCAGAGGGAACGACAGGGCTAGATTTTCTCTAGTCCGCATTTATAGGCAAATTTTTTAAAGATCAAATTTAATGTAAATTTTAAAAATAAATAAAAATCAAAGACATACACATCAGTCAACACTTGGTTTCCAAATGTAAGCTAGCCTTTGGGAATTCTGAGCATTTGGAAAATGAACAATCAGCTGAAGGATCACTGGAATAGGAGGTCTGCGGCGGGGGAGCTACTAAAGCTCTTAATAGTTATGCGAAGAATTGATCGTCTAATGGCCAACTTACTGGTGGTCCCTAGCAAGGCTGCCGGGTGGACAACAGATGCCCTTCACTGCTTACACTGCCTCAAACCCTTTTTCTGCACAGCGGGACCTTTCAATCCCCTCACATCACCCCCACCCGTCCAGAAGCACAGGAGCTCAGAGAGGGCAGGCTTCATAGACCTGGAGGCCAGCAAGCCCCATCCTTCCATTGTGCAGATGAGGAAACGGAGGCCCCAGGGAGAGTAGGCATCCAGCACAGCCCAAGGACATGAACAAGAATCCTTTTCACTCTCTCCCAGCCCCAAACGGAAAAGGCTCCCGCCTCCCTGGCCGGTGGTCTTCCTCCTCGGGGCTGGCCCGCTCCTGACTCGCTCGTCCTGCTCGCCAGTTCCCATCTCTCCGTCCCTCACGGAGGCCTCACCTCCCGCTGCTCGCCAGCCTGAGACACGTCTAGGGGCTCCTAGTCCAGGGGTGCGACGGTGCTGAGCCCCGGACCTGATCTCTGGGAAGCCCCCTCGGGGGGAACTCAGCCCCCAAGCGTCGCCTTCCCACTGCCACGGGGAGCTGACATTCGGTTCTTCTTTAAAACCTGACTTCTTTCAGCACGATAAGTCATTTTCCCTCTGAGTTTGGCTCTTTGTGCCCCCACTTGTGGCTTTTCTTGGCGGACGCTGGAGCCGTTGGCCATCCCCTTCTTTGAGACAAGGGAGGCAAACAAGGGTAAGTGACTTGCCCAGGATCACACAGCCAGCACATGTCTGAGGCCACATCTGAACTCGGTCTTCCTGCCTCCAGGCCCGGCACTCCCTCCACTGGGCCATCGAGCTGCCCGACATCCCTTCAAAATTCGTAACCAGGCCACTCACTGTGCCTTCAACTGCGTCTTGGTTTCAAACAGAGATTGCAGCTGATTGCTCACCTCTAATACGAGTTTGCCCCATTTCTGGTTTCTATATTGTCTCCGGGGAGTGGAAGCTGGAGGAGGCCAGGCCGCTGGTCTTTGCAGGTCTCTGAACAGTCCCAGAAAAGGCCCGCTCCAGAAGTCCTTCTACACTGGCCTCTGGCCGTCCTCGCGCATTGGGGATGACTTTCCTACCATGTGACGGACCGGATGCCCAACGATGGTTAGAAGCAGTCAAGGCGCCCCTGGGGGCTCCCTCCGTGGCTCAATACCTGAAGACAAGTGGGAAAAGCCAGGGACCTCCTGGTTCTCTTCCCTGTCCCTCCCACATAGCACTGCCTCAGAGTGCCCCGGGCACGTCACTGCACGCTGCCTCCACGTCCACATCTGTAAAGCGAGCTGGAGAAGGAAATGGCAAACCCCTCCAGGCTCTGCCCAGTGGCGCCACGAAGGGTCGAACGAGGCTGAACACCACCAAACTCATGATTTTAAGCTCCGTGGTTTATGTTTTCTGGAATTTTCATGTGGGGGGGGGGGGGCGCGCGGGGGGGGGGGGGCGGGGTGCTTACATGGGTTCAGTCGCTCCTCTCCACGGCCGGCTGACTTGCGCTGGACAAGGATCCTGGGATAAACTTCCTGACCTCTGGGAAGTGGTACCGAGATGCTGAATTCTCTCTCTATAAATTCTGACATCCCGCCAGAGGCAGCAATTTTGGCAAAACATCTCCATTTCCTCCAAAAACGGGGGATGTTTCCCACTCAGGTGTGTCTCCTCCCAAATCTATCTGTGCCAAGTAGCAAACGTTGGTGATTAATACTGTTCATGAAGACAAAACAACCAACAAAAACGTCCCAGCACCAGAGGGAAAGGCTTCCGGCTCCCCCAGAGGAGGCTGAGTTTGGGAAAAGAGGTAGAGGAGCGCTCGCCGGCGGTCTCTCTCTCTGCCTCTGCCTCCCTCTCCCTGTCCCAGTGGCCTCTGGATTCCTCTCTCCAGCTCAGTCCTGGGGCTCCAGAGACTTGTTCTGAAAGCTCCCCTGGGGCTGTTTGTCACTCTTTGGGCTTCGGGGCTGCTCCCTTCTGGGGTTCACTCCGGGACTCAATTTAAATCTCATCAGAAGGTTCGCTGGCACAGCTGAGTTTTTATGGTTCAACACCTCACTATCCCACCCCCTTGGTGATGACTGTGAAAGCCCAACTTTCTGGTACACCTTTTCCTCAGTCCTGGCTCTCTTTCTATAGGCTGGCACCTGTCCTGCCTCCCCCAGCGGCACAGAGGGAACAGCTTCCACTTCTTTGGCTCTCCTGGGTTTTCAGAGGGCTGACCTGGGAGACCTGAAGCCCCTGAAATCTCCTGGATAATTCCTGGCTTCCTCTTATTTTTCATGGGCTCTAGTTATCGGGCTCCTCTTTAGGCGGCCATTCCAACTCCAAGAACCTGGCAGCACCGAGCACTGGTGAGCTCCAACCCAGCTTCAGGCCCATCCTAGCTGGGTGACCCTGGGCAAGTCATTGAACCCCGGCGGCCTAGGGCTCCTCTGCCTTGGAACGGATACTTCCAATACTTAGACAATAACGGTTTAAAAAAATAAAAGGAAGACAATGGGGGCTATCCAAGGAGTGAGGAGCAGAATTCAAAATGGCCCTCGGAGATGTGACTCCAAATGCAGCCCTCAGAGGCCAGGCTGATTTTATATTTCACGACTGCAGTGCGATTATTTTT
This sequence comes from Monodelphis domestica, assembly GCF_027887165.1. NCBI lineage: Eukaryota > Metazoa > Chordata > Mammalia > Didelphimorphia > Didelphidae > Monodelphis > Monodelphis domestica. The sequence continues at coordinate 296,305,421 of NC_077231.1, read as the reverse complement.
GTCTTTTAGTCCAAATGAACACTAGCCCGTGGTTCGGTAGCCAATGGGAACCAGGCGACCACCATTCCTCCTCTGGAGTGGCCTTGGGGGAATTCTCTGGGCCCAGCAGGGCAAGGCCAGGGGAGGTGGAGCCTCCTCACAGTGCTGGAGCCGGACCGTTCTGGGAATGGCCAGGCAGGCCCTGGGCTCCTGAGGCTGGCGTTCAAGGGGGGGCATCACTACATTTCAGCCTCACTGGCTCCCTCCTCCATCTTGTGCCTCGACACATCTTCTGAGAAGGGCCAGCGGGGTCCAGGACACCAAAGAGCTGCGGAGCCCAGCCTAGATCCATCCACCGAGGCCGCCCCTCTGGCGCGCCTTCATCAGTCTACTTTTTACTGACCGAGCACCTGTTTTACATCAGCTTCTCTGCTGGCAGGTGCCCTCCCCAGGACCACGCAGACTCCCTCAAGGCAGGAACTGTCTGTGTCTCTCCTCCCCAGCACCCAGCAGGCAACTGATACATTCTTTTCCAAAAATAACATTTTCCCCTCAATTTCGGCTAAAAGCGCATCTGAACCTTCTTTGTTTGAAGTTCTCACTTTGGTATAGATTTCACCGGTGCCCTCGCGTAAACCACTGCCCACATTAGTCCTTTGTGGAAGAGCTCTTGAACAAGAAAACGCGCCCCAAAGAGGAGAAAGCGTGTTTTGGTGGCCCTCGGCCTCCAGGCTTCTGGCTGCACGTTTATGGCGACAGCTACCTCCTGTTCTCTCAGTTCCTTGCTTTTCTTCTCTCAAAATCCCCAAGTGGGGGAGGGGCCCCCCATTGTGTGCGCTTTCATGAAATCCAAGAGCTGCCGCTAAATCATTAGGAATTTGTCGACCAGGAAGCGACAGGATTCCAGGACAGATCACACCAGGTTGTTTCCACGGTTAACAGTGTGCACCTGCCAATTCTCAGGGCTCTGCTCCACGTCCCCCGGGCAGCAGGCGGCCCGCACTCTTCTGGGTCCGGGATGAGAGGAGCCCCCCGGCTGGCTCTCCGATGGTCTTACAAACTTTTTAACACTTGAGAATCACTGAGAAACTCTTTCTAAAACAAGGTTTTATGTAAAAAATTAAGTTGCAGGGGAAATTCATCCCATGTCAAAAATTTCATAAATGTAGAACATTCTAGAGCAGCCAAAATTCAGCCCATTGTGGGCCAGCCTTGCATTAATGGGAGGATGATTAAACTGGACTCCGGAGGGGTCTGGGATCCAATCCAACCTTAGAAAACGACTTACTGCAACCCAGAGAAAGTGCCCGAAATCCCTCAGCACATACCAGTAAAAAGTATCCAAGTCCCTCCTGCCCTCGGAGAGCTTCCACTCTCAGCATTCCCCAGCAAAATGGTGTGACTGATGTCTCCCCAGCACGGTGCTGACCCAAAGGAAAGTTATTTTGTAAAAGCGGAAGCCCTCCGAGAATGGACACTGCTGCTGCTGCTGCTGCTCTTATTGCTTTGGATTTGACTTGTGATTTCCCTTGAATAGGAAATTCTGGGCGTTATTAACTTACTCCAGCCAGCCCTTACGGATTCTACAGTGGTTCTGGCCCCACGGGCTGGGGCTGGCTGCGAGGACTCCAGTGGGACCCAGCAATTTGGGAAAAGGCCTGGAGGCAGGAAGTGACTTCACACACCAAGCCCTCCTCCAGAGAAATTCAGAAGGGAAACTTGGGGAGTTGAGTTGAATTGACTGCACTGGCTCCGGGACAAGAAGCTCAGCAGCAGCCAAGCCCAAGAAAAGGGAATCCCCCTTTCCTCTCCAGGAACTGTGTGAGCTCTCCATTAAGGCCCAGCGAGACATGGCAGCCTCGCAGGACTGGGAACATCATTCCTTTCTTTTTCCTCTTCAGTCTTTTCCTGGCTAGGTCAGCGGTTCAGTCCGTCTCTCTGAAGGAAGAGGAACAGGCAAGAAATGAGCCTCTTTCGGCCATGGTCCGGAAGGGGCACCGATTAGAGTTTGGATTATGGATTCGGAAGCCAGACCTTCTCCTCACTACCACTAAGGAAGGGGAGCGAACGAAAGGCAAATCGAGAGACTCTCAATGGTGCCCATCACGGCAGGGGCACTCTGCAGCCCCGAGGGGTGCCCAGCCTTGGTGCTACGCCAAAGTGTTCAGAGGACCCCGGCGAGGGGAAGGGAAGGAATCCGAAGAAGCCTTTCTAGAGTGCCCGCTACAGGGTGCCAGGCACTGGGGTGAGTGCTTTGCGAATACCGCCTTTGATTCTCAAGGGAGGCGCTGTGATCCTCTCTATTTGACATCTGAGGCAACTGAGGCAAGCAGAGGCCCAGGGCCCTGCCCAAGGATGGAGCTTTCTGAGCCAGGGCCCGCGTGTCTCCCCACGGGTGCTGCGTCGTCAGGGGCCACGGGGCAGAATAGACACAAGAAGGGCTGCAACAGCAGCAAGGCCGCTGGACTCAGAGTTGTTTTAATCTGCATTTCTCTAATCAGAAGGGAACTAGAACACTTTTTCCTGGGCTCATTGAGAGTTTTGATTTCTTCTTCTGAGAACTGCCTATTCATATCCTTTAACCATTTATCATGGGGAATCACTTGGATTCTTATAAATTTGACTTAGTTCTTTATATATTTGGACCTTTATCAATGAAATTTGTTACAATTATTTCCCCCAGTTTGTGGTTTCCTTTCTAACCTTGGTTGCATTGGTCTCAGAGGTCCTTTGGAATGGTCATCTGCTTTTACAGATAAGGACACTGAGATTCGGAGAAGTTAACTTGTTCAAGGCCATGCACCTAAAAAAGGACTTGTCTCTTCCCTGCTCCATTCCTAAAGGCCTCCTTCCAAAATTGCACTTCGGAAAAACACTCTGGATGCAGGTAATCTGAACAGACATAATCGGTGTGACTCAAGTACCAGCATATTGCTATTCTTGAAACACTGAAAATATGTTTTAACATAAATCTGCGATATTACTGGTCTAGGGAAATCCCGGTTCAAGAAGCACTCAGCCAATGCAGGTCAGTACCTTCTAAAGTGCTAGAGGTTAAGTGACTTGCCCAGGGTCACAAAGCCCAGACCCATCAGAGGCTGGTCTGGAGCCCCGGTTTTGAGACTGGCTCTTGTAAAAAAATAGACTCGCATACAGGACTACAATCTCCACAATTCCTTGCTCCACTTCCCCAGAATGCTTTGTAATCTCACCTGGGCCGAGATCGAGAAGGTATTTAACCTGGTGGCAAAGGTTTTTGGGTCTCTTTTTGGACTTCCGTTTTGGAGCAGACGTGGCTCTTTCCATAATGTAGGTGAGGTCTTGTCTAGGCCTCTGGCCTAGGCACGTTTTCCTTATCCTGTATTTTCTTTAATCCTTAATCCTTAATAAACCTCTAAAAAATATAATACTCCTTGCAGAGAGAAATTAATTTCTACCTGCCTCCGTCTCCCCTAAATTTTAATCTTTACACTCTCCAATCACTGTGGCACTCCTCTGACTCTCTTACATAAAATAACCAATATTATTGAAAGGGCATTAGTGTCATGCCAATAAAACTTCAAACATTACAACAGATCCAGATTTCTACCACTGAGTGAATCAAAACTCTATTTCTCCAGGTTCTCCTGTGATTTGGAAGCCATACATCAGTATACTGAAGTGGAGCAGAATAGCAGCTTGTGTGCAAACAGTACTTGCTGTTCATTTTATTTGTACTTAATTAAGATAATCTCAGACTCTAGACTTCACTAAAGTCTCACTGAAAGTTTCATCCAATCATATTTCACAATCATAAAAAATAAATCAAGCAAATTATAAATAAATCCCCAACAATTATAAACACATTGTTTGCATAATTCACAAGAATAATTTTAAATTATAAAGTTAAAATAAGACATGCATAAGAGTGTGGTTTCGGTAGAACAAAAAATTCTGGTCTACTCGTCCTCGTGCCTCCCTTCACTGCTCATGAACCCTTTACACAGATATCTGTGTCTTGAGGGCTCCCAAATGACGGCAACATCCTTCTTTTCCCAAGAGGAGTTGCCCACAGCAGCCTATTGGCTGGAATGGGAGGTGAACCAGGAAAAGTATTGCTCTCTCAGCTCCCTGCCCTTTCCCTTGCTCCAAAGACACTCTACATAGACTTGGAAATGTCCACAACGGGCCTGAAGGGAATCGACAGGAGGGAAAGCATCCTCCCGGGAAGTATGAGTAACTCTGAAGGAAGGAGAGGCAAGAAGAGCATTGGATAGGATCTCACAGAATCTGGCCTATTTCCTCATTTTGCAGAAAAGGAAACAGAGTTTGGTGATTCTCCAAGGCCACAAAGGTAATCAGAGGAAAAGTTAAGATTCGATTCCAGGGCGCCTGGCTCCCAGGCCAGTACTTTTTCTACTACACGAATTTAATGTAAAATTCTTGCTCTGCTTCTAATCAAAACAGGTAAAAGGACAATTTTTTAAAAAGACCCCACGAAAACGCTAATAATGAAATACCCTAAATGGGCAACTTGATTTAATAGGCAAAGTCCTAGCCACTTACTAAAACCTGGGCCAGGCACCCCATTCTGGGGATTCAAAAACAAATCATCCCAGTTCTCCAGGAGCTTCAGGGGAGATAAGCTAGTGCTGAAGGCCCAAGGGATCCCTGGGGTGACGTCGACTGGAATTCAAGACAGAACCCTGGCAGGTTTCTTCTTTTCCTGAGGGGGAATGAATCCCTGTCACTACCTTGTAAAAAAATGAACAACAGGAAAAAGGGGGACTCAGAAGGGGAAGGTGGATAAAAGGCTGGCATGCAGATCTTCAACTGGTTCTCTGGTGACACTGGAAGGCTGGAAAAGGTTTTGTTTGCTTCTGCTAAAGAACTACTGGGAAACTGTGAACTAATTAGTGTTAACCACATGATTTGATCCTTAAATTAACTTTTCAATAAATATCTTGGCTTCCCATCCATAAAGCAATACTTCCGCTGGCTTGTCGGTTATTTCTGATTAAAGCTTCCATCCAACAGGCAATATCTGATATTCTGCAGCCTTGTTTTAGTGGAAAACAACTGGAAGGAGAGGAGACATCCTTCCTGAAATTGGGCCCTTAATGAGGGTCCTCATAGCCAGGTGGCGTCTGCTGTGCGAAGCCCATTTCATTCAGGTCCCCTGTCTCAGCTCTGGAGTCTGACATCTCTGACCCTGTTTGAAATTGCTGCTCTCACTCTTGGTGCCCCGGCTCCCTCGGATGGGACGCCTCTGGCCAAGCATGAGTGGAGAAGAGTCTGGGGCCTCGGGAGCCTCCAGGAAAGCCCAGTGCCCTGGCTGCTGCTGCTGCTGCTGCTGCTAAATGCACCTGGATTCTGGCATTGGCACGCTATGGTCCATGGGCTCAGGAAGGGGAGTGGGGGGTTCTGCACAATACAAATAAGACACAAATCCTCAATAAAACATAGGATCCATTTTCATCTGACCATGACCCAGCAGGGGCTTTGCAGCCAGGGAGGACAGGCTCAAGTCCCGCTTCTGACCCTCCCTGGCTCAGTGACTTCCCAGAGGTGAAGCGGCTCTTCCAAACTCTAAATGACAGAGCGAGTGCCACCTGCCCTCCTAGAAGTCTCTTTCCTTGGTATTCCCTGGGCCAGTGAAATCATGAATCTAATTAAAAATTATTAAGGTGTACATAATTATGAACATTGTCAAGTTGGCTAAATCATACACATACTGTTTTAAGACAGTGTAGTATCTAGGTTACAAATCTATTAAAACAAAGTCATATCTTTTCTTTTAAGTTGGATAATTAAATGTATCCTGTATTTTTAAAAATGTTTAAAATTATATTGAAGAAACATCCAAATCTCTTCATTTGCTAACTCTCTGGGCTTCAGTTTCCTCATCTGTAAAATAAGAGATGGACAAGATGGCCTTGAGGATCCCTTCCAACTCTATTCTATGCTAAACAACCAACCAACATTTTTAAGGGCTTGCAGTCTGCTAAAGACTTGAGGTACAAGCAAGTAAAAAGACCCTGTCTCTGGGGTCTAGGGACCATTACTATAAAATTATGTTTTGGGGATGAGTTTTCATCTCAATGTGAAGAGATCTGTCTTCCTTTGGATAAAAAATATTCCATAGTATTCCAAACACCATTAATGCTATACAGATGGCTCTTGGTGATTCTCAACATCTCTCATTGGGGCTTAGTGGAAATTGCTGAGCCTGGAAATAGACACTAGAATACTTGAGTTCTAGTTTCTGATCTAATGCTAATCAGCTGTGTGACTTTGGAATCATCTGACCTCTTTGCCTCAGTTTCCTTGTCTGTCCAATGGGGATAATCTCTGCCCTAATTATTCATAGAGTTGTTAGGGGGAGGGGGGCAGATAGGACAGTTAAAAGAACACTGAAAATTTATGTTTTGTACAAATTTAAGACATCTTGTTATTGTTTAACAGTGTCCCATCTGAAGAAATACATGAATTATTAGCATAAAATGACACAAGCATGGTCTATCAAATGAGGAATGAGATTTGGATGGGAAAGACCAGATCTTTAGACATTCGGTTCCTACTCCCTCTAGCAAAGGGCCCTTCTCTCATCTGGACAGGACCAGAGCCTTAGAGCTGGGAGGGACCATAGAGGCTGTCTAGTGCAAATCCTTCACTTTATAGGAAACCGAGGCCCAGAGGTTTTAGATGACTGGGCCAACGACGGAGACAGAGCCGCCATTGTTATGAACAAGAGGTCTTGCTCCCAGTTGCCTGCTTTAAGTGTCTTCCCTCTTGAATTAAGTCCAATTTACACCATATTGATTTTATGTGGACATAACTGATCCCATGTTGTCTCTCCATTGGAATGGAAGCTCCCCGAGGGCAGGGATTCTTTACTTTTTTATTTTTTTAACTTTCTCTCCTTTAGTTTTCTTTGTATCCTCTATATTGAGCAGAGGAAAGCCTTGTTAACTGCTGGCTGATTGACTGATAGAGCACATAGCCCTGGAAGGGACCCAAGAAGTCGAGTCGGACTCCCTGATTTTACAATCAAGGAAACGGAGGAAATGGAGTGGTTAGATGACAGCCAAAGACACATAAATAAAAAGAAAATTCAGACCTCCAAGATCCCTTCTGACTCCCAATCCAGGATCCTATCATGCTAAGACTCCAGAGCCAGCAGTCTTTCTGTACTCCATGCTGCAGTCACATATTCTCAGAAACACGCTGCTCCAGATATACCCTGTCAGTGGTTCCATTGGCAAATGCTCACTTGTAATTCTGGCAGGGGGCATGCAGGCGTCCAGGTTTTCTTTCCTGAAGGGCCAGGCACCCAAGGGTGCACAGAGTGAATGCTCTGTCCCAAAGAACCTCCCTGGCAAGCTTAGCAACCTTAAACTCGATAAAGGCCACTTGTCTTTTGTTCAGAAGCAAAGGGCCATCATTGGTTCTTACCTGTGAGATCGCAAGGCCTAGGAAACTCAGACTGAATGATCTCCTAATTTTTCTTGAACCATTTAGAATTATGCCTAAGCAATCCAGTCAACTTAAGTAGCAAAGGACAATTATATGAGAATATTTCTGTCCAGCAGGAAAAGGGAGGAAAGTTTTATTTCTGTAATAAAAGACTGTACGAAACTGATAACCTTTGCTTTTCCCTGGAGATGCAAATCTAGCGTAACTAGCAGTAAAAGCATGAACTTGGGCAGCCTTTCTCCATAAAACACAGGCAGAAGCATTCCCTGATTTATAGCCACTCCTATGCAGTTGGGGCTTTGGCAGTACAAACTGAAAGACCACGGCCAGTGAGGCTGGCTTGGGAAAGGCCTCAGCTATAATGGTTAGACCCAGTTTCATCTCCTAATGCCTGATTTTTCTTCTTTGTATGAGCAATGAAGATCCTAGTCATCAGAGGAATTGAGGACTTTCCGGAGCTGGTTAGAATTCAGCACGGATTCACCAAACAACATGGTGCTCTGAACTGTGGATGGGGCAGCAGGGAGGAAGCTGGAGACAAAGGCTCCCAGGAGTGGAGGAAACAAGGGGGGACTGGCTAACTTCGTTGGCTCCCGAGAGTAGGGCCATTTAGACGTCTCCTCCCAATGTGGAGCCTTCCTTTGAGGAGCTGCACTTAAGATGGTGACGACCCTCCAAGCATCCCGGCTCTCCCTGCGCGATTTCTAATGGAGGATCATTAGAGCGGATCTTGGGGGGCCCCAATAAAAAGCCAACAAGAAACATGAGCTGGCAGCTCCACGTCTCCAAGCCTCGTGCTCTCTGAATGCCAAAGAATGAGGATAAGAGCGCCGAGCCTGCGACGCAGAGGAGAAGTCAAGGCAGTGACTAGCGGCCCGGAGCGCCTCACTGCCTGGAGCCTTTCCTCAGAGGAGCAGAATGACCAGCACGCCACTGGCGGCTGGTAGTGGTGCCCCCTCGTGGGGGGGGGTCCTCCCCAGGGTGGGCACTGCCAGGAGGGCACGGGCTCACACACGGCCCCCAAGGGGGGGGGGCGGCTTTGTCTGAGCCCAGGCTCTGCAGAGGCAAGCTCTGGCCTATTGGGTCAGAGCAGCAAGGCTTAAGAGAAGCCACTGGCGAGGGCTCCCATCCGAGGCCCAGGGGAGGCTGGGGCCATAAACTAGATAGAGGCCTCCAAGGTCTGGTCCTTCGCTGGGCTGCCTTTCCGGCTCTGCAGTCAGCATTCCCGTGGCAGATGTGCCCTCAAATAGGTCTGTGCTGCGGCACAGCTCGCACCCACATCTGCACTGCCCTCTCCCTCCGAGCATCTCTCCTTCCGAGGCTCCGCTCAGTGCCCGCCCCCATGGGGTTGGGCAAGCGATTCCCTGGCTGGCCTCCGTGTCCTGCACTGAAAGATGGGAGCTGAAGCAAGAAGGCGGCTTCCTTCCTGTTGGAGCTGGACCGCCTGCGCCTCATCCCCCTCCACCCCGCTGGGACCTCCTCTCCCAATTGCTCTTACCCGGCCCACGCTCCCTGGGGCCAAGGACTTTATGGCCGTTCTCTCTCCCCAGCAGTCGGTGTACGGTCCCATCCTCTCTTCTGGCCAGTCACCTCGCCCTCCCACGGCTCCTACCCCCATGCGGCCAACTTCCCGTTAATCTGGTTGGGCCCCTGGGCCTGGCGCCTCGGCCGCACACTGCTGCAAGAACCAACGTCTCAGCTCAGAAGCCTCAGGTCTCTTGCCGTGTTCACCGAGTGGCCTCCAAATTCCTTTGCCCGGCACTCCCAGTCCTCACTTCTTAGCTTTTATCCCCCAGGACGCGTTGAGCTTTCTGAAGGCAGAGGCCCTTTCCTCAACTGAACTTTGTATCTCTCCCAGCACAAGGAACACGACCAAGGTGACCGGTGAGCAGATGATTGAAACGGGGCTTGACCACGGCCACTAAGGCCCCTGGAGCTGATGTGTCTAAATTCTTCGGGGACAAAATGGAGATGATAATTTTTGTATTGGGGCAGCGAGGTGGCACAATGAAGGGAGTACCAGGAAGACCTGAAGTCAAATTCAGCCTCAGGCACCCTAGCTATAGGACCCTGGGCAAGTCATTTAACCCTATTGGCCTCAGTTTCCTCCTCTCTAAAATAAGCTGAAAAGAGGAAATGGCAAACAACTCCAGCATCTCTGCCAAGAAAACCCCAAATGGAGTCATGAAGAGTCAGACATAATCGAAAAATGACTGAACCAACAAAAATAGTTGTATTATCTGCTTCTTCAGGTAAAAGAGTAAAAGTATTTTAAATTTTCTTGACTCTATACTCACATCTAAGTTTCTGGAGAATGCTATTGTTTTTACTATTCTGAGATTGGTTTTTGAGCCCTAAAATTAGGAAAAATTAGTTCTGTCAAAATTGCTTTGGAATCTGAATTGAGTTGTGAATTTTTTCAAGGAAACTTATCCATAGGATCCAAATAGGATGATTATCAGGTAATCAAAGGTCCCAGTTTAATCACTAGATAGAAGAAATTAAAGACTGTCTCTGATGTTAGTCATTTTGTGTATTCTTGGTCTAGTTCTAAGTCTTTAGAAATAACAATTACTAATCAATTGAGAATGTCATAGTGATAATTTACTATTGCCATACCCTTATGAAACAACCCTGAAAGACCCCAAAGATTATCTGGTCCGAGCCTTTCACATGTGAACAACGAAGAAACCAAGGAGTAGGAAAAGGAAGGGATTTGTTCACACGGAACACTAGATATCAGGCTGTCTATAGTTGACGACTATTTAGATGATTACAAGTTGTCTCTTCATCGTCACCCTTCTAAAGCTCTGGTCCTTGACAGCAAGGATTGTTTTCTTTTTTCCATAGTGCTCTTGATGTGAGGGAGAGGGAAAGGGAGGAGAGGGGCAGAGAGAGAGGGAGAGGGAGAAGGAGAACAGAGAGACAGAGAGAGCACCAGCCCAAGCTTGACAAAATAGCAGGTACTTAATAAATGCTTGAGGATTGATTCCCTCTTATCATACCATGTAACTTCCTTGAGGGCAAAATTTATTTTGTGTGCGTTTTTGTATCCCCAACAAAGGGTCTAGCACATAGTAGGCACGTAATAAATGTCTCTTTTTAATGTGTTCCATCAAGATGATCGATACCTGTTTCACGCCCCACGCTCCCTGACCCTTTTTTCTTCTGAGTGATCACTGGTGAAGTTTGCACCCTGAAGTGGAGTTACTGGCGGGCACTTCTTTTTTTGCTAGGCTACATCTCTAAGTATTGTCTGAGAGTACTGGTCACTTGCCCGTCCTCATTCTCAAGTGCCTTGGCCGATACACTTGGAGGCTGCTGGTCACACAGGCAGTGTTTCAGACCATTATTAGCCTTCTGGAAATCCTCTTCCCCTGTAGAGCGTTCAGAAACAATATCAACATCCTCCACGCTCTTTTGGGGTCTGATAACCCATCTACCACTCTGGTCAGGCAGGGTCAGACCATACTTGTAGACCGTGGTGTGCTTGCTTCCCTGGTCAAGGCTGAAAGCATCAAAAGGAAAATTAACCCCCAAAACAGGGAGCAACATCAGCTTTCACAAAATGTGAGGGGCTTCTAAAAAGAACTTTGGCAACCATCTTTCTCATGGAGATAAATGAGAGGCCTCCAAGGCAGGCCTGACCAGACAGGCACCTTGGTCTGCTCTACAGATATCTGAAAAAGTCACGGAGTCCAGAGATGATCTGACAGTCTTGAACTATGGTCAGCAGTGTGTAAACCAAACTCTGCGCAAGGTCTGCACTCAGGGTCATTCATCCCTCTCTCTGGCCAGTTTGCCATTCTTGGCAGGCCTGAAAAAGGGGAAGAACAAGCCATATGCTCCTATTCCTTGCACACATAACTCATCTGCTATTATTTTTCCTTATCTATAAATTAAATGGCTCACTTCATACTGATTTCTCTGTTTTCCATTAAGATTGACTGTAGTTTATTTTAGACAAAGATTAGTAAAGAATTTTAGTCTGGTGGAATGTTTATGTTTTTCTAACAGGCACATGATTTTCTAACTTGGCTCTTTTGGCAAATCTTTTTCATTCTGCAAAGGAAGGGCTCTGATGTCCTAATGCACAACTGCATTAGCTGGAGTCCACCATTCATCATCAGCTCCATTTTTCACTGGGCTCAGACATGGCAGTAGCGTTTCTTTTTAACATTTGATTTTCTCAATGGAATGGGAAGTGACTGAAATAGTCCAGACTTAGCCTCCTAGACGTTATGCCTTCCTTTTTCATGCTTGGAAGTATTGTAATGTTCCAGGGAGCAATTAAAACTGCTCTGCTGTGCAGTAATAAAGAATACAATTCTCAACTCAAGTGCCAATGAAGGATGCAATCATTTCAGTAAAGTGAGGGAGAGCCCAGAAATCTCCAGGATTAACATTTTCACTCTCATCTCTCTATATTGGAAAATAAATGACGTAAGTAGACTAATAGAAATAATATTTTCTCCAAGATGTATTCCCCAAACATATCATTCTATATCCAGTTTCTCTGCACAGACTACAATCATCAATGTCTAAAGTGTTGTTCTCCTTCCCCCTTCTTTCTGAGAATTTCTAACTTCCTCCAAGGCTGCCTAATCTGATTCCCCTGACCAAAAAAATAAACAAACAAATAAATAAATTATATATACATATAAACATATACATAAATACACACATATATAAAACTGTGTATGTACTTTTTGAAGATTTTGAATTTGCTTACCTGTATAAACTCCTTTAGGACAGGGATTGGTTTTATTTTTGTTCTCATACTTCTAATTAATATGTTTATCTTTAGGAAAGTAAGTACCTTAAGGAAAAGAACTGTATCAATTCTGGTCTGTGTATCCATTGCACTTAGCACAGTGTTTGACATTAATAAATTTTTGTTGCATGAAAGAATGACATTAATAATTGGAAATCATTCTAAGAGGCAGTAAGACACTCTGTGGAGGGGAAGTTCCAGTCTTGACATGAAGAAGACCTGGGTTTGAATCTAGATTTGACATTTACTAACTTCATAAGACTTGGCCACATTATTTCACTTCTCAGAGCCTCAGTTATTTCATCTTTAAAATGAGGGACTTGGACTTGCCCTCTAAGGTTCCGTCCAGATCTATATCTAACAACCTATATCCTGGATGGTCTCTAAGTTTCCTTATCACTGTAAAGAGAGAATCCTAGGCTAATGTTATTTTGCAGAAAGGGAAGAACACATACCTATATTTAAGTTTGTATAAGCGTAACTTGTCCTCCCTCCCTAATATTTTCAGATGAACACTGTTGTTTTTTTTTAAACCACAATAGAGGGAAAAAATGGTTTTCTTTTGCTTTTATTTTATTTACATGGCTGAACAAAGTACTTGACTCAGGAGGTTTGTATTTCTGAGGTTCAATTTCTAGGCTTAAATCATCCAGGTTTCAATTGGTTTTAAAAATACAGAATGTGTGATCTCTAAGATGGCTGTGTTAAAACATCACATCCTTGGAAATTCATGCAATCTCCTTACAGAATAAATAACATTCTGAACACTTTCAAAAGTGAGTTGGATTATAGATGAAAGAAGGCAGAGCAGTACATGTTTGGAGACACCATTTTGACATCTACATTTGGTCCAGCTGAAAAGGTATGTATGATGTTCAAATTTTCATCATCTATCCCCAGGCTTTCTGGAGGAAGCATTGTGGAGATGGAGTCTAACTTGCAGCTTTTCCAATTCCTAAGCTGTCATACTGCCAGTTGTCTTGAGACCCAAATCCTAAGGTACTTGTCAGTGTACCAACTATTCCCAAAGCAGTAGAGACCAAAATGGCCTTGAGGATGACCAGCAGAAATCTAGAATCTGACCTTTCAGGCTCTTTTAAAGTTAAATTAAACAACATGAAGCTTCAGAAGCCTAAGTTGCCCAAGACTGTAAATCCGTTGAAATGAATTGAATGGTGAAGGAAAAAAGATGCGAGCTGTCTGGTTTTAGAGAAACTGGTTGGAATATATTATTAGTCTTTCCATTTTTTTTGAACATTCAGAGGGACTATTAGTTAACTATGAGGAGGAAAGGGAAGAGAATTTCTCTGTTAGAGGAGTGTGTGTGTCAACATCTGAGAGAAAGAAAAAAGGCAAACAGGCATCTTCTGGAACCAGTTGCTCAAAAAACTGGTGCCAACAGCAATAAAGCACATCCTTCTGGTTCTAATTTTAGATGTTTGAAAAGATCATTTTCCTCAGTTTACTTTCACTGAAGAACTCGAATACTTCCAATAAAACTTTTAAATGTATAGTTTTAAATTTAGTAATATTCTAAAACTACCCTGAATGGGGGGGTTTGCAAAGAAAGATCAGCTTATGAATTTTTTTTCAAGCTTAGTGAAATCCATTTCAGAGAAAATTGGACTAAATGGAAATTCTACGAGAGCATTTTAATGCTGACATTCACTTCGCTCCGATTCTAGATTTTGTTATATTTATATTCAAGATTTTCTCTCTCCTGCCACCTCCCCACACTTTCCTGTCTCTATGAATACTCCTTCCCTCCCTCCACTACATTAGATTCCGAGGCAGAATCTCTTCCTGGTTTTCTCATTCTGGGAATGATTCGCCTCTTCAAATCCCCAACTCCTTCAAAGTACAGCTCAGGTGCCTCCTTTAACTGTGGCCTTTTTCCTGATTCAGCTGTTCCCTCCCATCCAATCAGTGTTCTCTACCTCTTGAAATTACTTATATTTACTTCTCTGGGTACCTGTTCTATGCCCTCAGTAGAGTAATGTAAGCTTCCTGAGGGCAGGGGCTCTCTTGAATTCCTCTTAGTTTCCCTATGGAATTGGCATTTCCATTTACTGTGATGGTTTCCCTTTACTTTCACAGTCCATTCTCCCCCTGCCCCTACCTTGCTAGGGGCATTCCTACTCCTGGCCTAATTTGTAATCCTTTATTCTTTTCTCTCTGTTCTTTCATTGAACTGATTCTAGTTCTTGCTCAGACAGTAAAAGGCAATTTTTTCCCCCCCAGTTAAGGTCTGAGAATTCCATTCCCTTCCAATGAGACTCAAGAACTGCCACTCCAGAAACACACTCCATGCTAGAGCTTAGCAGATAAGTTTTGGAAAGGTGCCTCCTGGGGCTCAGGGATACTCACAGACCATAGGCAATTCATTGAACCTCACTGGACTGCACTTTCCTCATTTGTGACATGAATGACTGGAGTTTGGTGGCCCTTGCAGCCCCTTCCTGCTCTAGAGCTATAGTCCTATAATTCCACAAGTGACTTTCCAAAGGTCATTTGGCTAGAAAGTACCAGAGGAAGGCTCTTAGCTCCTAGTTCAAGGCTAACTTTACACCTAAGAGGGGGCCATCATCTAAATTTGTGTCTTTTACTTCTTCCTTCTTTTTTTGTCTTCCTCCTCCACCTCACTGGTACCCTTCATCATTAGAAAGGTGGTCTTCCCAAGGGATTGCCATTTTTAATGCCATTTTGTGTTCTACATCTAAACAACATTTTGTGTTCTGCTGCTAAACAACATTTCTTTTAGTCCTAAAGCATCTTCTTCAAAGAGCTCTGATGCTTCCTTTTCCAATACTCTTTTTCTAGAGAGCAAGCTTGCTCAAGACTTCTTTTGGAAGTCTCTTTTCCTAGGGTTCCTTGTCTGATTCCTATAGGTCAGCAGTCCCTAACTGGGGATCTGTGACCTTTGAAAACAAATATTTGGAAATGTTTTCAGGTGAATTAGCCTTGTCATTCTATGCACTTTATTTTAAATATCTAAGAACACAATTCTGAGAAGGCTTCCACAGACTTCATTAGAATGACTGGCTCTAAGCCCCCAGAGAGATTAGAAACTCCAGATTCCCCACAGTCAGTTTTCCAAGTTCCTCACCATCTTCCTCCTCCTATTTCAGACAGCTTCTGACCAAATTTGAAATCATGGTTGCTCCTTTCTCTGTTGATCTGAAACCATGACTATAAACCACTATGACTAGGGTAAAAATGGCGGCTCACTGAGAGGACACTGGGCATATTAGCTATTTTAGAGGGCAAGTCCCTAGGAACAGGACCTGTCTATTTAATTGGTGTCATAATGCCATGAGAACACGTATGCTTTGGCCCCCTTCTTAATGAGAACACAAAGTGGGAAATAAATATCTAAAAATGTGAAGACCAAAAGTGAGCCCTTGATCTAAACTGACTAAACTTTGGAGCTCTCTTGAAATAGATCCAATGGGGGAACACATGGAAATAAAGTACCTTTAAAGCACTATATAAATTCGCGTGATTATGGCGATTATCATTAATGCAGCCTGAATGTTTGGATGGGCAAACAGAAGTTTACTCTGCGCAAGCCGCTCTCAGACTGGAGCACAGAGTGACAATGAATTGTGATGGGCCATCACACCACTAATTAGACACACTGATAAATAGGGGAAATTCATTGAGAAGCCTATACGTGCCTCATCCATCGGCAGAATCAAAGCCTCCTATAAACCTCCCCTCTCCCCACCCACACCACCAAAAATGCAGGGTTTATGACTTGTTTGGAAACATAAACTTGAGGTATTCACGTAGGAAAACTACCCAAGGCCATCCTGCGAGAAAAGTAATGGTAAAGAGAATCTTGGTCAATGATTACACAGGGCGAATGACTAGACAGAGATAGGCCGGCACTTCCTATTAACTGTCTGTGAAAACCAAGGTCGATGCATTCATCCCTGTCTACTCAGCCCAATCAATTCTCCCTTTCCAGTTTTTTTTTTTAACCCTCACCTTCTTTCTTAGAATCTATACTGCTTATTCGTTCCAAGGCAGAAGAGTGGTAAGGGCTAGGCCATGGGGGTCAAGTGACTTGCCCAGGGTCACCCAGCTGGGAAGTGTCTGAGGGCAGATTTGGTCCTGGACCTCTCTTCCCAGTTCTTTAAATCACAACCACGTGCCCTTTCAAAAGGAGAAAAGCCAGGAATGTACACACCTAAAAGGGAGAGAGAAATTCCTTCCATCCTGATTAAACTTGGACAAAATTTCCTGTATGAAGGAGTACCCTCCGCCCTGCCTCTAAGCAGGCTGGGGCATAACAGAGCAGAACAACTCATCCCTGACCCGTCTTGAGGAGAGGCTCAGAGACAGAAGAGATCAGCACGGTCACCTGAGGAAGCTTAGATCCGCGCAGGGAATCCTCTCACAGTCTACCCAATGGGAAGCGCTCAAGGGGCTTTATTGGGGTGGAGAAGGGGAGGAAGAGAACCCAAGACTTCTTGAAGGCTGTCTAATCTACCTTTTTTCCTTGTTCAGTCGTGTCCAACTCTTTGTGACCCCATCTGGGGTTTTCTTGGCAGAAGAGAATGAAGTGACTTGTCATTTCCTTCTCCACCTCTTTATATAGATGGAGGCCAACAGGGTTAAATGACTTGCCCAGGGTGCCACAGTTAGTTAAGTGCCAGGTTTAAACTCACCAAGACAAGTCTTCCTGATTCCAGGCCGAGCACTCCATCTTTGGATAGCTCTAATCCTCAGGAGCTTGTCTATTCATATCAAGTCTAAATCAGTTTCTTTGCAATTTCTATCTATTCCTTGGACCAAGAGGGCAAGATTAACCTGGGCTCTGAGCAAAACAAATCAAACCCCTCTTCAGTATGTTGGCTCTTCAATGAGTAAAATAGGGATATTAAATCCTCCCTACCTTTTCAATTCCTCATCTTAAATATCTAGTTGTTTCCAATAATTTCCATGGTGTCGAGTCACTAGCCACTGTCCCGATGTCCTTTCTTCACCTACTTTCCAGACTGTTTTATTCTCCTTCACCTAAAACATTTGCACATTTGGAGTCAAAGTCAGGAAATCCTCACTCCATATTAGACCTGGGTTTCTCAGATGTATCCATAATTAGAGAGCAATCAATAAGTCCCCTTCATACCTCTCTGCCATCAAATGGGCAAGCACAAAATGCAGTTTCCTCATCCCGGAAACAGTTTCCTGCACATTCAGAATGATCTTCATGACTTCTTCACTAAAGGAATTTTTGGCATTCTCTGGGTCTAAGGAGCTGGCTCTGATGAAGAGTTGAGAAAACCCACTTCCTTCCTTTCTTGCTCTGCAGAGCAGAGAGGCTGTCGGTATGGAATATTGCCCATGCTGTCAAGTTCAGCTGATATGTTGCTCCCTGGAAAAGGGATGAGAAACATCCCACCGATTTCTTTGCAAAGGTAGATGGCTATAGTGTGGAATACTGCTTGTGTGTGCTATCAGACCCATCTATCAATACGGGCCATTTAACTTTTGCATGGTTTTTATCGTAAGGACAAATGTCTTAGCTAAGCTTATATCTACCTCTAAATTGCTACCCTCTGCAGGGCATTCATAGGAAGCCACAGAATTGGAGAGCACAGGATCAAGAGATGTGCATTGGTTGGGATCCCTCAGTGGGGAGATCAGGGCTCCTTTGAATGGCTGAATTTGTCACTACCACGTTCAGGCAAGGGCTTTTTGCTTTTGGAAGCTAGGAAGAGTGGAACATGACAGGATGTAAATGAATAATTAATTCTGCAGCCCCCTCTTCTCCACTCCTTTGGACTTTCACCTGGCATAGAGGTTAATGACACCTGCAAAAACACGTACCAGGATTTCTTAGAATTAGAGAAGAAGGAAAATGTATTTCTGTCCCTTCTTTGTAGGTGGAGAACTAACTACTGCTGTGGAATCCTGCATCTGTGGTCAGACTCAGCTAATATGCTAGTTCTGCAGAACTGACTTTATTTCTCTTTGTGTATGAGGGATGCTGACTGGGTAACAGAGGGAAGATATATATTCAGAAATATAAAGGATGTCAAAACTAAAAACTACCAATAAGTATTTTTAAAGAGAAAACTCTATGAGTCTAAGAAATAGTTACAAGTGATATTCTGGATGACAAGCCAGGACTGCATGTTTGATTATCCTTTTAGAGCTATACTCCACCATCATTTAAACAGACAATCTCGAATTGCCCAATTTTCACTTTGTAATTTACTTAAAATGATATGAGTGCTTTGGGGATTTAGGACTGGGTATCCCTGAATGCCAAGAGTAAAGATCTTATAATGTTTCATGACATAATGAGGTGATTCAAAAAATACAAGATAAATGGAGAACAGTGCTGGTGGCAGAGCTGACTTTAACAAACTACCTCACTAAGCGAGCTGTTCAGAGTAGAAAAATAACCACAAAGAGGAGCAAAACGAGTTTGATTAAAAGAGACATTTCACAGTAATTCCACATAAATTTGTTAAATGATAAAAAAGTACAGTGAGTTAGTAGAATTAATAAGAAACTATTGTGGCAGATGAAAAAACACTACAATATTAAGATTGCCATATTCTTAGTAAATTATTCCCACAAAAGTTGATTTTTAACAGAATCCCAACACGGAAAATAGAATGGTTTTAATGTTGGGAGTGTTGGGAAAAAAAAGCACAGAAATCCAAAGGCAAGAATATTTGAATGTTAACTTTGCTGGTGGTTAGAAATTTTAAAGAAAGGGAGAAAATTTGGGATGCAAATAGAAAAGAAGTGAATTGATTTTGTTCCTAGAACCCCATTTCTTAATGGTTCTATTTTTGGTGGCTATAGCCACGTGCCTTCTAGAATTCATAAGATGGTCATTAAATGGAGAAAACAAAGGTTATAAAGTTTGGAGATGAGATGATACCTACAACACCTAACTGGGATAGAGAAAACAAAGTACGTCCTCAGTCATTAACAGACTACCGCGAAATTGGAAGGTTTGTGTAGACCAGTTCATAAATAAGGCTGTGACCCAGGGGAAGGTGTTGAGGAGCCCAAGAGTTTGCTTTGGCTACTAACCTTTTCCCTTCCTCTAGCCACTGAGCAAGGTCTGCTTTCCTGCTGCCTAGCACCCTGGTTGAGCCACTTCCCCCAATGGAAAGGACAAATAGGACCCTCCATGTGGAGATGAGAGGGACCTCACAAGCCATCTAGTCCACTCCCTCAGTTTTAAAGGTGAGACTCCAAGAGGTTAGAAGATGACTTGGGAGGAAGGGCCATATTTCAGCTCTTCTGATTCCAAATCCAGGGCTCTTTCTATGGACCTAAGTTGCTTCTCTGGTAAGAGTCTTTCCCCACTCACTTGACTACTGGCAAAGTTCGGAAGCAGATAAATTCCCATCTGGTGCCTTCCCAGCTTCCTTTCTCCTCTAGCTCCCAGGCACTCACTCACCACCCTCCTGCCACACATGCCCACAAAGCCATGATTGTCCTACCTAGAGAACAGATCCCAGGACAAAGCTTTGGGGAACAGCCACAATCACTGGCTGTATCCTGAATGAAGATGTAGCAAAGCAGCCTGAGGAGTTCTCAGACAAGTGGGAGGAAATCCAGGACAGAGCAGAGAGAGGAAGAAGGATTGAGGAAATTCCATTCGATTTGCAATTAAGAGATCATTAGTAAGTTTAGAGAGCTCCCGCGTCAATGAAATGCTGCGGCGTCAGAAGCCAGCTCACACAGGGCTTAGACTCAAGAGGGAGGAGAGGCAGTGGAAGCCGCTGGCTGGACCCCTTGCTCAGGGAAGTTGGCCTACCAGAGGAGGGACTGAAAGGAGGACAGCTGGTGGGATCACTGGATGGAGTGAAGCTCTTTCTGCAAGAGGCAGAGGTGGACAGGAGCATATCTGTAGACAGCGGAGAAGGCGTCAGGAGACTGAAGAAAAGAGGAGATGAAAGTGGGGCCGTCAGAGGGCCCAGAAGCCTCTCCTTGTCTTGCTAGGTCCAGAGTGCCTTTGGCTGCTGGAAATGCTATTGCACTGCTGAGAGGGGGTAAGCTTCTCGAGGGCAGGGGTTGCCTCTCACTGGACCATGCCTCTCCAGGGCCTAGGACTTGCTTTACTGAAATGAATCGGGATGATCCGCCATTCGCAGTTTTCCTAAGTGCCAACTTGGTACTTACATCAACAGAATGGAAACAAAAAGAGTGCCAAAATGCATCTGTTATGGTATGTTCTGGACACACAAGAGTCCCATTACAGAGATTAGTAACTGCTTTGTGAGTGCAATACAATTCAGAAATACAGGCTACAAAAAAGGTCAGCAGGAAGGCTCTCCAAAAACTGACTCTTTTCTTTGAACATCCGATAAGAGCGGGAAAAGTTGGAGCAATCAACAGAAAAAAAAACAAATGTTTTGTCCCATGGCCCTTTGTCAGTGGTTCTTGAGCCATGAGGTCTTAGGAACTCTTTACACTGTTAAAAATTACTGAGGTCCTTTTAATACTCTCAAAATGACTGAGGACCCTAAAGACTTTTTGCTCATATAGTCATGTTCATTAATATTTTACCATAGTAGATAGTAAAAGAAAATTTAATATTAATTTATTTTAAAATAAAAAATCCATTCTATAGTAACATAAATAACATGTTTTAATGAAAAATAACTATTTCCCAAAAAGTTAGGGAGAAGCCTGGCATTGTTTTACATATTTCTGCAAATCTCTTCTATGTCTAGCTTAATAGAAGACAGCTGGAGTCTCATAGCTGCTTCTGTATTCAATCTGTTGTGATTTGTTGTGTTGGTTGAAGTAGACGAGGAAAATCTGGCCCCACATTGATAACGTAGTTAGAAAAGAAAGGCAGATTCTAACAGGCAAGTCACATCTTCACATTACACATTAGTGAGGAACACAGTTTGGCCTTTCAGACCCCCGAAAGCAGCTCAGGGACCCCCAGGAATCCTCAGGTCAGACTCGGAGAACCCTTGGCTTCGATTCCACCGCCGCGGCCCACGGGCAGGAGACCTGCTGTCCGGCCGGGCCGTCGGATTCTGCAGTGTACCAAGCACGACCGGGCGGAGGAGGCAGGAGGATCCCAGGCCACTGAAGGCTGAAGCTCGAGGGCAGCTGGCACTGCTCCACGGCTGGACGGGACCCCAAGTCCAGGGCCCCTCGCCTTTGGGGGTTCAGTCTGGAGACGTCAAAGGACCTCTTCTCAGAATGGTTTTGGTTTGTTAATGCACAAAACAAAACACACAAGCTTACAAAAGGAGACCGATTCTATGAAAATCCTGTCATACACACGGATGTAAACGTTCACAACCAACCAGTGAGGAATGATCATCCTCTCTCACTCATGATAACGAAACGAGTACAAAAGAGCACCTGGAGGGCGCGTGTGCAAACACACACGCACACACACACGCACACACGCACGCACACATGCACACACACACACACACACACACACACACCCTCCTCCCATTCAGAAGCTCCGTGGCCAGGGCCCTATGGAGGCCGGCCAGCCAGTCCAGATGCCAAGACAGGTCCAGTAAGGCCAAGGCACAGAGACCCCAGCGGCACCGCTTGGGGCACAGCATGGTAGGGAGAGCACTCTGAACCCCGTGGCGCCTCCTCTTGGCCAGGAGGAGCACAAGGAAAAGCGGCATTCCGAGGGGAACACACGCCAGCCGAGGATGGCGTCGGTGACATTTTACCGCATGTGATCTTGTGGTCCTAGTAAAAGCCGAGTCTGAATCTGACCTGACTAGCAGCAGCATGAGGAAAATCAGTCTCATTTCTGGGGTGTCGAGAGGCTCCCCTAAGGCTCTAAAGGCGCCCCCGGAGGCGCCAGGTGCCCTGGGCAGGGCTGTCTGTTTCAGCCCGCCCACCCTAGTATTAAGAAGCTGGCTGCACTAGAACGGCGGAGAACCTTCCTCTTGGGCCTGGCTCCTTTCCGGAGGGAGGGAAGCCACCTCCGGACTAGCCAGGCGAGGAAAGAAGAGGTGAGAAGACTCGTACCGTAGCGATGGCCAAAGCGCAGAGATGGGCTTCCGGGTGCGCGGGCCATCTAAAACAAACCAGCCGTACAGTATTTATCCGAGCCGCGGCACAACCCAACACGCTTCACTCGTGGAACAGTACAACAAGCCAAGTCTAGGTAAGGAGCAAGAACCCGCGTGGGGCTTCTCTGCAGCTCCTTCATCTGGTATGTGCACGCCTAAGAGTCCAGAACCAACCCCAGGCCCACCACCAGCTCCTCCCCACAAAAATCCCATCCCAGGCTACCTACTTCTAAGCCAATCTCCTGTTTTAAAATAACATGCTTAAGTTTCTTTTGCATTAAATCCTTCTCTATAAGATACCTGCATCCGCATTTCTCTCTCTGTGCCACACCCAACAGACAAAAAAGTCCTTGGAGGCCCTTAAGGGATGGTCCCACCCTTCCCAATGGCCCAACAATAATTTGTGAATACAATGAACGCTGAACAACTTGTCAAAAGTTGTCCACTAAAGGACAAAGGAAAATCCAGGAAGGGCCACTAAGTGGCCCATTGCTGGCCTTGGGTCAGGAAGATCAACCTCCCTGAGTTCAAGTTCAGCCTCACATCGTAGAGCTGTGTGACCCTGGACAAGTCACTTCAGCATGTTTGCCTCGGTTTCCCCATCTGTAAAATGAGCTGGAGAAGGAAATGGCAAGACCTCTTCAGTATGTTTGCCAAGAAATTCCAAATGGAGTCACAAAGAATCAGACACTGCTGAACAAAAACTGAACAACAAAAACTGAACATCCAGGGTGGTTCAGTCAGACAATGTATCCTCAGGCTCTCATTAGATAACTACATTATGTGAGGCACCAACATTTGGAGGAAACAGGAAAGACTTCGTGAAGACGGTGCTTCAGGTGGGGCTCACAGCCCGAGGGGGATTCTATGGTGCAGATGGGAGGAATGAGCACATTCCAGGCACCGGGGACAGCCAGAGGCGGTGCCATGGGAAATGGTGCCCTACGCTTGAGGAACAAAGAGGAGGAAGGCTAGTTTGGTTAGATCAGAGGGTGGGAAATGGGTCAGGCAAGGTAGGGCCAATACAGAAAATCAGAGCTGGCTTTTCAAACAAAATAGTCAATGAATGAATGAATGAATGAATGAATGTCTATTAAGATCTCACTGTGTTCAAAGTGCTAACACATGGGATACAAATAGAAATGCCCATCTCTGCACTTAAGAAGTTTGGTCAAGGCTGTAGTGTTGGCAGTGTGACTTGCCTGTATCTCCATCAGTATGTCCAGGCAGATTCCCTGATGCTTCTCCTGGACTGGCTTCCCTCCCCTGGAACAGGCAGCAGAGAGGGGAATGACGAACCCTTTCCCACAAGTGTTGCTTCCCAGGATGATGGCTATCTATAAGGGCTGGACTGGGAACAAGACCAGAGGGCTGGGGGATGCTGTCACTCCTAGGGCTCCAACATAGTATTGGACAGAAACTTCCTTCTAGAACTTTTTCATTTTGATTTTTTAGAAAAGAAATGCTAAAATGTTTTCTAGCAATCTCATTTGAAAAAAAAAAGATTTGTGAGTGCTATAAAAGTCAATACAGGACAGATCCCTACTGCTTAGATAAGTGAAAACCCAAACGATTCTGAAATATCACCTCCTATCTGCCAGACTGGCTAAAGGGACAAAAGGGCAAAGTGACAAATGTTGGAAGGGATATGGAAACACTGGGACACTCATGCACTGCTGGTGAAGCTGTGCACTGACCCAACCATTATGAAGAGCAATTGGATTTATCCTGAGAGATTTCTATTACTGTGTTAGAACCTTAGGCCCAGCAATACCACTGCTGGGTCTGTTTCCCGAAGATTAGGGAAAGAGGAAAAGAGCCCCTGTGTTGCAAAGTATCTATAGCAGCTCTCTTTGTGGGGACAAAGAACTGGACATCAATTGGGGAATGGCTAAAGAAACTGCGGGTCATGATGGCGATGGAATACTGCCATCACTTAAGAAATGATGGATATGCTGACTTTTTAAAAACCTGGAAAGAACTATGCGAGATAATGAACAGTGAAAAGAGCAGAAGCAGGAGAATATTATACACAACCACGGAATGACGACTAGGAGAATAAACCGAGAATGTTACCTCTAGACATTGAACAGAAAGATAAAATATGAAATACTTAATTGAACATGTCGGCCTACATGGCAATACTCTACATCTTGTGGGGAAGTATAAGGAGGGCCAGGGACGTGGTAAGCATGATCCATGAAGATCTGAAGAAAAGCAAACTAAGCATACAGGAGATCTGTGACTTCATTCTTTACACATGGAAATGGCTTGTTTTGTTTAGATCTGTGAACATTTGGAAGGATAATTTTTTAAACAGGCAATATAGGAATCTGGTAACTACTAAGATAATGAAAATTCACTTTAAAACCCGACCTTAAAAATATAAACATGAATGATCAGAAGTAGGAGAGGCTAGATAAAGGGCTTGTTTCAGAGTGAGGAAGGCCCAGATTCAAGTCCTGTCTGTCCCACTCAGCAAAGTAGCCAGACCAAGTCCTTCAACTTCTCCATGTCCCCAGGCAACACAGCACGGCATTCACTGAAGAGTGGGTTCCAAAGCAGATGAAAATGTACATCGGAGACACCCTACCACCATTACAGAAATATTGGGGCAAACAAAAAGCAAGTTTTTTTCTGTGACTTGAAGTAATTCTCTGGACCTCCAGGAGCCCCATCTATAAGGCAGACGCACAGCCTGGGAGGTCGCCTAGAACTCCTCTGGTCTTAAAAGGAAGCGAGAACATGAAGATACCCAGGTGAAGGAGCCTTATTCTAAATAACAAAGAGCCGATGGTAGCATCATAAAGAAGCTTCATTCTTGTTACCTGAATATCCTAGTGTTAATTTTGAAGACAAATTTATGTGGACAATGACAAAGAAAAGTATTCTTTCTGGACTCAATTATCTGTCATGTGACTAGGCCCAGGAATTTCCAGTAGGAAAGCCCCTTTGCCAGCATCAATCAGCATTTGCTCTCCTAATCCCATGGATTATCTGGGGCATTCGGAGGTTAGTTAAGTGACTCCTCTGAAGTTCTCCTGTCTTGGAGACTCGATCTCTATCCATTAATAATGATAAAAGCAATCGAATATTTCCCCTTTCCATAAAAGGGCGCTTCTTCCTACCTCCCCAATACCGTGATTCCCAAGTACAGAGCTAAAAACTTGAGGGTTATTTATGATTCCTCCAAGTCCCTTTGATCATTCCTTTGAAATCTCTCTCTTCTCCATACTCTACTCTCTTCAGAAGTCCTACCACCATCTGCCCCTATTCCATCTGCACCTCGTGTCAGGCCTGGATTCCTATGAAAATAAGTCTCTTCGCTGGCCTTCCTTCACCCAGTCTTGGCCCTCTGCCCACTTCTACCCCCTCTTAGATACACTGTCAGATTAATTTCACTAAAAAACTGACTGTATCATGTCACTTGCCTACTTAAGAGCTATAATATTTCCAAACTGCAGAGTAAAGAAAATACAAAATCCTCTGGCACATAAAAGTCCTCTAGGATTTGATCTTATTTTATCCACCCATCTCTCTCCCACTGCCCTCTGACATGATAGAGAGCGAAAAGCACTGTGATTGGGAATAGAAGATCTGAGCTCCCACCTGGGCCCTGTTAACCTCTTTCCTGTGTGTCCTTGGGAACATCACTTAACATCTCTGGGTCTGTTTCATCTACAAAAAAAGGAGGCTGGACTCAGTGACCTCTGAGATCCCTTCCAGTTTTAAATGTATAATCTAGGATCCTTTCTGTTCCTCTTACTTGTCATGTTCATCCAACCAAATGTACATGGAACCTGAGTCACCCTTGACTCCTCGGTACCCTCAGCCTCCACATTCCTTCAATCTTATTTTGTCTTCATCTACCACATCTCTCACGGCTCCCTTGGACTCAGGACCAGAAGAATGGCCAAGCCCTCTCCTGCTCACCTGGACTTTCCAGCATTTTCATTGTTCTCGCTTCTTCCTGGACTCCCCCCTTGCCAACCCATCCCTCAGAGGCTCTGTCATAGAACAAGCTGATGGCAAAGAGACCCAGCCAGATCAGTCACCTCCTCTGAAGCCTTCGGGAGATTCCTTATTGCTAGGATGAGATCTGATCTCTCTCGGGGTGGAAGGACCAATAGTCTGTCTCCAGGCTCCTTAGAGCACAGACACTTGTTCTTTTCACACAATCTTTCCCAGCTAATCTTGTCTACTAGCTGTTCTAAACTCGGCCTTCCATTTTCCACCTCTAGACCTGTTCACGGAATACCCATCACTCCCACTCAGCCACTTCCGCTGCTCCCAAAACCAAAACAAACCAAAGCCCTTGAGAATCGACTTCAACCACACCTCTGGGAAGCCGGATCTCCCCAAACGGCTCTGCTCGATACTGTGGCTTTGGTGAATCTCTCTCCTATTTCCCTGTAATTGCCACATAGGTTGGCGCTGTGATGCTGTCATTCCCCCCACCCTCTGCACTAGAACAAAAGCTTGGAAAAGGCAGGGAGGGTGCCTTTTTGTCTCTGTAGACCGCCCTCCCTGCCACCCTGGACCCCACCAATGGAGCAGTCCTGGTTCCCAGTCGACCATTAATCAGAATTTGCTCAATCACAAAATCATCTTTTTACCTTTGTTCTCCTAAATTCTCCACACACACAGAGGAACGTCTCACTTCACCACACAAGTCCTCTCCAAGGCCACCTTTGCTGCTGGCTCCCGTCTCGGAATTCTGAAAGCTTTCTACTCTTTATCTGGCTGCCTGGAACGCAGGGATGCCAGAGAACCTTTGGTAGAATGGAAGCTCCTAAAAGGCAGGTGGCCTTTGGTTTTGTACTTGGGTTCTCAGCTCCGGGACAATGTTGAGAGCAGTGCCAATGCTAGTGTTGAGCAACCAGGATGCTTAATAAATGGTTGGTGAGTCAAGAGGAGGGTGTGGAGGCTTTTCTCGTATTCTTGAGCTGTTTCCTTTCTGTGACTCTTGGGTTCCTGCCCTGCTCTCCAAGGCCACCAGGTCATATGTTCACACTGCTCATTCCCTACAACCCAGGGCTTGTATCAGGTACTTATTAAGCACATTTGCCAGTATTTTCTACGTCACATTCCTGAATGCTTTTTCTCATCATCCTGACCTCTGAATAGTGTATGCATCAAAAAGTCCATCGAAACATCCACTTCACTAGACACTTGGTCTTGACCTTGAAAGGCTGATGAACTTGCACGTTGTTTCCATCCCCCTTCTCGCTCCACCTGGCCTGCAGCCATTTTTATATGGCTTTTAATTAAGATGAAGTCACGCACTCTTTGGTTGCCATGGATTTTGAGGGTCAGGCTGGCCAAAAGAAAAGATGGCACCGAGCCATACTGCCCTCCCAAGTGGCTCCATGGCCTTCCTTTGGGAAGTCATCCTTGTGCGACTGGGTAAACTGCGGAGGAAGCTGGAGAGCTGGGAGTAACCTAAGCCACCACTAGCCCCACCTGTCCTTGCACGCCCTTGCACTGAGGGTGGGTCATCCTACAACACATCCGCTCTGGTCCTCTGTTTGCTCATCTGTACTAGGTGAACCTAAAGCCCCGGATCTAGGATCTTCTGCTCCTGCTCCTGCTCCTGCCTTCCTCCCACCCACAAGGCTTTGTGCCTCTTAGCAGCACACCTGTTCCTGAGCACAAGGCCTTTTGGCTGTGCAGCTGATTCACTGTTCTCTTGATTGATTAGATAAAGAAGAAACAGGAGATGGGAGAAGACAGAGGGCCTGGTTAAGCAGCCTGCTAAGGGAGGGGAGCTGAATGCACTTGGAGAGAATAGGGGTAATAAAGGTTTAAACGGATTGTCCATTTATTTGAACCAGAATAATAATAATAATAGTTATTATTATTATTTTGGTGCTACCTTCCACACAGACGGTGGGAACTATAATTAGGGGACATGTTTTACCCTTTGGCAGCTGGGCCTCTAGAACTCAATGATCCTAGGGAAAAACAAAGAGTGCCTTGTTAAAGAGACTTCCTACCCAGAAAGGACCACCAAGGCCAGCACTGGCAAACCAAGCTGTCTGTGAGCCCTCCGATCACTAGAGGGAACTGAGGGAGGAAGGACTTGCTTTGGGGGGCTAGACAGAGGGTTGGGGCGTGCAAAAATGTCCTCGGGTGCTGGGAAGAGGGCAAACAGCAGCTTGCCAAGTGCTGGCTTTGCACAGGTGCTACGGCTTTGCCAACGCTGATCCTAGTCTGAGTTCTATTTTAAAGACAAAGAAGCTGAGGCCCAAAGAACTGACTTGTTCCTGACTCAACAGATAGTAAGCAAGAACCCAGGACCCTAAATCTGCTGCTTTCTACATTTTGTGCAGAGTGTTTAAGGCAGAGAATACTGAATACACTAATATGTTTGGTGCTGAATGGAATAGTCACAAAATAGCAAGTCAGAGAATCTTGGTTCAAAAAGTCATCTGTCTTCTGACCCCAAACTCAGAATTGTCTTCTAGAGGAAATCAGACACCGATGGCAAAGCATGTACCAACCCAGCAGAGCCCTATTCTGGGGTCTGGGCAGTTTGCATAAAAGTTGGACAAACTCAGTTAGGAGGAGGGAGAGCCCAGAGCAAGGGTGTATAGCAGGGAAGCAGACACACTGTGCCATAACTAAGCTGCTGGAGATGCCCTCTGGCACAGCCAGCTGGAAGGAAGGGGCAGGGAAGAGAAGAAGCATGGCATGAGTTATTCTGCTACTGAAATGATACGGCCACTTATGCCTCCCTATCTGCTCCATGAAGACAAGCACTGCCAAAAGGAGAACAAGTGCAAAAAGCATTCTCCAGCTTACTCTAGACATCAAAAATGACTGGATTTCCCCCCTTTATCTCCCATGACCAGATGGGCAGCTCAGGGCCCCTCTTTTGCTCTCTACTTCCTCATCCCGTAAATGAGAGGTCGTTGTGGAGGGCTTCTAAGACGTCTGCACACTCTCAATCTGTGCTCCTAGGTCCAGACTTACTTTTACCAAGGCTAAGTACTGTCAGTTGACAAAAGTAAAGCTCTGGCAATGGAAAATACAAGTGATTAGAGACAAGAGCCGTTCAGAGTAAAGAGATTTGGATAATCTGGAACTGTTAATTAAAGAAGAATGGGCAGCTCATGAACCGGAAAAGAACCGTCATCTTAAATTATGAACTGCTCTAGATAGTAGAAAAATGAATGGTGATTTCAAAGACAAATCTTATTCTTAATTCTATGAATGTGGCTCTACGCCTTAATTAATTCACAATAGTTTCTATGCTATCACAAACTCTAAGATGGTGTATGGTAAATTCTGAATCCATGTTGCTGTGCAGCCAAGAATGAGAATCACTTGTAAATATAGTCAGTTGTCAAACTGATGACAAAATGTGCCAATTATTCAAGCACTTTGTTTCTCTCTCCTCACCTCCCTCTCTATGGTCTGTCCCATTTAATCACTTATTAGAGTCTTCACCCCATTGTATTCCTTAAACAGGGAACCTCATAAATGGATATGAACTCAAGGGCCATCTAGCATAACCTATATCTGACCACGCGTGAGGCCTGCTTGATCCCAAAGATGGGTCATTCAGCTCCTGTTGGAAGACCATTAGGTTAGTGATTTCTATCACCTACCCTACTTCTTCCCAAGATAGTTCATCACCCTTTGGGACAGTTGTAATTGTTATCAAATAATAGAATTTTTCAATTTGTTTAGAGCATCAGCAAGTCATTCCGTTGATAATAATGATTAGCCTAGTGACTTAATTTCTTTTCCCACCACCATCAAAAAAGGTTGTTTATTTTTAATACCAAGGTTAATGCCAAGAAAAAGTGAGTTTCACTGATGTTGCAGTTGAAATGAGGCTAGCTCTAGAATAATCAAAACCACAGTTGTCGAAGTTGAACATTCTATTACCCTTTAAGCTGAAAGGACACAAACTGACTTACATTTTCTATTTAAGGTTTGGCAGACCCTTCTCCAGCCAGCTGCCCAAGTGTATATTCAATGGACAAAGGCATGTCCAGCCTCTCTTTTTCTCAGGATATAGCTATGGCAGCACTGGTGGGAGTCAATGTAACCAGGCAGCAAAGTTGGCCCTGATTTGGAAAATCGTTTTTATTTTCGCCCTTCCAACTCATAACTGATTAAATGGATTTCATGGAGCTGTAAGTTCCTGCACAACCCAACATTTTCCAGGCTACTCAATATGTCCATAAATGTCAAAGCCAGAACAACAAAGAGGAATTAAAATTAAGACCATTTAATGTATTTTCAAAATGGAATTATTACAAAATTGTATACTTGAACATGTGACCCCAAAGCAGTCACCTCTTGGAGGTGGTGGGGTCGGGTGAGGAGGGAGGAGTAGAGCTTTAGGCAGAACCATGTAAAGTGTGACAGAATCCCAAGACTTAGATGTAGAACTGTGATGCAGCAGTAACTGCACTGTCGGGGGCTTAGTTTCCTCCCTTGTCCAAGGAGGCCAACAGGAGACCTATTGCCTCTCTCCCATTATTTATGTCCAAAGTGAGTGATACATGGTTAGGGTTAGGACTACAGGCTAAAATCATGGATTCAGTCTCTACGTGGATATAGGTTAGCTTCTCTCTGTTCCATGACCACAAGATGAACCCTTTATCCTAATCAGAAAATGAATGCCATTGGGCAGTTAGCTGAAAAAATAGCTGGTTGTAGGACAATCAATTAAAAACACATCAATCATGCAAAATCTTTTGTAACTGTTACATAAACTATCAACTTTCATCCTGATGCTAATCATGTCAGTATTTAAATTTCCTAGAGCAGTTAGGTGGAACAGTGGATACAACTCCGCACCTGGAATCAGGAAGACCTGAGTTCAAATCTGTTCTCAGACCCTTACTAGATATGTGACCCTGGGCAAGTCACTTCATCTGTTTGCCTCAGTTTCCCGATTCATCAAATAAGCTGGAGAAGGAGATGACAAACCACTTCAAGTATCTTTGACCAAGAAAGCCCTAAATGAGACCACAAGGAGTTGAAACAACTGAAAAATGTCTCAACAACAAAAATCTAAACTTCCACATGCTGAGACCTGAATGTCTCCCTCATAGCCCCTTTTGCTTCTGGAGCAGTTTTATGTGCAGCCCCTGAGGGATGTACTCAACATAAGACAAGATAGAAGCACCACCTACAGCCTGGAAGACAGCCAAGTGGCGAGCCCCAAAGCATGGCTTGGTGCTGCTCAATAGGGAAGGCTAAAGGTTATAGACCAGCAGCTGCCCTGGAGTGCTCTAAAACGGGATGACGCACAAATGAGTTGGTCAGAAGTGCCTAAAAGTGAGATGCAAATACAGTCAAATGCTTACTAGATTATAAACTTAGAGCATGAAAGTAAACTTTGTAGCCACCTCATCCAGTCTAAACATTTTAGAGATGAGGAGATTGAGGTCCATGAAGACTCAGCAATTGGCCTGAAGTTTTGCAACAAAAAATGTCTACTTTTGGTGGCAGATTCTGGGGAGAGTTTCTAACTCAGGTCCTTGAAATGGAAATCCAGGGCTCTCTTCATGTAATGCCAATACAACATAGCTGCAGGCCACCAGCAACTGTACCAGTTTATAATGTAGGGCATCAGCTATGGCAGGGTACTAATTTAAAGTAGGAAGGAAATGAAAGCTTTAAGGAACCGGCAGCTTGCTCCCAATATGCAGAGATCATCTTCCTAAAGTTTGTTTCGGTATTATTTGTTTGGAACGTGGAACACATTTTCCCATTAAAACAATGCTGTAAATTGTGATTAGGTTCCTAAGCTAGAGACGAAGAGATCTTTTAACCCATTAACGCAGCCGAAAGAGTAGCTTTTTGTGGTTTTATAAACAGCAGAAAGCATTATTGTTACAATACTAGTCACTAAACAGAACTGAAAAACAATACTGAATAAGCGGTGGAGTTTTTTTTTTTTAATTATTATTTTAATTGCTAGTACTCTAGGAAAGATAAGCTTAAAGAGAGAAGGATGAGAGGTAAATGAAAATACGGAAGAGGATATAGGGACACTTTTGAGCTTGATGGCAGAGGTCATTTATTACGTTTCATTTAAATTCATTACTAATGCTTCCTTTCTCCAGAATACTGCGCATCTAGAACTATGCAACCATGTGCACTCTCCCCCTAAAAAAGTTTCAAAATATTGTGTAGCAAAGAGAAGTTGAGCAGGGCATTCCCACACTGGCGGCCAGGTGGAGGAGTGAGCTCAGTATAGCTTGATTGCCTAGGGAAAGTGTGAGATGCAGCTGGCCTGAGTAGAGAGGATCCTTGTATGCATAAGCCATTTTTACCTATGACAGTACTGGTGGGAGTCAATGTAACCAGGCAGCAAAGTTTTTTACTTTGCTTACAAGTTTGCTTACAAACACTTACAAGTTTGATATTAGTCCCTTTCAGGGAATGCCAGTTAGGTAATGAACAAAATAGAATCTATGAGTTAATTGTCACCTTAAAATTCATCTAGTGCAAGTCGTTCATTTTAGCAGAAAAGTTGTCAGAATTAGCAATCACATGATACAAATAAGAAACAATTCATTTTCCTACATAAAGAGGTTTATTAGTTTAGATCTACTAAGTTTCTCTACAATACAGGAAGTTTCTAGCTATATTTCTATCCTACAAAGTAAACTAAAAAAAATGCTAGATTCCTAGTTCTTCAAAGAAATTCTTTATTCATTTATAAATATTTCCATTCTTCACAAGTTATTAAAGAAGTCATGCAAAACATTTTTAATAAGGAAGTAGCTATTTAAGACTGAGTAAAACTACTTAGATATTCTGATGACTTGCATTTACATTTCAAAATTATTTAGATTCAAAATAACAGAATTATCAAGGTGGGAATATTTCTACTATCTTCCATTTTTTTCTAACATTGAGGGAAGATATAAAATAATATAAAGCATCACCAAAACACACTAGAAAAATATTTTCTATTATTAAAAATATTCACCATTATCCAGATTATGAAATATAATTATCCACAAACATATGATACCCATAGGCAATATTTGGACCCCAAGAACTGCCAGATATTACAAATTGAGCTGAAAATAATCAATGTATAATAATAAATTATCTGAGGTATTTTTTTTTCCAGATCTAACAACTTAGATAATTTTAAAATTGTCTATCTATACCCCACATGCCATTTAATCAGAACACCAAAGGAATGTAGCTGTTTCCTTTTTGGTCATGCCCAATTCTTCATGTCCCCAGTTAGGGTTTGTTTGTTTTGGGGGGGGGCAAAGATAATTGAAGTAGTTTGCTATTTCCTTCTCCAGCTCGTTTTACAGATGAAGAAACTAAGGTAAACGGGGTGAAGTGACTTCCCCAGGGTCACACAGCTAATACATGTCTGAGACTAGATTTGAACTCAATCTTCCTGTTATTTAAGAGTTTTCCTGACTCCATGTCTGTAACTCTATCCACTGCACCACCCAGCTGCGATACATTGGTGCCTCTAAAAATACAGTAGCTTTGGTAACAGCTGTGTTACAGTTAATAGGCTGTTTTAGTCCTATAAGTATGAAACACTTCAAAGTAAGCATTTGCTGAATAATTTAAACTTGTAACTTGTTCTCTCACATGGGAATGCTCAAGCCTTTAACCTAACTGGTGGTGATATGGCTGACACAGAATTAGAACTGAGGTCCCATTTTCAGAGCCAATGACTTCCTCACTGTGCCATGAAGCTGTTCAGTTTACAATGAAGGCCAAAACATTATAAAACAAACATCATCATCCACAACAACAAAGGAAAAGTTGATGGGTAGAACTGGATATCTAAATATTATGGTTTTATTTGCAACAAATCTAGCCAGTAGGAAGTCAGCTACGGTATTGG
The DNA here is from genome assembly GCF_027887165.1 of Monodelphis domestica. Classification (NCBI taxonomy): domain Eukaryota; kingdom Metazoa; phylum Chordata; class Mammalia; order Didelphimorphia; family Didelphidae; genus Monodelphis; species Monodelphis domestica. The sequence goes on along the minus strand of NC_077231.1, from coordinate 296,271,316 downwards.
GCTCTGTAGCACACAGAGTATCTTTTTCAGTGAAAGGGACGGGAGACAAGGGCATCTCTTTGGCCTTCAGGAACATTCTACATTGTATGAGGAATAATGCCCCAGCATACTCGAAATGCATCACAAAGTTAAAATACCAAAGTGGGGAATGAAGTTCAATACCCAAAGCTCTGGCTTTGACTCACCTATTCTGTGTGCTGTGGAAGCCAGATCCCTAAAACTTGAGCAATCTGATTAAATTTTCCAGGACTTTCACATCACCTTCACTCTTTAGTGGCATATCGAGGTAGATAACAACCTAAGGACAGCTGGATTTTCTAGTACACTGAAAGTGAAATCATTTGTGTTCCAGGGTAATACTTTGGATAACAGATTTTTTAACACTGAAACTTTTAATGGCAGACCTCTCATTTCATATTAATATAATTCATAATTGACATAAAAGATAGCTAAGGCACCGTGAAAGCATCTAGGTGCACTTACTACTCAAGACTAACGAACTATGGTTTTGAGAACTCAAAGAAATGGAAGAAGTGACTGATGATCTCATGAGAAATGGACAGACTAGACAAGGGCAAATGCCATCTTTTTTGAATAAAGGGCTAAGAATAGTCTTCAAACTAGTGAGCTTGAGTTCAATTTTCCCAAAATTCTTAAATATAACATTGTTAAAGGGATTGTCAATGAAAATTTAGAAATACAAGAGATGATGACAAGTCATCCTGGCTTCCTCGAGAATTGATCATTGAGGATACAATGACAAAAAAGTAAAATGAAACAATCTCTGTTCACAAATTCACTCTCTGGCAGGGAAAACTATATATAAGTATTCGCAGAATAAGCATATACAGAAAAAAGGCACAGGGGAATGAAACATCATTTAATCCTTTACAGACAGGCACCAACAGCTATAGGGAAATCAAGGAAGGCTTCCCGATTCGTGTCAATGGTTACTTGGGTCACCTCTAAAACAAATGAAAGATTTTCTGAGGCAGAGGCAAAGAGAAGAATGCCTTCCAAGCTGAGCAGGCAGCAGCACATGGAGTTAGTGTGTTAGTGCTGTGGGGTGAGAAGCAGGGAAAAGACTAGTTTGGTACCATTGTAGAGGAGCAGAATGCAGACTTAATGAGGCTGGAAAGAGGCTTGCCAATGAGTGCTCTAAGCATTCCCCAATTTTCAGCATGCTAAATGAATGCCGTATATGTGTGTGAGTGTGACGGTACGTGTCACAGAAGCGAAGGTTACCTTTGAGTCAAAGTGACATCCACTATCTGCAGTGTGGCTCTTGAAAGAAAAAAGGTGTTCAGCCATAAGAGTGTCAGAAGTATTGTTAACACTAGTGAGAAGTAGGTAGTTGCACATAATGAGTGATATTTGTTTTTCTTCTCATTTATAGTCAACTTTGAGTCTATTCTGCAGAACTGGCAGCATTTCCTTTTTAGGCATGTATACAAAAGACCTAGCCTAGGCTTCTCTATTCTTATTTTAAGAAACTCATGTGGTTTCCTGTTCTTTAAGGCCTCCCCTTTGTAGTCATATACACATTCCTAGAGCCTACAAGGAAAATGTAATAAGAAAAGGGAAATGCTGAAGTTGATGAGAATAATGGAAGTCTAACAACTTTAAATATATACCATTTGAAGAACAGTCCATGGGTCAGAGGAAAATCGAGTCTTACGGCTTTCATTCCTCCACGAACATGTACTAGTATTATAGCTATCCTTCACTAATAGGTTACATTTCATTAGTGTTTTAAGGTTTCCAAACCACATTCCCTTGATAATATTATTGGGGATGTCTACCCTCTAAGATGCATGCTGCCCCATTGGACAGGTAGGAAGGTGAGGGACTTTCCAGGCTCACACAAATAGGAAGTGTCTGAGGTGGGGTCTGAACTCTGGTCTTCCCGACTCGAAGATCAGGGCTCTATCACTGTACCAGACTGTCTTCCTGTAGGACCTAACAGATATATCCATACCAGTTCTGTGACTAAAAGAAACTTCCAGAAAGTCGACTTCAATCTTCCTGTGACTTTTTGTTATCAAGTAGAAGCTACAGATCCATAGAGGGAGAGTGCCTACAAGACTGCACTGTACACATGGATGGGGGTGAGATGGTGATGGCATGATAGGTATTGAAATACATCATCAGTGACAGCCAGCCCTGCTTGGAATCCACGGCTTCCCCAGCAGCTCAGTTGTTCTTTAAACCACTTTAAGACCTTGAAATTCTAGAATTCCAGCCTGACAATCTATCGTAAAATGGGAAATAGACCCAGTCAGCCTCTGAAGTCCTGCAAGGGCCAGGGGGAAGCTTTGTCCAGAAATCTACAAAGTGCTCTATAGAGTTGGGTTGCAATCTCACACCTTGACCATAGAAGCCATCACAAAACATGACTATTCTGCAGTTTTGCCAGAAATACCTTCCCTCAAGGCCCATTTAAAATGTATGATTCCCCCAACTCAACCAGTTTAAAAATGTGACATTCCATACACTGAGCATCCTTCTAACAGGGACTATTAGGAAGTTTCCCATAATTTGACTGAACAAACTAGCTGTCCCCAGACCTTATCCTTACCCCAGACACACACCTTATCCAGGCACACACCAAGAAAGCTGAAGTCTGCCTGAATAGCTGTCATCTGTTCTGCCATTCTCTCCTCCCACCCTTATTTTCACCTGGACCCAGAGCCTCCAGAACACACCTCCTCACACCGTGCTCACCTCTCCTCAGGTAGTCAATGGACAAATCTGGGGATACTGCCCTAGGGTGGAGCCGGCCCTCTGGATGAAAACTGATCACTCAGGAGACCTGGCCAGTCCCAGGCCTATCTAGCTGACCACCTGATGCCATACGTGGACCCTCCTAATTCTGCCCTCCCCCCCCCCCCACCTCGCTCTGGAAACAGTGATCCAATCCATTTGGTCATTCCTCCTGGAAGGGTCATGAATCTGCTGGACCTGCTGCCCTGTGGCTCTGGCTCCCGGTCTCTCCCTAGGAGGACGTCAGCTCTTTTCACGCCTGGGGAGAACGTCTGCATTGATACATGTCCTAGCACAGAGGAGGATGTCTGGGAAGTAGAAGGCATTTCATAGAGACATTTTAATCCACTCCAATGACTCCATGCGACAACAGTACGGCGGATGAGAGATGTTCATCTCAGCCAAGCTCCCTGGACGTGGAGGGGAGACACCGGGAGACCCAAGTCCTACCACCGACGGACACCGATGCTCAATGCCAATTTCAGGAAGTCTCGAAAACCCTCCGGGGCCATCTTCCTGCACCGGCACTACTTGCCTGCCTCCCCCATCTCGTTGGGTGTTATGAAAACAGGAGAAACGGTGGCAAGAAAGAACTTTTGAGGTCTTGGGGGAACACATCAGCTGGGTGCGCTTAGACACGACTAAGCAGCGTTGTAACTCCTTTCTCAGAGTGGGTCCTGACTGCCTCTGCCTGTGTCGCTGCCTTGGTCACCTGGTCTCTTCCTGGCCTCGGACGCCGAAGGGCTCACATTTTCCAGTCTTCCATGAGCAATCCCTACCACCCCAATGCTGGGCTCCCCTAACTATGCTCCCATCACCAAGACGACCACCTCACCAGCTGCTTTGCCTCAGATGGGCAAGTCAAAAAGGCACACAGTTTGAGGAAGAAGAGAATTCATTTTGCTTTGGAGGAGACCCAGAACATCCAAATGATGTCCAGTAGATTGGTAGATATGCAAGACAAACTTAGCAGATGGGCGAATCAGACTCCAAGTTTCTAGGATGAGAGATCTAGAGCTGGAAAGGAGTTTATAGGTTCTCAGAGCTACAGCTAGTAGAGATCATCTATCCAGCCTCCCATTTTATAGATGAGGAAACTGAGGCCTAAGGATTCTAGGTGAGATGTTCAATTTGCATCAGAGATATAATTTGAACTCAGCTCTTCTCACGATAGAGCCATTTCCCACCAACTCCAACTGACCTTATTGATAAAGTCATAGAATCAATGGGGTCTTCAAGAAGAAGTCTGTGTTGGGGGAACAGAGGGCCAATATGTTGTATTTGGGGTACACCCACATTAGGAGATGGAAGAAAGTTTAACCATCAAAAAAAATGACAATGAAGGAATAGCTGGAGAGGCAGAAGGAGAACCAAATAGGGTAGCATCATGGAAATCTGGACCGCAGAGAGCTTCCCCACAGAGGAGGTGGTCAGCAGGGTCGGATGCTACCTGAAGACACTAAGATGAGTGAGGAAAGCCCATTGGTTTGGGTGTTTACTAATGACTTAGGGCAGCTGGAGGATACACTGGCTAGCGTGCTGGGCTTAGAAAAAGGAAGACTCAAGTTCATGAGTTCATATCCAGCCTCAAACACTTACAAGCTATGTGACCTGGCAACTTGTTTAGCTCTCTTTGCCTCCGTTTCCTCATCTGTAAAATGTAGAAGGAAATGGCAAACCACTCTAATATCTCTTCCAAGAAAACCCCACAAGGGGTCACAACGAGTCAGATATGCCTGAAAAGCAGTCATACCTCATTAGTCACCTTTACAGAAAGCCACTGCAGCAGAATGGTGGATTCTCTCTTCGCTGTTATGGAATCCGGCAATTCTGAAGAGCTGAAACATTGTACTTTAAGCTTTTTCTAATAATAGCTGCATGCATTAATAGCATATTTGCTCAGTAAAATCTTATCGTTTTATGAAACCTTTCATGTTTCAACACATTCTTTAACAAAGGAAGATTTCTAAGCCCCCCTGAGGTTAAAATTGAGGTTTTCTCTAGTTATCCTCTTTGCTATTTGTTTTTATAGGAATACCTTTACTCCCAATTTCTCTAAAGGCTTTTCAAGTCTGTAAATACACTCCAAGAAGCTTCCCAATCTCAAGCTAGAATGTGCAGTCGAATAAAAAAATAAATTTCCTTTCATCTAGATAATCCCTGTGGGCAAGAGGGCAGCATGTTCCGTCTTGAACCTCCCTGTAGATTCATATACTATGGATATAGTTACCAGGCTGATGTTCTGAATGGCCAGATAATGGTTCTTAATTGGCTCATCACTGAAGCTTCAGCCCAAAAGCAGAAAAATGAATTTAGATCCAATATTAACAGGTGATAATTAAATTATGGGTTCTGCATGCTTAATGTCTTGTTGTAAGGCGAGATGAGGCAACTAGAGGCCATTAACTTTAGTAATTGGAGTCAGTATCTATCTTAAGTGGGGTTTTATAGTACATTAGCAATGGCTGATTAGTGTTAAATCATAAAATAAATTTTGTTTTCTTACCAAAGCCCCTTTATTCACTCAACTTCATGTGTGCGCCTTTAGAGAGGCAAACTCGAGGTTGTGAAGTAATGCGCGCTTTTAAGAAAAAGCAGCGCGCTCTACCATGTCACGTGGGCCGGGTTTGGGGGTGGTTAAGTGCGCACATTCTGTCAGGAAGTCAGGCCTTTTGGTGAGCTCTAGTCTGTGTCACCAGCGCCTCTGGGGGAGGCGGAAGCTGGAGGCCACCGGAATTCAGGGAGCCCCATCTGCTTCCCACACTCAGACGAGGCGAGCGTCTCCTCTCCCATCGGGCAACCCTGAACCAACGGCGGACTGCAATTCCCCCGGCATGCCTCCGTGTGTCAGAGCGTGGGGGGTGCCCATTCCACACTGGGACATTTTTTATTTGTCCATTGCATTCCTGAGCCTCCTTTCATCACATGAAGGCCTTGGAGGAAACCACACGGTTACCGTCTCTTCTCCACCCTCAAGACGCCTGCTTCCTTCCAACGATCCTTTGTCTTCCTGTATATGGGTTCTGAAGCAGAAGAGCAGGACGGGCTGGCCGACGGGGGTCCAGTGACTGGTCCAGGGTCACCCCGCTAGGAAGGGTCTGAACCCAAGATCTCTCCTCTCTGGCCTGGCTCTCCTGTCAGTGTCCTTCTTAAAGCGCGGCCCACAACCAGACCGAACCCCAGAGAGGAGCCCTCTGATGGCCTCGACTGTGCCGCCCCCAAGCTGCTCCTGGCGAGGCCGGCAGGTTTGGGTATGAGCCGGGGCTCTGCGGTTCTTTTGGGGGCCTGTTTTCAGCTTGCTGGGTGTGTCCCTCCCTCGAGTGGGGGTCCCGGCGGAGCCTCCCCGAAGGGTACAGAGCCTGGTCGCCCTCCCTCAGCTCGGCGGCTGGCCTCGGAACTCTCTCTCCAACTTGCTCCTCTGTAAAGGGGGTCCGAGTCTTTCACCGGGACGCCGTGTCTCCGGGCCGACGAGGAAGGAGCCTCCCCTATGGAGCCCGGCTCACGGCCACCGGACAGGAGCTTCCTCGGGACTCTGGGGTGTCCTGGGCGGGGCAGGGTCCGGCCTGCTGACTTCTGGAGAAGCCCTGGGGCTGGGGCTGCCCGCCGAGGGGGGCTGGGCCCGGCCCTCCTCCTCTTCTCCAGCACGGCTGTCTTTCTTTGTGTTGTGGGGCTGAGGGAGGCCTCGGTGACTGCCCGACTGCCCGATCCCCTCTCTGGGCCGCTGGCGGACGGTCCTCTCCCTCCCTAGAATTCTGGAGGGCAGGCCGGGCTCGGAGTAGGATCTGGCCCGCCGGCAAGGCTTCCTCCCTGGGGAAGGCACAGGCTCAGAAGAGGCAGCCAGCCTTGGCCCTCCTTTACAAGAGCCGCCTCATGGCAGCCTCCCCGCCGCCCTGGGAGGCAGGGGCAGTGAGGGCTCCCATGGTACGGAGGACAAACCGAGGCTGGCTCGGAACGCCTCCCGACGGCAGGTCCCGCCTCTCCTGCTGGGCCTCCCCAGGTTCCTGCCACGGCCTGTCCCGGCCAGCCAGCATGGGAATAACGAAAGACGGGTCGAGGCTGGCAGGGAGGGCCGTCCTTTGGGAGAAGCCGGGGGAGGCTGCAGACGCCCCTCACCGCCTTCTCCAGGGCTCTGCGCAGGCGGCGAATCCCTCCAAGACTGTGGACGATGGCGGTGCTGAATGAGTGCAGGAATCGCCTCACATCCAACATTAGCAAACAGGACGAGAAGTCAGAAAAAACAGCAAGACTGAAAACGAAAGCTCAGCGGCCCCTCGCAGCGCCCAAAGGCTCGGCCGCTGGCACGGCCCTCCGTGGTGGAATTCTGGAAAGTACTGATCCTGGGGAGGCCAGAGTGCCCAGAGCACCGGGCTGAAGTCTGAAAGACCCGAGTTCAAATCTAGCCAGAGATCCTGACCCTCTGGGTGAGTCGCTTGCCTCAGTGTCCTTATCTGTAAAATAAGAACCACCGCACCTACCTCCCAGTAGTCATTGTCAGCACTGTGCCTGGCACCTCGTTGGAGCTACGTCATCTTCACTGCTGGGGGGCCGGGGTGTACAGTGCTGGAGAGTGTGTAGACATAACACAGAGATAGCATGCACGTGACGCAGAGTTCACGGAGACTTGGGACCCCTTTCCATACCCTTCCATAGAGAGGGGGCTGAGATGAACCTGCATCACCTTCCCAGAGAGAAGCCACTGAAACAAGCTCCTGTTTCCTCCCTGGAATCCGAAGCGGCAGCACCAGGACGAGCACCGGGCTGAGATTCCAGCCTGACGTCCCCTTCGCGGGCCGGCCTCTGGGACAGCTCTGGGTCTCTCCTGAGGTCTGGACGAGGGTACTTCTAAGCTCTCCTCCAGCTCCAAATCTGCCTCGAATGAATAAGGGGTGCCGTGGGTCCATCACTCATTTCTAGTCTGAGAGCGGTTTTATAGCAGCTGAAAGTCAACTCCTTAAAATCTTGCTGCTACTGCGTTTCAGGAACCTTTTCTACGTAAGTGAAAGTGAATTCTGGCTCGCTGGGTTCTTCCTGTTTTCCTGAGGACCCACAAGCGCCTGGTACAAAGCGAGGGGCGCATCGTGGGCAAGTGAAACAAAGACTAATCAGGGATCCAACCTCGAGCTACCTGTGCCAGGATGAACACCAGAGAAATGACGACTGGATTTAGGGGTGACCTTATCAGAAGCGATAGGCCTGCATCCATGAGAAAGCCCATCGTGTGGAGGGAGGAAATGACGGCAAGGGTCCGCCTCCTGATTCTGCCTTTCCCCAGCCCCCAGCTCTCGCCCCTTGACTCGCCAGCACCAGCTACACACTGGCTGGGGAGAGGAAGAGACGCATCTCCACATTTTCCACTCTTTAAATGGGCTTTTATCGTTTGCTTATCTGCACTGCTCTTTAGCTGTTCCAAGCCCCACAGTGCACACACAATTATTCAAACTGGGAGTTTATGTGAGGAAATGAAATGAGGAAAAAGAGGAAAGTTCCAAGCAGAGTGGCTGCAAATGGCAGGTAGAATTGAGTGCTGTTAACCCCCTGCCCCCTCCAAGTCGAGTACAGTACAGGAGAAGCAGCGGGAAGCTGAACTAGTGGCGAGGGCTTGGAGATGCCCGCTCCCGACAGTCATAAAGGAAATCAGATGGCGAGTCTTTCTTCTGTGGGCATCATCTTAAAGAACTTAAAAAAATATATTACTAAGATGGATCCAAGTTCACACTCTGGTAGAAACGATAAAAGGCAGACGATCTCCATCGGAGGAGGTCATTAGGACGGAAGAGGTTTTTATGGCCTTTTCTAAACAATCTATTATTTTTCAAGGAGCTGTTTCAACGTGCCCGATTTCTACATAAACTAACAATCAGCTCTGTTTCAGAATTCCAAGCACGCTGTGTCTCTTCACCTTATACCAGAATTTCACAGAACTTGAAGTTGGAAGACATGTCCGAGATCATTTAACTCAACATGCTCTATGAGGACACTGAGGCCCCTTGGGGAGGGCTCGGCACAGGGTCCCCTGGATAGGAAACCACGGGCTTTCCAGTTCAGATGCTTCGACTCCAAGCCCAGACTTCTTTCCACTCTAAAATCTGCAACAAATGTTTATTAAGTACCTACTCTGGGCAACGCATAGGAGGGAGAGGATTGTTTAAAACCCCCAGTTCCTGTCTATCAGCAGATGATAGTCTCTTGGGACCTCCACAGGAGTTCTTTTCTTGCTTTTCTTCTTTGATTTACTTCTTCCCAGACACCGACAAAAACATATACTGTCTTTCTTAAAAAACAAACAAACAAACAAACCCAAACCCTTACCGTCCATCTTCAAATCAATACTGTTTATTGCTTTCAAGGCAGAAGAGTGGTAGTAAGGAGCAGGCAATAGGGATTAAGTGACGTGCCCAGAGTTACCTACCTAGGGAGTGTCTGAGGTCATATTTGAACCCAGGACCAACGTCTCTGGGCCTGGCTCTCTATCTACGGAGCCACTGAGCAGCCCCCCATATACTTTCATTCAATAGAGAAATCAAGGATTTATCACTAAGGAAATCAATGCCATAATCAAAAGTTTCTCAGGCAGGATAAACACAGAATTTGAGCAAAAAATGGCCAAGAAAATAAGTACTCAAGGATGAAACCTTCAGAATGCCCAGAGTGCAGGGACTCTCATTTGTATCGTGGACCTCTCTGATAGTGGGTAGAGCCCATGGGGTGCTTTGTAAAATGTCATTTTTAATACTAGCTAAAATAAAATGCATGTGATTACAATACTTTATGACAATGTAATCGAGAATGTAAAACTCCTGCCATCGAACAGGAGTCTTAAAAAATCAAAGACTGATTTAAGAAGAATCATTTTTAGCCATTGTACTTTGTGGCAAATTCTCGGGGTTGGGTCATTGCTGTCGCTGTCTCCCTCCATTTACATCCCAGGCCCGGCCTCTCCAGAAGCCTCCCTTCCACCTAACTGGAGGGAGAGGATTCCGTAACCCTCTCTCCAGGCAGCTTGACCACCCACCTCGGAGTGCAGGGCTCCTTGTCCCCTCCCCAGCCATGAGGGACATTCGAGAGCGCCAAGCCATGGCTGCGGCCATGCCAGAGATGAGGCCGGGCGGAGAGGACATCCTGTACAGCACTCAAGGAAACCCGCAGAACTTGAGTTGACCCTCTTTCCTGGTGCCAGCACCCAATGGGTTTCAGTTGCTGGTTGCACAGCAAGAGGAAAGCATAAGTGATGGGAGGCCCTTCGGTCTCCTGGCAGACACAATATCCAAGTCCTGAGCCCTGAGATTCCGAGCTGGAAGCCGCCACGAGGAGGCCATCGGCACCAGCCCCTGCATTTTGCAGATGGCGGCCCAGGAAGGTGGGCTGCTCGGTGCATAAAGCCCTCTTGGGGTTTGTGACGCGCTGGGCACTGCGGGCACACCGATGTCTCTACAGCCAGCAGCCAGCTTTGTTCTGGAGCCCGTTATTAAATGGGAGTCCATGAACTTACGATTGGGGGAGAAGGGTAACTATACACTGACCCAATTGGTCTCCGGAATCCCTTCTATTTTGTTTTAGGCATTATTCTGGGAAGAGGTCCAGAGGCCTGTCCACCCTGCCCGTCAGGGCCATGGCACGAAGGGAAGTGGAGGAGACCTCCATCAGGGGAGCCCCGAGTTAGAAGGACAAGAAAGACGGGACTGAGAACGCGGCCCTCGCACCGAGAGCACGCGTTCACCGAATCCTGAGCTTGGCTTGCTTGGCAGCGTTAAATCAAGAGGAAGCTTGGGGCCAAATCACTGCTTTACTTCATTTTACTTTTTATCTTTAACATGTAGAAACAGTCTCTCTCGTAATAGTTTTATGTTTGCTCAGCTCTCATAGATAGTTAATCTATCCGTCTTGGCTTAGGAGCCCCTACAGCACCATAATGGCTGCCATTAAAAACAGATCCAAGATTGATTTAAGAAGAATCATTTGGAGCCATTCTATTGGTGTCTGAGCCTAGCCCCCCCCCCCCTCCCCGGCACTGGGGGGTAGCAAGCGTCCCTGGGAGTCAAAGCCCCCCAGGGACCTCCCAGGTGAGCAGGAAAGGAGGTGAGTGTGCAGGGACCAAAAGGCAAGTCTCCCAGGGAACTAGGCAGTGCCCCTTGTTCCTCTGGCCTCCCTACGCTTGAGGGATTCAGAAAAGGGATGACCAGGAATCAACACAGTAGAAATAGACTTTCACATATATATAATGAATTTATTTTTTACTTAAAATAATATAAAGCTAGGTGTCGCAGTGGAGAGAGTTGGGCATGGAGTCAAGAAGGCCACCGTTCAAATATAGTCCCAGACACTCACTTGCTATGTGACATTTAACCCTGTTTGCCTCCGTTTCCTCATCTGAAAAAGTAAGCTGGAGAAGGAAATGACAAACCGCCCCAGCAGCCTTGCCAAGAACACCCTATATAGGGTCACCAAAGGTTGGCCCTGACTGAAATGATTCAACAGCCACAAAATTGGAAAAAAGAATGAGGGAAGAAGGCTGTGGACCCAGGCTTCTGCCCAGACCTCTGTGACGCTGGATGGGGGAAATGCGTCCTTTTCACTAACCCTCAAACTGAAATGTATCACTTCCTTCAACGATGCGTTTTTAAACAATTCTTCTGAGAAGAGCCCTCCGTTTCACCAGACCGCCAGAGACCCACGGCCCCCAAAGGGTCGGGAACCTCCTACAGAGAAGAACCCTGAACACACTGCAACAGATCGGAAAGAAGTGTCAGGAAATAAAACATGGAGATGGAAAAAACAATTTTTAAAGACGTAGAACGTTTGGGGACTACATAAAAATACAAGCCTTGCCCCAGGTAAAGCAAGATATAAAGTCCCAAAGAATAAAACAGAAAAGGCTTCCGTAAAATAATGAGGCGGCTTTTGAGAAAGTGTCACCCACAGCTCAGAAACAATGATTAGTAATGGGAAAAGCAGGCAGGTACCCATTTCCCACTAGTGTATAATGGATCGCTTCAAAGGCCACAGATGAAATGTCTGCTTTCCCCTAACATCACATAAAATTAACCTGTGCTCTCCCTGTCGACAGCTCCGCGGAGGAACCTCTTGACACGAGAGGACAGGAGCAATTACACTGACGAGGACAGAATTCGGAGAGATCAATCCTCAGGCTTCAGGGCAAAAAAAGATCACTGGATACGACCAAAATGAAATTTCCCCCTTCTGCAGGGTAGTGCGCGAGCAGGTGAACCTCCACCTCAAGCCTTTCTGCCTTCCTCTAAGTGGCAGGCCCTCGCTGGGTCATAGACAGGATGCTGAACTCCACGGTCTTCGGCTGGCTTAGATACAGCAGGGCAGGCATTCCAAGAGCAGGCCCTGAGTGTGTGTTTAGTGCCTTGGCAGGCCTGGCTGGTCACTTTTTAAGTCACGGAGCCCTCAGACTTTCCCAACACATTGTCCCAAACGTAGGGACGGAATGATCGGTGATCAGCTGGCGCTCTTATGAGCCCCACCGTGTACTTGATGGGAGGAAAGGCAATTGCGACTACGGTATGCCTAAGAAAAGCTTGGCTATGTTATAGCTACACGGAAGAAAAAATCCTTATTTACCATCAATGCTAGAAGAGCAGAGTGGAGGCCCAAGCCAGTAAGGACAGTAGCTTTGGAAAGCCCATTGATCGGAGAGAGCAGCGATCAAGGAAGGCCATTATCCCCGGGAGCACAAAGCTCCGTGGGCCTGATGAAGGCCCTCATTTGGGACTGCTTCTAATCTACTGTTTGATGTTGGAAAGACTTTTTCCCTCAATTCAGACAGCATCTTTGACCCAAAGACACCATCAAAGTCCTTCTTGGAATAAAAAAAATAAAATAAATAAAGATGTAGAGGGATGAATCCCAAGCAGTCTCAGATAGCAGATTTCCCTTCTTTAGGCCTCCGAGAAGCCGTTTTCCTTCCTTTCAATTTCTAGACTTTGGGGTATTTACTAGGATAGGTTTTTCTGAACAATCTCTAAAATTTCCAGGCTTTGGTGAAATGAAGAACTAATAATCCTATGTGATTTCAATGCCATTAAATCAGTTAAAAGGTACCATGAGTGGCAGCACGATATGGGACGAGAGACATTCAAGAAGCTTTAAGCCTAGCCTTGGCTCCATCACATCCCATGGGGGGGTGGGGGTGGGGTGTTAAGGAAATCAAGACTATAGATTGGTATTTCATTGTGATATAGGAGAGAGAACTGATCTATCAAAAAATAACTCTGTTCATTCCTAGTGATGGGTGATCTCCATGGTGAATTTTGGCAGAAAAAGGATTGGAGTCACAAAGGAGAAACTGTTACTCCAAAATCACAACCCAAAGCCACTATTCTTTCAGCAAGAAAAACAACAGGATATCAAAGTTAGTCAAAGTCCATGTTATCAAGCAGAATGTTCGGCATTTCCTTTGAATGATTTCTGAGGCTTGCTGTCATTGTGTTTAAATGGAACGTTTCCATTCAGTTATTCATTCCCTTCCATTTTCCAAAATAATCCTTGATGATGCTGAAACAAAATACTGGGTATTAAAGGAAAGCCTTATTGAGGCTTACAGGCTAAAAGAGGCAAGATAATTCTTTTTAAAAGTTTGCCAATTCTTGACTCATTTTACTCAGAACACATGTTCATAGTTCATAAATTTCAAGGTAGAAGGGACCCCTTCCCTTTGGCCATTCGGTCCAACTCCTTTATTTTACAGATGAGGAAACCGAGGCCAGAGAGATTAAGTGACTAGCCCAGAGTCACACAGGGACTAAGGAGCAGTGTTGAACCCAAGTCCAGAATTCCAGATGCTGTCCTCTTCTTACTACTCCATGCTATTACATTTAAAATGCTAACTACACTAAGGAAGCTTACTTTATAAAAAGGATTCTTGCAAAGAGGCCTTCAAAAGGAAGAACTTTTAAAATATGAATAAACCATGCCCTAATTGGTTTAGCACATCGGAGTTTTTGACTACTACATCTTCTTGTAAATTGAGACAAACCTTTGCAGAAGAAATAACATGTAACTTTCCTTTAACAACCAACGCTGTATAAGGGCATGGAGAAAAGCTGGGGAGTAGAAAGAACTCAACACGGGTTCTGTTGCTTATAAGCTTTATGACCTCGGACGAGTCATTTAAGTCTCTGAGACATAATTTCCTCATGCTTACACTGAGTATGTTGGACCAGATAACCTGTAAGATCCCTTCTACCTCTAGATCTACGCTCCTATGTTATTCTGAAACTACTTGAGCCATTCAGCTTACATCTTGGTAGGCTAAGGAAACAAAGAAAGATATTCTAATGATTCCTGTTCTGTGCAATATTGGAGAGTGATACTCAATACAGGAAAATATGACAATATTAACAACACCTTGAATTAATTTTTTTAAAAATTGACTTCTGAGGAGTTCCTAATACATTGGATAAGCTTACAGCATAATATAGTTCTCTTCAACACTGGAATGGCTTATTGATTTTTCAATAAAATGTGATGACTTTTCATTCAAACAGATTAGAATGCTATAGGACTACTTCTCCAATGTTTCATGCTCACGTGCAATGGCTGACGGACAGCCTTTCAAAACACAGCAATAACTTATTTATCTGGCACCAGCAGTAAAGGAGCTGTTCCACAGGAAGGGATTCTCGAGGCAACGGAAGTTATCTTCCAAAGACATCTTTCTCAAATGTATTCCATCCTCAGGATCTTCCGCTAAGGAGGTAACCTGGCTTTCTCCCCAATAGAGGTGGAGAGGGACTTGTGGGTTAGGAATGAGATCTACAGGGTCACACAAAGAGTCCATGTGTAGGTCCATTGTGACCGCCTCTTTGTTACCTGTGTGGCTTCATCTGGGGGCAAGAAGGAGGACGAATACGTTGGGAGGTGGAAGAAATAGCAAAGAGGAAAAAGAAGAGGAAGCATCATTAAGCAGTGTGTACAACAAAGCCTACCTCATTTTGTGGATTCCACTGAACAGAATGGAAACTGTACACGGAACCTCGGGATCCCCACCGGAACCCTCCTTAGACCACGCTGAGGTAGTCATGCCCTCCGGATTAGTGGAGAGCTACTTTCTCAAGTGTAAACTCCCAGCATAGGTCAGAGCAGAAGCTCATCGAGTCCAAGACGGTTTCCTTTTTTGTCTTTGTGTCCTCAGCTACCAGTCCAGTGCAGTGGCCATGGCGGGGGCCTAATCAATCTTTACTGAATTCAATGGAAGCAAAAGGCTAGGACTAAGGTGTAAATGGTGATCACTTTGCCACGTCTAGTCCTCAAGATCAGAATGACTGTAGTTACTATTATTATTAATTACATCATCATAAAGTTCGCATCTAAGTAAGATTAAGGTTTGCAGAGTACTTTAGATCTGTCCTCGTTGGATCTGCACACCTCTGAGAGGTAAATGCCATTATTACCTCCGTTTTACAGGTGAGGAAACCGAGAGTCAGAGGGTTAGGGAGCCACACAGTGTGTGAAGTGGGATTCCAACTCGGGTCCTCCTGTCTCCGAGTCCTGCGCTCAACCTATTGGGCCCCTGCGGTCTTCCCCTTTTTATGTTCGACTTGTATTTTTGGCGAAGCTCTGCTCAGCCCCGCACAAACTCAAAGCAGCAAGAGAGCGATGCGCGATGCAGAAAGATACAACAGTAACCTGAAGGAAGACAATCCCCTTCTAGCCGCACAAAGTGCTGCCCTTGGGCTTCCACCCAGGGGCCCTGCCTGCCCCCTCTGGAATCAGTTGCTGATTTTTCCTGAGATGAAGGCTTTCCATTCGCACAGATTAACGTGCTCTAGAAATAGGCGAGCTTAGACTTTACGTTTCTGGTCTCTGTGAAAACGTCCTCGGAGCTCCTTGCTAACCCTGCCCCATTCCGGCGAAGGTCTCCGCAGCATCCTCCACGCCAAGGCTCTGCCCAGTGAACGCTAAGTGGGGCTGGGGGAGGGGAGACGGAAATAAGAAGAGAGAAGGAGAGCGCGATGCCAAGCGAATCCCAGGAGGCTGGGAGGCAGGGGACTCCTCCGGGTCTCGGTGCCGCTGCCCGGACGTCTATTCCAGCGTCAGTGAGGAGGAGTGCCGGGTGGGGGCCGAGGGGGAAGCATCGTAACCATCAGGAAGAGCTCCATGAATGACCACAGTATCACACATTTCAGGTACGGTCCTTAGAGGTTCTGGATGGCCCGGCGGAGAGAAGGCCTCTCCCGGGAGCTTCCCAGAGGCGGCCGGGCGAGGAGGCCTTTCCTGGTATTTTGAGCTTCCATGCGCTTGGTTCTGCCTTCGTCCTCCTTAGAGCTGGTAGACCTAATGAGAGCCCTTCACCTCCTTGGAGCTGTACAGCTCTTATTCTTCTCTTCTCCCTGTTTAACAATCGGAGCTCCTTTCATCTTTTCTCCAGGGTGCTATTTCCCAACCCTTTAATCATTTTCATTGCCGGCTTCTGATCTCACTCTATTTTCTTTAAATCCTTCTTAAAAGTCTCCTTGTCTACACAATGGCAGTAATAACACTGCCTTCGCGAGGTTTCTGTGTGATTTAACTAGCAAAATGATCGTAAAAGCACTCAGCAAGTACAAGGTGCTGTATGAATGCTGAATAATGATGCTAATAAAGAAATCCCTGGGAAGATGTACTCACACCTTAACGACTACGCATAGACGGTATTTACCGGTAGCTAGACAACAACGTATTGGCGCAGAGAGGCATGGGCTCATCCAGCTGCACGCGCACATCACTGGCCTCGGCGCCCCGTCCATCAGTCCATCAACAATGCCTCTTCTGGACCAGCCACTGTGCCACGAGCTGGGGGCCTAGAACGGGCCAAACCAAGCCCCTGGCTTCAGGCGTACAGCCTAGAGGGGGAAACGACACACACACATCCATGCACGCAGGTGATATCCAGGATCAAGAGGAAATGATCCAACCAAGAGGGGCTGGGAAAGGCTTCCTGGAGCAGGCAGGATTTCAGCTGGGACCTAAGAGAAAGCTGGAGGTGCAGAATTTCAACCTTGGAAGGAATCCTCAAAGCATCCAGTCCATCTACTCTGGGTCAGGAAATCCCTCCAGGACAACCTCAGCAAGTAGCCAAGCGTTCTTCACTTGAGAGTCCAGGAAGGGGGGCAGACGACCACCCTGGAGGCTGCTTGTTCTGAATGATTAAGCTTTTCCTTACGGAGAGCCCAAATCTGCCTCTCTGCAGCCACCCCCCAATGTTTCTGGCTCCGTCCTTGTAGAACAAATCTAATCGTTCTTCACGATCCTTCAGACTCACAAAGGCAGCTGCGACATCTGTCCTAAACTTCTTCTTCTCTTGGTGAATCAACCCCAGATTCTTCCATCAGTCCTTAATCGGACAGCCCAAATGATGAGCTTCCCCATTCTGGAGTCCTGCTCAAGACACCATCCAGCTTGTGGAAGCTGCGCATTATCCGGGGACAGCGGAAGGCTCAGACAGGTGTGAGTGACTTGGCTGGGTCGAAGCAGAACAAAGCTGTTCCCGACCTTCTGGCTCCTCCTTCCCTCACACCTCAGCTGTCTCAGAGTTGGTCCATCCTTGGAGAAAAAGCTGGCATGACAGAGGAAGGGTCACATTTTGGCCCTGCGTGTGGAGCTCTAGTGAAGTACTCCAGTTTAAAGCAATTTAATAGCTCTTTGGACAAACCTCAGCAGTTTCTACGAAAATTCTTTCAGTCCCCTTTTGGCACACTGGTGGTCCACATGCTATAATAATATTAAATATATTCCTTTCATCCAGGGGCCCCGTTGGAGACTTGTCTAGGAAATCAGGCAGCCAGAAGCCTGCCAGGTAACCTGACAGAGGGTCCAGTAATGCCTTCAGCAGCTTCAGCATTTTATTCCTCGATTAACACAATTCTAACAATCACGTTTGGTTTTGTTTTTAAGTGGTCCAGGGACAGGCCTTCATAATCTCCTCCTAAATAATGTTGGATCTGAGCCACATTAGTTAAATCCCTGGGGATATTAAGGAGTTATTTCTCTGTAATGTAATAACTTCAGCAACAGCAAGAGAATCTCTCTTTGCGAGGCACTATTTTTTAATAATGTCTGTTCAGGACCTCATGGATAATAATGTCATCCTAAATGAAGACAGAACAGCATGGCACCTTGAATGGAGCACCTGGAGTAGTGTTGGGGATTAATCCTGTCTCAGATACTTAGTCCAGATCATCTGATTAAGCTCCATGTGCCTCAGGCAACTGCCCCTTGGACTTACCTATCAGAAACTCCCCTGCTAGACATGGATCTTTTAGGTATTCTGAATCTAAAACAAAATGCAGAATGCTAGTTGGGTCCCACTGATAGAACTCAACATATGCCCAGCCCCTGTCCCTCTACCCCTACTCTGAACCATCAGGCTTTTTTCATCTCAATGATCACAGCTATTTATTGCCACCATAATGCATAATAGCTTCATGTAACTGTTCCTGGAAACCTGAAGAGACTAGAAATGGCATCAGAGAAACTAAGAGTTGTTTTTCAGGCTTTCTCCAAGCCCTTGAGAAGAGAGTAGCAAGCTTTCTTCTCTCACAGCTTCCTTTTTTAACAAGGGACAGGGGAGGCCAGCTCCATTTTTAATCAACTTTCCTAAGATTTAAGTGAATAGGATTAAATTTGAGTGGATAGGAAAAGAAAACCCTGAATAGGTGGTTCTAATTGTTTGCTTTGTCTCACTACTTTTTTTTAGTTTAACAACAATCTTGTGAGACTGGTAGCTTAATTACTTTTATTCCCATTTTGCAGAAGAGTAATGGGGGCTCAGGTGATGTTACCTGCCCATATTTATGCCACTGGTAAGTATTATCACCACAATTGGAACGGATCTTTTGCCTCTAGGGCTAGGCCACGTGAAACATTCCTAGTGACCTCTGGCATGTTTTAAAGTGTATATTCCCAATTCTGGAAATGGTAAATACATGGTTTTTACAAGAGAGCAACTGTGTGCCCTGACAAAGGGTTAAACCCATAAGATTGTAGATTAAGATCTGGAAGTGTCCTTCAAGGTATCTCATAACATCACAGGATTTAAAACTAGACAGGGATCTTTCTGTCCAGTCCAATCCTTTCATTTTACAGTTGGAAAAACAGAATTAGAAAGAGTATAAACAATGTATGCTCACCCAAGGTCCCACTGGACCCTATGAGGCAGAGCAAAGGGCTGAACCCAGGCTGTTGGGTCTCCAAATCCCAGATTCTTCCCACCAACTTTAGATTTCATCTAATCCAACCTTTTCATTTGGAGAAGAGGCAACTTACATTTCCAGATGTCAGGAAATATGGACTACCTGCACTGACCAGAATTTGGTTCATAAATAGACCAAATCACTGAAATTTTCTATTTGCATTTGAAGCTTTCCCAGTCTGCCATATTTGCTTTTTACAGAAGAATGAACCACTTCCATGGGTAAATGCTAGAAACTTCTCCAACACTCAATATAAATTGACTGATGTGTCTAAAAAAGTAATCATTAATGTTGAAATTTCAGCAGGAAGGATAACAACAAAAAACTTCTTGAGTACATAAAAAAATGTCTCAGTGGCCTGCTGATTAGTAGCATTTCCCCTTTTCACTACATTTTCCTCCGGCAATGAAGATAGAGCCATATGACAGAAGTCTCATTGCTTCTTAGTTGAAGCCAATTGAATTTTGATGTGACCAACTATTTGGCAATAGTCCTCTGCTTCTCTTAGTTTTTGAGTGATGAAAATGAAGCCCCGTGGAATGGGTTGGAGGTTTCCTAGAGAGAATTCTCTTCTTTAGTGGAATTAGTAGAAGATACGAGGTGAGTGAGTTAGGCATGAAGGAATAAGCATTTCAGGCACCTGAAAGGGATTAGAGGTGGCAGGTGATGAGCTGGGGTACAAATAATCCTTTAGATGTCAGGGCAGGGATGAGTTCAGGTGTGATGGAAATAATGGGGAATCAGTCCAAGGGAGGACCAGCAAGAAGTTCTAGAAAATAACCCTGGAAAATATAAGCTTCTCTAGAGTAGAGTTTCCCTTTTCTGGCTTTAAGTGTGGCACAACCTTGTAGGCAAGGCAGCAGGTACTTATTGGCTCTTTGCTGAAGGAGGGACATTTTTGCTTCTGCTGGTCAAGGCTGACCTGCCCTCTCAGCCCTCAGCCAAGCGAGGTGCACTCATTTATCCGCTTCTACTCAAGAGCCGTGGGAGCGCGGAGCCTGGATCCGCTCTAGTCTCAGCGGGAAGAATACACAAAGCGCTTTTTGGGGGGAGGGAACAGGAGAGGCTCAGCTGGTGCCTTGGGGCCTGAGATCTTGCGGCTTGGTGATGGCTGTTCTTCCCAGCTGCCTGCCCAAACTTCTGATGACACGTGCTGAGGCCCGGCCCCTCCCTCCCTCGTCAGCGGACCCTGGGCCTCACTGGGACTCCCTGAACCCGGACGGCTGAGCCGTGATCTGACCAGAGCTGCTAACGAGGTTATTCCTGGATGCGGGCCCTTCTCTCCAGGGGACAGCCCTTCTGCAGGGCTCACAGGAGAGACCCCTTACTTAGCCGTGCGCTGGGAGGGACCTCAGGATCTTGGCGCAATGCTCTCCTTTTTGCAGCAGAGGAAACGAAAACCCAAAGGAGGACAGCAGCACTTGGGGAGGACCTTGAGGCTGCGCAGCGTGCGGCCTCCACGGTGGCCTCGGAAGTCTTATGGCAACAGCGGGGGCCAGCGATCACACAGATCCCAGGATTCCCATTTTACAGATGAGGAAAGCAGGGCTCAGAAAGATGGAGCGACGTGCTCAGAGTCCTACAAGAGCTCCTGCCTAGCCAGTTTTCTAATACCTTATTCTTAGGGCCCCTGGTCCCTCCCCAGACTCATCGTGCCTTTCATTAGCCATTCCACTCCTGACTCCAGGCATTAAAAAACAAACAAACAAAACCCCCTTACCTTTCCCCTTAGAATGAATACTATGTACTGATTGCAAGGCAGAAGAGGGGTAAGGGCTAGGCCACGGGGGTGAAGTGACTTGCCCAGGGTCACCGCGCCAGGAAGTGTCTGAGGCCAGATTGGAACCCAGGACCTCCTATCTCTGGGCCGGGCATTGAGTCACCCGGCTCCCCCCACTGCACGTATTTTCACTGACTATCTCCCAAGCCTGGGATTCTCTTCCCTCTCGTTTTCTTCTCTCGTCTCCCCCAGCCTCTTCCCAGATCCAGATAAAGTCTCCCCCTCTACCAGAGACCTTTGCCGACCTGCCTCGGTGCTGAGGCTTGGCCTCCGCCATCACCTCCACCCTCTCCCCGCTGCTTCTCTGCGGCTGTCTCCCCCGGGCACTGGAAGCTCCTGGAGAGAAGGGCCTGCGCTCTGCCCCTCTGCGGCTCCCCAGGCTCGGCAAGCCCTGAGCGCCTCCCTGCTGGCCGATTCCCGACTCCCGGGCCTTCCCCCGAGGCCCTCACGGGCCGGGAGATGTGGACAAAGCGCCACCTCTCTCTCGCCACTCCGGGCTTGTCCACCCCGAGCCGAGACGTGGGACGGTGGCGTCTGAGCACAAGCGGAGTCCCGCGTGCCGGGGCCGGGCACCCGTGGACGGCCCACGGGCGATGGGAGCTGAAGGCAAAGCAGCCTCCCGCTTCTTCCGTGCTTGCCTCCCTCTGTCCCCAACACCCGTATGCAGAGCTCTGGGCTGGACTCAGAACTTTGTCCTGATTTCCAAAAATGTCATAGAGAGGTCAAACGTCTCACAAAGGATGCCACCGGCTGGCCACTTCATCCGTCATGAAAGCGGATTAGCAGAATATCAGTTATTCAGATGAATAAACACCGACTATAGCGGAGAGACAGAGACAGAGACTGAAAGCAGTGCCAGCTCTCCAGCGAGCTTGTCTTCGGAACCTGGGGAGAGCGCTCCAGCCTGGAGTCGAGAAGATCTGAGTTCAAATCTAGACCCAGATACTTAATAGCTGTGTGATCCTGGGCAAGTCCCATACCCTATTTGTCTCCGTTTTCTCATCTACAAACTGAGCTGGGGAATAAAGGGACACACTAACTGCGTCCGTGTCTTTGCCAAGAAAACCCCAAACAGGGTCCCAAAGAGCCAGATGCCCAGACTGAACAACAATGCAATTAGGGGCCCAATATAAGCATGGAACCCAGAAGACCTATTTTAGGAGCCATTTTAAGATCTTCAGGTGAAAATGTTAACACGGAAAAGGGTCGCTGTGGTTTTTGTTTAAGGTTCCGCCTGGATTGTTGGGGACCTGGCACGTTCTGCCAGCATCCGAAATGAGCGTGAGGTACAATCCTTAAATCAAAGCCCAAAGCGCTAGTGACTTGCCACAGGGCATCCACCATTCCATTGTGGACACTCAGCGAATGTAGAAGCATCCAAGCCGACGGGCTAGTTTTCAACCAAGGGCGTCATTCTAGAAGACGAGGAAGAGAAACATTCTGACCAATGAACAGGCTGACCGTTTTCTAGTTCCCAAATAGCGCTTTAAAGGAAATACACTTTTAGCCACTGCCTTTTAAACAAAGGGGTAACCCAGCGTTGGAGAGGCTTCAAAACAACGGAGTCAGATGCACGCCAGCAAGCACAGGGGTGGCTCCAAAGGGCCTGCCTTTGCCCTGTGGCAGCCGAAGCACCGTCCCCTTCCCTTCTGACCTGTCTGCGTTCGGGCCAGCTGCTCACTTCCCTGGCCAGGGTGCCGGAAGCGCTGCGCACCCTAAACACCCATCTGAGAGGAAGGAAGGACGGCAGCCTTCCAGGACCACAGACAGACGCTGATCGCTGCCAAACACGGTAGATTTACTGAGCAACAAGCACAGCTTTTCAACGTTTTACTCTCCAAACAGACGTGATGATTCTCCAAAATGAGAAGGTCCGCAGTCCTTCCCCCAGAGGGGGCACCCACTTTGATCTGGATTCTGAATGTGTGGTCATGCAAAACCTAGTCCACGCTGACCATTGCTGGAAGAGACTATTCCTATCAGACCAAACCCCGCAGATAAAGTCCAAATAAACTCAAGGGAGAAACGGGCTGCTGCGACCTGCATCTGCCTCCATCAGTCCTTTGTCTGGAGGGGGCCGGCATTCTCTGGGCCAAGTCCAGAGCGGTCCCGGATCACCGTATTGCCGAGGGCAGCCACGGCTTTCCCAGCCGACCACTGCACAGTATGGCTTCAACAAGCACTGGGCAGAAGCTGGGCCTGCAACGGAAAGAACAAGGCAAAGCCTACATCCTGGGGAGGCACGGACCGAGGGCAATGCTGTGTGCACGAAGGGCTACCCTCCTGTCTGGACACTAAGCAGAGCTACAGGAGCAAAGGCTCCAAGAGGCGCGATGGAGGGCTCAAACGTTTTGGCCGAGGGGCCGAGGGGCCGAGGGGCCGAGGGCTCAAACGTTTTGGCCGAGGGGCCAAGGGGCCGAAGGGCCGAGGGCTCAAACGTTTTGGCTGAGGGGCCGAAGGGCCGAGGGCTCAAATGTTTGGGCCGAGGGGCTGAGGGGCCGAGGGGTCAAACGTTTGGGCCGAGGGGTCAAACATTTGGGCCGAGGAGCTGAGGGGCCGAGGGGTCAAACGTTTGGGCCGAGGGGCCGAGGGCTCAAATGTTCTGGCCGAGGGGCCGAGGGCTCAAATGTTTGGGCCGAGGGGCTGAGGGGCCGAGGGGTCAAACGTTTGGGCCGAGGGGTCAAACATTTGGGCCGAGGAGCTGAGGGGCCGAGGGGTCAAACGTTTGGGCCGAGGGGCCGAGGGGCCGAGGGCTCAAACGTTTGGGCCAAGGGGCCGAGGGGTGGAGGGGCCGAGGGGCCGAGGGCTCAAACGTTTTGGCCGAGGGGCCAAGGGGCCGAGGGGCTGAGGGGCCGAGGGGCCAAGGGCTCAAACGTTTTGGCCGAGGGGCCGGACCCAGACAGCGTCCCAAACACACCATCCGCTTATCGCTTCACCAAGATTCTCTTTTTCCTTCAGGTGTGTGTGCACATTTTTCATTTCATGATGTTTCAGTCACGTCCTGGCGCTCTAACAACAGCTGCCATTTACATCGCCCTTTCAAGTGGGCCGACTGTTTTCTCTCTACATCTGCCATAGCGTGGGAGCTTCCCAACTGCCCTGTGACGAGGGATCCTCTTTTTAGAGATGACAAAACGGAGGTCAAGTGACTTGCCAAAGGTCTCCCTACTAGCAAATGTCAAAAGAGACCTTAAAACTACTGTCGGGCAACAAAGAGAGAACGGCTCATAGTCTCCCAGCTTGAAAGTTTTCCCAAAATGGGAAAGGAAGAAACCGATTTACTTTCCAGGATGTTTTAATATAATTACTTTTTTCTTTTTTTTGCTTTTATGCTGCAATTAGTTCATTGTCTTACTCTACCACGGGATAATCCCTGACATTTGGAGAGAATTTTCAGGTTGGTAAAGCACTTGCAGTAGAGTGGACTCTCTCCATGAGACATTTCTCTCCTAAAAGTACAGAAAGGAGTCCTAGAAAGGAGCCCCTGCCACTCCATCACAGATGAGGAAGCGAGGCCAGAGAGAGTTCATGACTTGCCCAAAGTCATTCAGAAAATCCAGCGCAGAGCCAGGGCTCTCACTAAAGTTTCCTGAATCCCCCCCCCCCCTCCCCCAGGTCTACGGAAAAGGAAGAGCAGAAAGTCTCTAAGAAACCGATTATATGGACGTCATCGCCGATGAAACCCGCCACGGCGTCTGCATCTTAGTCACTGATGGAGCTTTATCAAACCAGGCGACACGGTATTGTGAGAGGTGCATTGCCTCCTAATTTGGAGAGATGGTTCTTTTTCTGGGCTCCGGCCTCTCTGCAGACCCTGCCTTCAGGCTTCCTTCTGAGCGCCGTTCCAGGGGCTACCTTAAATGGTGAAGACGTCTAGGACTCGGGTCAAGGTCCCTTCTCTTTCTAACTCATCATAGAAAAAGCAGCTACCAGTAAAGCAATGTCTATTGAAGGCTCCAAGGTTTGGATCTGGAAGCCACAGAACGTCCCGTCCCAAGTTTTTCCTTTGACTTTCCCTCCTCCTCTCTTATTAATATGGTCACCCCCACTTCAGGCTTCTTTTGACTGACCAAAGCACTGGGGGGGGTGTCAACCTCTAGGATAAAGATCTGTTGAGGAAACCAGAAACTCCCCCAAATTTCCAGATGGCCGCGACCATTCAGAAGGCATGATGACCCTCCTTCTCTCTCTTTGGTCGATTATCCAGGCAGAAAACATACATGACTGACTTACAATAAAAGAGTTCCCTGCCTTGAAGTACGCCGGGCAGAGAGAGGCGCGTTCCCTGTGTCCCGCTGTCACCATGGATCCAGTCTGCAAAGGCTACGGCAGAGGCGTTCTTTTTCAGGCAAAGGTGGGACCAGGTGGCCATCTGGCTTCCTTAACACCGATGCTGGGATCCTTCATTCCAGTGGTTCTTAAAATCATTGAAGACGCCTTTCCCCAAGAACTTGGACCTACTGATAGTGCCTATACCTGAACTTGAAACGTCTTAGTATTATTTAAACAGCTGTGAATTGCAGACTCTGGGAGGGTCTGAAGAACCCTCAGTCATCCTCAGATCTAAGAATTCTCTAAATTCCTATTTTTATTGCTTGTTCATCCAACTATTAAGAAAAACATTAGCAAAAGCAAATGTAAACTCATTAATACTCATTATTTAATAATAATAAATAATAATATTTAAAACTGAAGTTTCTATATATGTAAATAAAAAGCCTACAGATCTTTATCAATGACACCTAAAACCCAGTGGAATTGCACACCAGCTATAGGAGGGGGTTGGGGGAGGGGAGGGAAAGAACATGAACCTTGTAACCATGGAAAAATATTCTAAATTAACTAATTAAATAAAATTTAAAAATAAATAAAAAGCCTAGAGACACATGAAGACACAGATTTCGAAAAACTCAGGTCAATGGTCAATCCAGTAGTTATAAATCACCCCCTGTGTGCCAAGCACTTGTGATACCAAGGCAGAAATTAAACAGTCTCTGAGCTTATATTCCACTGGAGGAGGGGATACGTGCACAAGTAAACCTGTACAAAACAGATATAAAATAAATACAAAGTCATGTGAGGCCTCGGTGTCTGGTGGGAAAGTTCAGGAAAAGCATCATGTAAAAAGTGGCATCTGAGGGGAAAATTTGACGGGGGAAGATTTCATCTGCTAAGCACCTACTGTGGGGAAGAAAGCGCAGTAGGGAACCAAAAACAAAGAAAGAGAGGCCCGATTCAGAAATAGGAAATCTGGTCCTTTTGGAAAGGAGGGCTATTGACCCACTCTGCTGCCTCAAAGGACACTCAAAGTGATAGCTTAGCTTCTTTAACAGAACAATTGAATTCTTTGGAAAGTCAATACGGGGACAGGTGGGTGGCCCAATGGATAAAGCCAGGCCTGGAGACAGGAGATCCTGGGTTCGACTTTAGCCTCAGATACTTCCTAGCAGTATGACCCTGGGCAAGTCACTGAACCCCATTTGCCTAGCCTTTACTGCTCTTTTGTCTTAGAACTTATACTAAGTCAGAAGGTGAGAGTTAAAAAGGGGGGATCTGAAGGATGGGACGGTACCCCAAAGTACCGAAAGTGAATACAACTTGCTGGTAACTCCAGGGCTTACCATATTGCCCCACCAACACCACCACCAACTACATCAACTACACCCATACACAGTAAACTCTAGTTGGTCCCTGTTACTTCCAGGATCAAATATAAAATCAACAACGTTCATCTTTGAAGCCCTTCTGAACTGGCCCCATCCTCCCTTTCCAGGTGTCTCATACCGGCCCATCACTCCGTCTCCATCCCTCCATGGCGGCCCCCACGCCTGTTCCTCTCTCAGCTCTCTGGATCTTCGCTTTCTTGGCTCCCTCCAGGACCCATCACACCTCCGTCTCCTCCTCCACACCCGCCCTTCCCGCTGGGATTACCTTCCATTCACACACAGTATCTTTGCAAGTTGTTGCCTCCACTTGAATGGCCCATTGTTGGTGCAGGGGCCATGTTTCTTGACTTTCTTTTCATGCCCAGCGTTTAACCCAGTGCCTGGCCATCTTGCTGGCTGGCTGACTCAGAACGGCTTGAAAAACACAGACATGCTCTGGAATATTCCAGAATTTTGATCCCGGGCCACATCAGAGGCCCGTACGATCATTTCTTGTAGGAATGAAGGCACTCGGAGAGGTCAGTTTGTTTTCTCCTTCCTGCCTCCCTCTACCCGTATAACAGGAAACACGGCTAGGCACACCGTGCTCCTCGGCAAGCTCAAGCATTCAGTCATTTAGATGACAGTCCCCAACAGAAGCGATGCTATGGGGTTCATGGTGGGGGAGCCCCTTTCTGAAGTGCAAGGACTCATTTCTAACATAAAAGCATTTTAGAAAATCTCTTGAGAGTAGTTGTACTGTAACTACCATTCTAGTAGTACAGGCTGAGATTTGTATGTCTCTATATAAAAAAACTATGATTGAAAGATGCAAAACAGTGAAACGCTAATATAGATTTAGCAACATTTGTAAATGAAGCTGTGTTATATTGATCACAATGCCATCTCCTTGTGCTTAAAACTAAAATGAAGGATAGCATTTATTTAGTCTACAGAAATTTCCTTATTTACAGCTTTTCATGTCCCTTACAAAAACTCACCCTTCATAGCCTAGAAGTTGGGAAAACCCTCATCTAGAGTTTGGGCTGAACATTGATTTCCTGAGTCTGATGCCCACCTTTCTCAATGCCACAAGTCCTCAATGGGAGGAGAGGGATGTCCTGTCACTTGGCCCAGAAGTGTATGGGGTTTGGGGGCTTTTTTCAATCCATTTTAATTTTAATCGTCTACTGAATGGTAGGTTAAATCTTTTCCCCATGGGTTCTACCTAAAAGTGTTATGCCCCAGGATTTTCTAGCTGTACTGTATTTTCCATTTAACTTTATCCATTCTGCCTATGGTTTCTGTCATAATTCTACAATCAATTCTCTATCATCTTTCTATTGGACATTACTAGTAGTAGGTTGCCAACATTCTGGATCATCAATTCGATATGCTAAGCTACCCTACAGAACACTGCCATATAGACAAAGGAGTGATCTGAGAAATGGGCCTACCTGTGGAGCCCCACATTCCACATAAATTGTCCTGAACGATCAGAGGAAAGGCAGAGCTGACCTGAACTTCTGGTAACTTCTGGTTGTGAACTTTAAAACTACACCCTACTCAAGCCGTACTTTAGAAGATTTGATTTAGCTATTTCCTGATTGTAACAATGGAGATACTTGGTCTAACAGAATCAGGAATGTCTTGGGAACTTTACATTGCTCCACCCTACTTAGTCTAACAAGGTCAGGAATGTCTGCACCCATACTTAAGGATTAAGGATCTAGGAGGATGGCCTTTGATAGACACGTGCAGAAACAGCTGATAGACCCCTGGGCTGTCCTAAGTCAAGCTAAGCTACATTGGTACAGTAAGATGCAGGAAAGTGACATAAAACCATCTATATAGGGTGCTTTACTTCCTCTCTTCGCTCTCTTTTCCCAGTGACACGGATTTGGCTGATCACTTCCTGTGAGCAGCCTGGGTGGCAGTTTGATCCTGGAATTCGAGCCTGGAGGAGCTCCCTCAGACAGCTTCCTTGAGATGGTCTCGTGGTGAGTGATAATTCTGACTTCCTTTTCCCTTGGGCTCAGGGGAGGCCCCTTTGGCCAAGGCCTTTAACTCCTGCCTGTTTAAGTTAACTCTTTCCTCTCCCTCTCTCTTCTCCTTAATTCCTTCTCTCTATATTAATTAAAATCACCATAATTTCCAGCTGAGTTGGGTATTTTATTATTTGGGATATCCCATGGTGAACAATAATTAATTTAGATATTAAGTCACAAATATAAAATTATCCTTACACGGTCAGTACTCTTTCACAAAGTCTAAAACTATAAGAATCTTAAATTGGTTTAGGTCTCAACTTTGAAACTATTTCTGGGAGCCTGATGGAAGATACCAGGTATCATTACTTTTACACTCTGACCAGGAATGGAAAACCATAGAACTGGGGTTTGGGGGAACCTCTTGTGGTCAAACTGTCCTATATCTGATTAATAGACTATATTGATTGAGATTTAGGTCAGTTCTCTCCCTCCCCCTTTTCCCTATTGTTTGAATCAGTATTTCTACTTTTTCCATATGGAATTTTCTGTCTAAATCCAGACTTGGATCTGATTTTCCCATACCTATTCTACACTGTCCCATCCCATTAGAAAAGAATTTATGTTGAATTCCTCTTTTCCTGGATCTAAAAAACAAATATGTAGCAAGAACTGTGAGGATTTTTGTCCCTTTCAGGGTCTCTGTCACAGTATTCCAGAAACAAAGCAAATTTTTCAGTCAGCCATGTCTGTTGTCTCTAGAATGTCTAATTCCCCAATCTTGGCCCCAATCAGATATCAAGCTTGAAAGTTCTAGTATGTCTGGAAATTCAAACTGTCTATGTTGAAATGATCATTCCTATATATAATATGGCAAATTACCTGGGTAAATAGTATTTCTATTTTATAAATTTTGTATTATACAATGGAAAAAATGAGATATAGAATCTCTCTGCCAAACCACATGAAAAAGAAAAATTCTAAGATCTCGAAGTGACAGACAAGTTAAAGGACCCCTCCATGAAGGGAGACAGTGGGTGGGCTTCTCAGCAGTGAAAACTCACAGAAAATGACCTAACAGATGGGAATCCCATAGGACCAGAGATAATGGTGTAATTATTTGGACAAAGACAGAAACACTGAAGACAGGAGTTGGTGAATTGTGATATTTAATGAATTTTGAGCCTCTTCCTGATGAGTGAAGACACATCTAAATCGCAATATTTGACTTGCATTTTACATATACACACTGTCTTGTTAGAATGTAAACTCCTTAAGAGCAAGAACAATTTTCATTTCTGTCTAGAGAGACATTATAGTACTTAGTCTAACGCAGGGCCAATCAAGTGTAAAACACTTCAAGGTTCTAGAAAGTTTGTGGGAGATGGCGGCAGGGTTGCTGTTCAAAGGATGGATCAGTCATTGATCTGCTTTGGTTAGACAGCTCTATTGAAAATGTCAGGACAACATGCAAGAAGTACCTTTTAACACAGTAGCTTAGGCAGATGGAGTGGTTGAGAAAGACATGGGACTTTTATAATTCTAGCTTTCATTTCACTGTGCTATTGTGAATTATGTCAACTGCCTTAAATATTTTAAATAATGATCTTTTCTGCTTCTGCCTTAAGGCATTCAAATGAAGATATAATTAGAAAAATAATGACAAGTGAATTAGTAGGATCCTTAATCCCACCGTGAGAGATTTACACTGTCTTATACACAGAAGATGAATCATAAGCGATATCACTATGAGGTTTATTTTCTAAAGTGATCAAGGAAGAACGAAGGGAACACTTTATGTTCTAAAAAATATAGAGTAGCATTCTTTATGGTGGTAAAGAACTGGAAACTGAGGGGATACGCATCAGCTGAGGAATGGGTAAACAAGTTGTGAGATATGATTGTGACAGAATAGTACTGTGCTA